>NC_060268.1:14817002-15172002 GCF_021613505.1 Equus quagga
TTCCTTCCTTCCTTCCTTCCTTCCTTCCTTCCTTCCTTCCTTCCTTCTTTCTTTCTTTCTTTCTTTCTTTCTTTCTTTTCTTTCTTTTTTTTAAAGATTGGCACCGGAGCTAATAACGGTTGCCAATCTTTTTTCTTTTTTCTGCTTTTTTATCCCCAAATCCCCCACTATATAGTTGTATATTTGACTTGTGGGGCCCTCTAGTTGTGGCATGTGACACGCTGCCTCACCGTGGCCTGACGAGCAGTGCCATGTCCGCGCCCAGGATGTGAACCGGCAAAACCCTGGGCCGCCAAAGCGGAACGCACAAACTTAACCACCTGGCCATGGGCCAGCCCTATTTTTTTTGTTTTTTTAGTCACTATTTCATTTTTTTCGGCTCTGATTTTTGTTATTTCTTTCCTTCTGCTGATTTGGGGCTTTGTTTGTTCTTCTTTTTCCAGTTCCTCTAGGTGCACTGTTAGATTGTTTATTTGAGATTTTTCTTGTTGTTGAGGTAGGCCTATATTGCTATAAACTTCCCTCTTAGAATCACTTTTGCTGTTTCCCATAAATTTTGGCATGTCGTATTTTTATTTTCGTCTCCAGGTATTTTTTGATTTCTCCTTTGATTTCCTCATTGACCCAGTTGTTGTTCAATAACATTTTGTGTAATCTCCACATATTTGTGGCTTCCCTGATTTTCTTCCTGTAGTTGATTTCTAATTTCATACCTTTGTGGTCAGAAAAGATGCTTGGTATTTTTTCACTCTTCTTAAATTTATTGAGGCTTGTTTTGTGATCTAATATGTAATCAATCCTGGAGACTGTTCCATGTGCATTTGAAAAGAACATGTGTTCTGTGGTTTTTGGATGAAAGGTTCTGTGTATATTCACTAAGCCCATCTGGTCTAACGTGTTGTTTAAGGCCAGTGTTTCCTTATTGACCTTCTGTTTGGATGATCTATCCATTGGTGTAAGTGGAGTGTTAGTCCCCTACTATTATTGTGTTGCTGTCTATTTCTCCTTTTATGTCTGTTAGTAATTGCTTTATATATTTAGGTGCTCCTATGTTGAGTGCATAGATATTTACAAATGTTATACCCTCTTGTTGTATTGTTCCCTTCATCATAATATAGTACCCTTCTTTGTCTCATCTTACAGTTTTTATTCTAAAGTCTATTTTGTCTAAGTATTGCTACCCCACCTTTCTTTTCATTACCATTTACATGGAGTATCTTTTTCCATCCCTTCACTTTCAGTTTGTGAGTGTTTTTAGGTCCGAAGTGTGTCTCTTGTCTGCAGCATACATATAGGTGTTGTGTTTTTATCAAATCGGCCACCCTATGTCTTTGACTGGAGCATTTAGTCCATTGACATTTAAAGTAGCTATTGATAAGTATGTACTTATCGCCATTTTGTTACTTTCTTTCTGGGTGTTTTAGTAGTTCCTCTCTGTTCCTTTCTTCTTCTTTTGCTATCTTCCCTTGTTGTTTGATGGCTTTCTTTAGTGTTATGTTTGGGTTCCTTTCTCTGAATTTTTTGTGTATTTATTATAGGTTTCTGGTTTGTGATTACCATGAGGATCATATATAATAACCTGCTTATATAACAGTCTATATTAAGTTGATGGTCTCTTTAGTTTGACCTCTTTCTAAAAGCTCTACTCTTTTACTCTCCTCCTCCCAAATTTTATGTTTTGATGTCACATCTAACCTCTTTTTGTGTGTGTGTATCCACTACCCTATCATTGAAATAAGTAATTTTAGTACTTTTGTCTTTTGACCTTCATATTATCTTCATAGGTGGTTGATCTGCTACCTTTTTGCCTTTACCAGTGATTCTATTGCCCTTTTTTAAAAATAATTTTCATGTTCCTGTTTGTGGTCTTCTCTTTCCCACTTAAGTAAGTTCCCTTAGCATTTCTTGTAAAACTAGTTTCTTGGTGATAAACTTCTTTAATTTTTGCTTGTCTGGGAAATTCTTTATCTCTCCATCCATTCTGAATGATAACCTTGCTGGGTAGAGTATTCTTGGCAGTAGGTTTTTTCCTTTCAGCACTTTAGATGTATTGTGCCACTCCCTTCTAGCCTGTAAGGTTTCTGCTGAGAAGTCAGCTGATAGCCCTATGGGATTTCCTTTGTATGTCACTTGTTGCCTTTGTCTTGTGGCTTCTAGGATTCTCTCTTTATCTTTAATTTCGACATTTTAATTACACTGTGTCTTGGTTTGGACCTCTTTGTGTTTATCTTGTTTGGTGCTCTCTGTGCTTCCTGTACCTGGATGTCTGCTTCCTTCCTTAGGTTAGGAAAGTTTTCACCTTTTATTTCTTCAAGTAGATTCTCTACCCCTTTGTCTCTCCTCCTTCTGAGACACCTATAATACAAATGTTTGTGCACTTGATGTTGTCCCAGAGTTTCCTTAAACTATTCTCATTCTCTTTAATTTTTTTTTCTTTTATCTGTTCAGCTTGGGTGATCTCCTCTAGTCTTTCATCAAGCTCGCTGATCTGTTCTTCTGTATCATCTACTCTGCTATTGAGTCCCTCTAGTGAATTTTTCATTTCTGTTATTGTATTCTTCATTTCTGATTGGTTCTTTTTTATATTTTCCAATTCTTTGTTGAAGTTTTCGCTGAGTTCATCCATTCTTCTTCCAAGATCAGTGAGCATCCTTGTGACTTTTTGTTTGAACTCTTTGTCAGGTAGATTGTTTATTTCTGTTTCACTTAGTTCCTTTTCTGGGGTTTTGTCCTGTTCCCTTACTTGAAACGTATTCCTTTGCCTCCTCATTTTGCTTCTTTCTCTGTGCTTATATCTATGTACTAGGCAGGTCAGCTACATCTCCTGATCTTGGAGAGGTGGCCTTATGTAAGAGATCTCACACAGGTTTTTAAAAATTAACTTAATTTCTTAGCATGGCTTTAGATGTACAGAAAAATTACATAGATAGCCCAGAGAATTCCCATATATCACCACACCCAACTCCCCCATTATTAACATCTTATATGCTATGGTACATTTGTCACAATTAATAAACCAATATTGATACATTATCATTAACTGCAGACCATACTTTATTCAGATTGCCTTGGTGTTTATAGAATGGGCTTTTTTTGTTCTAGGATCCATCCAGGATACCACACTACGTTTAGTCAACCTGTCTCCTTAGGCTGTGACAGTTTCTCAGGCTTTCCTTGTTTTTGATGACCTCAACAGTTTTGAGGTGCACTGGTTGGATATTTTGTAGATTGTCTCTCAACTTGGATCTGTCTAATTTTTTCCTCTCAATTAGACTAGAGTTATGGTTTTGGGGAGGAAGATTACAGAGATAAACTGCCATTTTCATCACATTATACTATCAATATGATTTATCACTGTTGATGTTGACCTTGATCTGGCGCCTCTGTCTGAGCAGCTGTAGAAGGAGGATGACTTTATGAAATCTTACACAGGGAAGGTTTTCAGAATGTGACATTTCCTTAGATTTAGAGAGGATGGTTGGAGTAAAAGGAAAAGGAGAGGGAGGAGCCAAAACCTTTGTCAAGGTTTCCAACAAGGTGAATGGGCACATGGCTAGTGTATGACAAACACAGCTCGGGTGCTAGTGATCTGTCCAGGAAAGACATTTAGTCTGAAGTCAGTTTCTCCCTTTGGAGCTGGGGGGAGGGTTAAGGAAAGAGGTTCCATGGGGGAGGGGAGGCTTTCACTGCCCTGGAACACAGGGGTAGAGAGGGTGATTGGCATGAAGGCCCTGCTGGCTGCATCTGCCACTCAGACCAACTAGGACAGTCCTGCCCAGAATGACTTGTACAGTCACCTGGAGGTGACAGCAGGGCTTTTTAGGGCCTTGGGCTCTGAGCTTCGGGGTATGGTGGGAGGGATCAGGGGGTATTCCTCAGTATTCTGCCAGCTTTTTAGTTCTCTGGAAATGGAGTGGATGCCTGAGGTCAGTTAGGAGAACTATGACTGGAATTTTCCCAGAAGAAGGCTGGCCATCCATTCCCCATAAGATGCATGTAGCCATAGGAAGAATTGAAGGACATACATTAAAAAGTGAACAGTGTTTCTCTCTGGTTAGTAGATTTGGGGTTGTATTAGTTTGCTAGGGCAGCCATAACAAAGTACCACAAACCAGGTGGCTAGAACAACAGAGATTTAGTATCCCACAGTTCTGGAGCCTAAAAGTCTGAAATCAAGGTGTCAGCAGGGCCATGCTCCCTCCAAAGGCTCTTTCCTCGCCTCTTCACAGCTTCCGGTGGTCGCCAACAACCCTTGGTATTCCTTGGCTTGTAGCTGCAGCGCTTCAGTCTCTGCCTCTTCCATCAATCACTTGGTGATCTCCCTGTGTGTCTGTGTCCACATTTCCTGATTCTTATAGGAACACCAGTCATATTAGATTTAGGGCCCACCCTAGTCTGGTATGACTGCACCTTAACTTGCTTAAATCTGCAATGACCCTATTTCCATTCACAGGTTCTAGGTGGACATGAATTTTGCAGGGACTCTATTCAACCCAGTACAAGGATGGTTGATATTTCCTTCTTCATTTGTTTCTCTTTCATCTAAGTTCCTTTTTGCAACCTGCATGTGTTACTTCTAAGCCAGCAACAAACAAATGCAATCCTCACCAACAATCCTTTGAAAAATAAGAGAAGCTGCATTTGGTGAGAGGCCAGTGCTGTCCTGGAACACAGAGGAAAGTGTAGTCGTGCCAGTGATGGTGCCCTGTGCCAGGAGCCTCCCTCCACGCCCAGCCAAACCCTGGGGAAAAGAAAGGGAGGAGTGTTGGGCTGGGAATGCCTATGGAAAATGTCTGGGCATCTCTGCTCAGGCCAGGGCTGAGGGCGGGGGCTTTTCTGTCTTGCTGGGGGCTGGGCTGCCGGCTTAGCAGGTATGGGGCTTTCCCAAAAGACTCCCTGTGGCAGCACCCCTTTCCTACACAAACAGGAGGGCAGCTGGGAAAAGCATGAACATGATAACTGAAGCCACATTCACCTTAGCTGGGTAAACACTGGGAGTCAGATGTTGTTTTCCCGAACTCTCTTAGGTACCGCGGCCCTATGGGGAGGTGATTTCTCGCATGACAGCCCCACCCTAAGTCATCTTTTATTAGTCACAGCACATGCTTAGCTCTGCTTGGTTCTGTTCTCCTGACGTTCCGCACGTCCCACTATCCAGCGGTACGGGTTTAACCCTCCCCAGAGCTAGCCACCTCTCGTGCAACCCGTTCTAAAGGAGCAGCTGGGAATCGGGTTTAAACCTTGGATTTTCAGCACAGCTGAGTTAAAAATCTCTTAGACACTTTGGTTCTTGGGTGCCAGGGAGAGAAAGCAACCAAAGGAGAAAAAAGGAATTTTTAGTGTGTTTTCCCTTAGTCTGCTCCCTTCAGAAGCACTGGCTCCAAGTGATTTTTTTAATGTTTGGAGATGGGGAGCTTTCAGGGGATAGTTGTGGCTGTTAAGAAACAAAAACACAAGTGGTTCTTTCAGGGGGGTCTGGGCGCTCTTCAAACAACTGTTCCTAGGCCTCAAACCCTTGTAGAATGTCAATATCAAGTTCAGTCCCACGTGACGGAGGCAAGGGCTTTCCTCCTTTTCTACACACTATTTAACCCTTTGCTAGGGTTACCAGCCACAGGGTGAGGAAGAAGCCCCTCTTTAGAACAGGCGCTGTGACGAAAAGACCTCTTCCAGCCACCACTGACTGAGGGCTCCCTGGGGGCCACCGCGTTGCCATCCCAGCGTGTCCTCCCTGCGCTATTGTCATCCCCATTTCAAAAGAAGAGCCAGACGCTTAGAGAAATTGAGTAACTTGTCCCAAATCGTAGTTGTTGGCAACTTGAGCCTAGGTCTGAGTGACTGCAAAGCCTGAATCTTGACCCCTCCTTGGAGCTGCTCCCCAAAAGGGCAACACCCATAAACGTGTCCTCAGCAGAGGCTGAGGTGAAGAGTCAGCATTCACCGCTGGGAGTGGAGGCGATTTCCTTCTCCTCCTCTACCGTTCGCTGGCTGTGTGACAGCCCGTAGCTCACTGAAATGTTCAGTATTGTAGGGGACACACTTGTAGAGCATGGTGGCCTCTCTCAGGGGTTCTACTGTCACTCAGTGTTTCCACAGCGGGCATGACAATGCCATATTGTAGGGAGGCTGAAAATTGAAAGAGGAACGGGCAAAGTGTGGGCACCAGCAACATCACGCTCAGGGACAAACCCGGGCCAGCCCTGGGATGCCAGAGGCCCCTCTCCTGCCCCAGGGTACAGTTAGAACAGAGGGCTCCCGGGAAGCCAGCTCTGTTCTCTGTTAGGACCAAAGGATCTCGGCGTGCAAGCCTAGACGCCCCTCCAGCCCCACCCCTTTCATAACTTTATCACAGCACTTACCCTGCAAGGTTGTAATTATTTTTAATTTGAATATGTAGAAAATTACAGATGAAAAAGTAGTGATTGCCTATGTTCCTGCAACCCAGAATTAGCCAGTTTTGACATATTGGCTTCTGTTTTTATTTTATATATCTATACCTTAAAAAAACACAAAGCCATATGATGTATAGGTACATTGTTCTTCAAAACAATTAGTGCAATGTGGAATAAACTAAATCTCTAATGACCACCATTGCAAATTCTAATTCCTCCCCCTCCATCCAGAAATACCTTTAAGTTTGGTGTGTACTCTTCCAGCATTAAAAAAATACGTACATAGATAAAATACATAGATTTTTTGTGTGCATGCTTTCTTTATATAAATGGCATCATGCTGCATGTATCATTTTGCAACTGGCTATTTTTTACTGAATATATTTTTGAGATTTATCCATGTTGATACACACAGATGTAGTTTATTCCTTTTAATGGCTCTAATAGTACTTTATTGTATGAAAGTACCACATTTTATTTATAAATAAATGCATTTGAATTTTCAATTTTTTGCTATTATGAACAATTCTAAAATAGACATACTTGTACTCAGAACTCCCCCTCCGCACAGCTCCAGAAAGCTTCATTCATGTCTGTGTGTACGGGCCTCCTGGAGTTGTGCAGTGCACAGCCCACCTTGCTGTACTTGGCCCGGTCTGTGTCTCCTTGATTCATTCTTTTAGCAATATTTATCGAGTGCCCAGTGAACGCAGGGCATTGTTCAAGGGCTTTGTTTGTATTAACGTATTTAGTTCTTTGAAAAATCCTAAACAGTACTGTTTTCAACTATCATTTTCAAACGAGGAAAATGAAGTGGGAGTTGGGGCAGACAACAAGTGGGCTAAGGTCACACAGTCTGCAGGCTGCAGAGCTGACATGGGAACTTGGCCAGCCTGGCTCCTGAGTCTGGGTGCTGAACCAGGGCACTGAGTCTCCCTTACGTTGAACTTTCTACTTAGCTGACGTCCTCCTCTCCCCTGTGCACTCCCGAGAGTGGAGACCTTGGGGAGCCACTTATGTTGCCTCTCCAGTGCCCAGCCATGCGTGAACTCCATTAGGGGCTCCATATGTTCTGTTAATCCTTTACTCATTGTTCAATGCTCCTTTCCTAATTAACTTCCCCTCTTCCCCATGTATCTCTTTCCCTTCCTAAGCATCCTTCTCCTGTTTCCCTCGCCATAACACGCCTACTCTTGCACAAGCTTTGAAAAAGTGACACAGGAACATCACAGGTGCACGAAGAGGAGTGCTTTATAATGTGCCCTAATTTGGGAAAGAATATTTTACCAAAAGGCAAAGGAGGACTGGCGTTTTTTCTGCCCTTGGGAGGCCCAGCCTTGCAACCCCGTAGGTCTAGAGCTGAACGGGAGGCTCCGTTCACACGTTTAATCAAGAGGACTTCTAATTCTGTCCCTCAGCCGCCAGGCACGTAGGCAACTTCCTCTTAGAAAGTTGGTGGTTGTGACTGAACAGGTGCAGAATTGAGGAAATGCAGGCCGACTCGGATAAGTCCCCGCAGCCTGGGAGACGCAGTTGATAAGGGACTTTCCCCCCCGGAGGCTGTGGCCTCAGCCTCCAGGGTCTGCCCTGGGCACGGCCCGCGCCGCTGGGCGCAGAGCCCCGGCTCCGTCGCCTCCCGACCAGGGCGGAGGGCGGGGGACGACCAAGTCGGGCCAGGCGTGAGCCCGCGAGTGTGCGGCTCAGAGGAAGGGACGCGGGGACAGGGACATCAAGTTCCCGCTGCGGAAGGGCCGCGGTGGGGGTTGGCCTGCCCTGCCCCACCCTTCCCGCTTCGGGCCGGCCGGGACCGACTGGGCCGAAGCCGTCCCTGCAGGGCCACTTGGGGGCCCGGAGCGCGCTCCCGCGGGCGGGCGGCCGAGCGCGCTGACTCACGGTCTCGCTACGTGAGCGCCGAGCCGCCCGGCCGGGCGTGCCGCCAGCCCACCCCCCGCGCCGCGGTCCAGGGCTCGGGGCGGTGGCGCGCAGGCGCCCTGCTCCTGGCGGCGGGCCCGGCCGCCGCGCCCGCGGGGACTTCGCCCTTGCCCGCGTTCGCGAGCCGCTCCGAGCAGCTTCCGGATGTGCGGCCGCAGCGGGGCCGCGATCCCTGATCCGCAGCGGTAGCGTCCGGGCGTTTCTGCTCGGCAGGGCAGCCGGAGGCGCGTCAGGGCCGCACGGACGCTTCGGGGCAGCCTCTCCTCGCTCCTGAGGCGGCCCGGGCCCGGCCTCTGGGTCTGCGCTTCACAGCATCTTTCCTAAGTAGAGCCATCTAGTGTCCACGTGCTCTCTCCCACCGTTTTTATCTCGGTTGATCCCTAAATAACCCTGTGGCATGGAAAGGATGGGAAGGGCAGGCGCCCTTCAGTCCATTTGACAGATGAGGAAATCAAAGCGTATGTTTAGATATTTTATCTGTCGACAAGAGAACGATTTACGATAACATATATAGAAGTACTTAGCTCTTGGATAATAAATTGTAGTGCTGGCATAGCCTGTTTTGGCGACATCTCCCATTTTCCTGTGTTCACTGGAAAGACTAAAGAGGACCAAGGGGAGGGAGAGTTTGTATTAAGAGGCGTGAAATCTTTCCAGGGCTGTTACCTTTTGGTAGATTTAAAAATGGACACAGCCGGGCTTAAGGTAAAATCAGTCCTCAGCTCCACCGAACGGGTCCTAGGATGCCTGCCACCCGCAGGGCCCGGCCTGGAGCCCTAGGTCCGCGTCTGAGTCCGAGGCTCTCTCTGGTCACGACCGTGACTCCGGGCAACTGAGCTTTAGATTCTCCTCACTTTGCCACCTCTCTGAGTTGCTGTGAGGCTCAAGGTGAGGGAGTTTCCTTAACTCCTGTGGCCCATAGAAATGAGAGGGGGGATTCTTTTCCTTGGTCATACAATGTGGGGGGGGGGGGGGACACATGACGACACTGTCCATCTCAGAAAAGTCTGTGTTACCCTGTTTGCTCATCTTGGGCAAACCGTGGGGAGCGCAGTGTCTATAGAGTCAGTAGGAAGAAAAATGCGATTAATTCTCATGGACATTCTGCCTTTCAACACCGAGTCCTAGGTTACAGGATCTCGATTGCAAACACAGAACTAAGCCGCTTGTAGAGTGCTTTTCAGTTTTACCTATTTGGGCTTGTTTTTTGTTCTGATTTTTTTTTTTTATTTGGAGGGGACAGGGGGTTTACCAAACTTTCTAGATTATAAAATTAATACGTGCTCTAATCAAACTAAAATATAAAGAGAAAAAAACTCTTCATAATCCAGCATTCATTTACCAATATTGTTAGCATGTCAGATATATTTCTAGGTATTTTAAAATTCATTTTAATTGAGGCCACAATCTATGTTATTTTATGTTATTTGCCTTGCTTCATATTATGTCATACACATTTTCCCATGTCATTAAACCTTTTATAGTCAATTTTATAAATGTATTATATTTTTTCCAACAGTTTCCCTATTGTTGGAAGTTTAGGTTGTTTCCATTTTTTGGCTAAGCAATACTCCAGTGACTGTCTTTGTGTATAAATATTTGACCACTTTATTTATTATCTCCTTAGCATGGGTTTCCTGAAGTGGAATTTTTAGGTCAAATGATATAAACATTTTCATGACGGGCTCACACTGCTAAGTGGCAATTTCCCTGAATGCAGTGACATTCCTGCCTTCTGGGCTGCTGCATTGCCAGGGGCCAGCCTGGTGTTGGTTCCTAATGCACGTCTTTGAATGAATAGATGAATGAAAAGAAAAGTTTTCACTTATGGGAGAACTTGCCTAGGAAATCTCAAAACTAAACATTATGTTTCATCCCAACTGGTTCTAACCAGCTGATGATAATAAAGGACCATGAACTTTAAGGCCCTGGCCCCCGGACCTGACTGAAGACCCTTCTGCCCAGTGAGTAGGAGGACTGGTTTAAACCAACTGCCTCTCCAGGAGGCTAGCTCTCGGTGCTTAATTAGAATAACCACCTTCCTAGCACTTAAAAAAGCAAACCGCCCCCCCTCCCCCCCCAACTTTTCTCCCTTCAGGAAGCTACTCTGCAAATTTCTCCACTGGGGCATGTTCCCGTGCCTGGTAAATTAGGAGACTCAGCTGTGATTTTAAAAAAAGCAAGCAAAACCTCTGATGGTCTTGGTCTTTGTTCTTTGACAAATGAGTATTGCCAAATTGAAATACATAAAACTGATGGCAATCTATGGTTCTACCAGCAGTTTCTAGGTGTGTTTCATTGCTGCTTTGCTAATGTTGCGTATTATCGTTTTCAAAACCTTTGTTATTTAATGTATTAAAATGTGAGATCTTCTTTTGCCTATTAAATGAGCTAGATTAAACTTTTAAATCAAATATCGTGATTATTTATATTTTTACTTGTGTATCTTTTGAGATCTTAGTGATTTTCTAAAATACTGCAGAGTAAATTCTTCATAATATTTTTAAAGTGAAGCAACACCAGGGAGATCCTGATGCCACACATCATTTTGTCATATTACATTTTGAAGTCCCTGTGTGTCTAATAACTCTTGCTGGAGGCGTTCTTAGGTGGAATGGGTGGTTTCTAGCCACTGGAGTGATCTAAGTAGAGGTTGCTGATCCCTTGGGAGGGACTGAAACATCTAATGAGAAGTTGGACTAATGATCTTTAAGTTCCCTTAAAACCTTGAGATTTTATGCTTCCATCACTTGTCCAAGGATGCAAGGCTAGTAAGGTTTAGAGGGCTAGTTTTCTTTCTATTACTCTGTAAGATCAACCGGATCCCACCAGAACTAAAGGATGATTTCCTGAATCTGCGGCCTTTATTTATACTTTCTGAGAAAAGCTCAGGGCAGTTGAGTGTAAGTGTGCGTTGCATCGCAGCTGCATATTGACCTTTTAGGACTTTGTCAGAAATAAACATGCATTTCTACTGAAAGGTTTTACACGAGGAACATTGAATTTTGGAACCTTTTTCCAATTCACCTTTTGGTCTCTTCTGTATAATAAAAATGTATAAATATATTTTACCTATTCTTTATTATTGTAGATTATTACATATTTACATACTTACATAACTATCCATGGTTGTACATCAAAACCGTGTGTACTGTACTTTATGGGTAATAAAGGGATTGTTTTTAGAGGTGATTGCTTATGTAGTTTTCAGTTTTGTGCTAACTTTGGAGCTACTTTCAACCTAATAATGAGCCCCACTGTGATGTCTCTGTAGATTTCTATTGTGGCTGTATTGATTGCTGAGTCCTGACACAGCATAAAGGATGTAGATCTCATATATGCATTTATTATATAATATGAGAGCTGTGTGTGTTTGGCAGCTCCTGTGTTTACCTTATTGGAATGCTCACTACTGTCGTAACTACATGTCTGATCACCAGGCTCCCCAGTAAGCTATAAGTTTTGGGGGGAGGAGCAAGTGGGACCTGATCCTGTTGTGTTCCTAGCACTCAGTTTAGTGTTTGGCGTTCTGTAAACTCTTTATTGAGTTGAATTGGATGTGATCAATTACATGTAAAACTAGACGTGAAAATGTGCACGAAGTTATGGATTTAGTGTGTTGAGAAAGCTGACTGAGTATGCTCCAGGCGCGTGTTGGGGTGATGGTTAGAAGAAAGCACCTACTGGGAGCGAGGCACTAAGCTGGCATGTCACATGTGTTAGCTTATTTAATCCTCACAACTCTTGGAGAGTTTTGGTTTTGTGTTGTTTTTACAGAAGAGGAATCCGTGGTTTAGAGAGGTCAGTTATCTTTGTCAATTAGTAAATGGTAGAACTGGAATTTGCTCTGAGTTGATGCTGGCTTGAAAATCCAGGCTATTTTCTCCTGGCCCGAATGCCTGCAGTAAACAGCCCAGAGCTGGGGAGGGAAGGTGGGTTGATCTAGAAAACGAGTTGGTTCCATCACCCTACACGAATTTTATCTTTGCATCTCTCCTATCCATACCCTTCCCACTCCTCCATGCCCTCTGCTTCAGCTTTCCTCGCCCACTTGAGAGCCCAGTGCCCTCATGAGGCCTCCCCTCCTTCGAGAGCTCCCCCCTGTTTTTTTTGCTGGGAAAGATTTGCCCTGAGCTAATATCTGTTGCTAATCTTCCTCTCTTTCTTTTTCCTCCCCAAAGTCCCAGTACATAGTTGTACATTCTACTTGTAAGTCCTTCTAGTTCTATGTGAGCTGCCACCATGGCATGTCTACTGAAAGATGAGTGGTGTGGTTCTGCACCCAGGAACTGAACCTGGGCCACAGAAGTGGAGTGCACCAAACTTTAACCACTAGGCCATCAGGGCTGGCTCTAGAGGCGCCCCTCCCCACCCCCCCGCCACTTTTGACCTTCTCTTTTCAACAAGGCACATAGTCTCTCCTCCCCGTCTGTCTTTAGTCCCTAGTATTCTTCTTCCTTCTTTTTTTTTTTGGAAGAAGATTAGTGCTGACCTAACATCTCCTGCCAATCCTCCTCTTTTTGCTGAGGAAGACTGGCCCTGAGCTCAAATCCATGCCCATCTTCCTCTACTTTATATGTGGGATGCCTGCCACAGCATGGCTTGCCAAGCGGTGCATGAGTCCACACCTGGAATCTGAACTGGCGAACCCCAGGCCGCTGAAGCGGAACGTGCGAACTTAACCACTGCACCACCGGGCCGGCCCCTCTTCTTCCATTTAATCTGATAAACCCTCCTGGAAAAAGAATGGGTAATTGTTATAATGTTTCCCCTCCTTCTCGTGTGCTCTATTGAATGAAGATGCTAGTTGTAGGGATTTCAAAGTTAGGAAGGAGGCATTTGGACAAAAGGATATTTTGTCTTTTCAAATAAAACCATAAGAGGCAGCCACTTACTCTCTGAGTAGGGCACAGAGGGCCCTCAGGTCTCAGGGACAGTAATAAGAGCTAACATTCCATTTGCCCAGTGAATCCATGTGAAGGCCTACTGTGTACCACTGTTCTAGCAGCTTAACCTACATTAACTCTTTCAGTCCTCCCAAGGAGGTAGGTGCTAATGTTACCCAAACAGTTGGTGAGAGGAGAGTTGGGACTAGAGCCCTGGAGGTTTGGCTCTGGAGCCCCAGGACACTCAGATCAGTAGGAGCAGGTGGGGAGGCAAGAGGAGAAGGGGAGGGAGAAACGAGGGTGGGAAAGAGGATGAGGAAGAAGAGAAGCGTGTAACAACGGCTTAGGAATTTGACCGCAGATGAAATGAAAAATAAGTTTAGTCAGTGAACTATTTTGAAATCCATTAAAGAGATAGTTTAGAGGGGCCTGCCTGGTGGTGTAGTGGTTAAAGTTCGTGCACTCTGCTTTGGCAGCTTGGGGTTCACAGGTTTGGATCCTGGGTGAGGGCCTACACACCACTCATCAAGCCACGCTGTAGCAGTGTCCCAGATACACAATAGAGGAGGATTAGCACAGATGTTAGCTGAGTGACAATCTTCCTCAGCAAAAAAGCAAAAAAGGAAGTAGTTTAGAGCAGTTAGAGTGGGGAAGAATTAGCACCTGTGTCAAGGGGGCAGCCCCCCCCCCCCGACCCCCAATTATTTAGGCAGAGTTGGCTTGACCGTTTGCCCAAAGGAGTGGGAATACCACTGGGCAGGGATCGACCACTCTGTAGTTTATTACAGGTAGTTGATTATTGGGCAGAACTCACTGGAGGCACAGCCAGCCAAGAGAGAGTGCAGGAGTCTGCCAGGGGATATTGTGGGAGAAGTCTCCAGGCTGAGAGTGTGAACCAGAGGGAGGGAGGAAATGAGCTTTTCCTGGTGAGTGGATTCCACCCAAATGGAAATCCAAATATGGGCCTCCAAGAGCCAAGGTTTGCAGGAGGGGGCCTGGTGTGATTGGGAGTCCTAAAGCCGGGATCAATACCAAAGCCAGGGTCATTCTTAAGCTGAGTGGGTGTGGATTCCTGGGAAGCTTCCTCATCATTACAAAGCATTTATTAAGTTCTAAACTGTATTTCTCAAAAAGTTAATGTTTCTGGAAAAGAGATTTAGAATGTGTGGGAGAACCGTTTTCCTGAGTAAGTGGCCGAAGGCGTGGGCAGGCTCCCAGCAACATTCCGTGCTAGGGTCATCAACTGTCCTGGTTTGCCTGGGACGGTCCCAAGTTTTGCTCTGAAAATCCAGCCCTCTTCAGAATGCTCAGGACTCTGCTCACATGCCACCTCCTGATAGAGGCCTCCTCTGACGGTTATCTGAAACAGCGTCCCACCTATCCCCAGGGGTCACATCCTACACCCTTATCCTGATAGCACTTATTGTTCCCTGAAATCGCCTTGCTTCTCTGTTTATTTTCTCTTCTCCAAACCAGAATGTAAGCCCCAGGAAGGCAGGGGCTGTGGCTTGTTCACTCATGTATCCCCAGCACACAGAATAGGGCGGGCACACAAAAGGTGCTCATTAAATATGTGTTGAGTGAATGAGCACTTTTTTAGTTTCCAGCACTGTGCTCTATTCTGGATGCACAACGGTGAGCAGAACCAGAAATGGTCCTTGCTCTCAGGAAGCACAGAGTTTAGTGGAGGAGAGACAGTAATGACATATTTTCACATCTACAAGTAAAATTGCCACCAGCATGAATGAACAGGTAAACAGTACCCCTGAAGGAGAGGTACTGATGCTCTGAGAAGACTGATGCTGGCTAAAGCCTCGGGCCCTGGGCCAGTGAAGGCTTTCCCAAGGAAGTAATGATTGAGTTGAACATGAAGATTGGAGGAAAAAATGCTTTCTAGGAAGAGGGAACTGGACATGCAAAAGCCTTGTGGCAGAACGGAGCAGGTTGTTTGGGGAACCACAAGTAGGCCCTATGGTTGGAGTGCAGAAAGCAAGAGGATTCATGGTCTACCGTAAGGCCAGGCTGGAGGGGCAGGCACAGCCAGGCCACTCAGGCCATGTGCATTGGAGGCCTTGCTGAGGATTTGGCTGTTTTTCCTCCCGAATGATGGGAAATCCTTGAAGGGTGTTAAGCAGGATGTGTATGTGTATGTGTGTTTGTGACACAATTAATCTTCTGTATTTTGAAGTGAGCATTCAGCAGATCATCAGGCCTCCTCCATCCTAGTGACTGACAGGTTAAAACTCGTCAGGAAGAGGACGATTAAAATACTCATAATTACAAAAGGTAGCTCACAGCCTTATCTTCTTCTGTCTGCTGATGGACTAAACTTCTGCGGCCTTAATAAGGGCAGAAAGATGGGGAATAAAATTTGTGGCCAAAGAGTTTTTTGAGGAATCTTTCTAGAACTTGGTGCTCAACAAAGAACATAAAACTGTGAAACCAGCATATTCAAAGCACTCTTCTAGGCTCTGTGAGAAGAGAAGGAAGCCACAAGAGTGTTCCTCCTCCTTAGGGAGCTGAGATGTTTAATCAGAGGTGTGCAAATGAAAAAAGGCACTGGAGAGACCCAGAAACAAGTTCGACAAGAACTGCTTCCTAGAGATACCCAGGCGCACGTTAATGTACAACCTCCCGAGAGCAAGGTCCACGTCTGAATCATTGTTGTTCCTCCCACAGAAGTCAGCCAAGGGCCTTGCCCAAGAGAGGTGCCAAACGAACGAAGTTGAGCCTGATCGCCTCAGGAGAGCAGAACGACTCGTCAACAAGCCAGTCAGGTCTCTAGAAACCCTTCCATTATCAAAAGTACTTCCAGAAGAATGTAAGCTCCATGAGGACAGAGTTTGGTGTCCATTTTTTGGTTGTTCATTCCTCTGTCCCCAGTGCCTAGTATATTGTTATTCAATAATATTTGTTGAATAAATGAATTTATTAGCTTAAATGAGAACCTCCAGAATGATCAGAGGACTTAATGAGGAACTGATTAAGTAAATGAATGGTCCCTCCATTGGATGGGATACTAGTCAACCTCTAAAGAGTACATCACAGAAGAAGGCTTACTGATGAGGCCAAGTAGTGAACACACAGTCTTTGGAGCCAACTACCAGGAGTGGAAGCCCAGTTCTGCCCTCACTAGCTGTGTGACCTGGGGGAGTTACTTACCTTCTCTGTAACACATTGCAGTTTGCTCAACTGTAAAATGGGTATAATAATAGTATATACCTTAGAATTCTTCTGAGAAGTAATGAGTTAATACATGATGAGTTAATATATATCAGTATGGAGGGCAGGGCTTGATCCGTGGCAAACACTCAATCAGTATTAGTTCTACGTCCTTTACGTATATTGACTCTTTGAATCTTCACAACACCATGAAGTAGGCACTATTATGGTCCCCATTTTGTAGTGAGTGATGTGTAACAGTAACTTCTCTGAATATGATGGGTAGAAGTTGAAAGGTCTTGTGGACAGGAATGACATGATCTAATTTATATTTTAACAGTCTTCACTGTGTCTGCTGTGTTGAAAACAGACTGAGGAGGGTGGAAGGGGCCGAGGCCAGAACCAAGGAGACCACTTCGGAAACTACAGCAAGAATCCAGGTAAGACATAATGTGGGCTTCCTCAGGGTGGGGGCAGTGGAGGTGGTGATGAACAGTCTGCTTCAGGATATCTTTTGAAGATAACTCAAAGGATTTGCTGATGGAATGGATGGGAGGTGTGAAAGAGATGAGTCAGGGATGAGTGCACAGATTTTGGATCCAATCAACTGGAAGGACGGAATTGCCATTTACTGAACAAGGAAAGACTGCTGGAGAATAGGGCTGGAATGTACAGTTCGAGATGCCTATTTGTCACCCAAGCTGAGATGATGAGTAGGCGGTGGAAAGACGAGTCTGCAGTTCAGGGGAGAGTTCTGGGCTGGAGATAGGAATGTGGGAGTCATCGGCCTACAGATGATATTAAAGCCACGTGACTGGGTAAGAGCATCAGGTAAGTAGTGATGGAGAGCAGAAGTACAAGGATTGAACCCAATCTTTAGAGGTTGGGGAGATGAGGAAGAACCAGCAAAGAGACTGAGGTGGACCAGCTGATGAGGCAGGAGGAAAACCAGGAACGTGTCAGATCTTGGGAGCCAATTGAAGACTTCATTTATGTTGCGTACTTTCAAGTTTAATCTTGGAAACACCCTTGTCAATTGCTCCTGTGTCCATGTGAGTGAAGTCACAGGCGAAGGAACCAAGGCTCATGGGAGTTGGGCCCAAGAGGCAGTTTGTCACAGAAACTGGATTGGAGACCAAGCCCCTGACTCTGTGTCCAGTGCTCTTCCACTCACTGCACCACTGCCCCCCGTGGTGGGAGGAGGGAGCCTCGCCACATCTGTTTTGTTAAATTATCCCCCCTCCCCCAAACGGTCTGTTCTAAACTAGTCATTCAACTTGTCTGCCTTGGTACCAAAACCTATTTTGTATTTAAGTGAGACTGCTGTAAACGAAGACCAGAAAGGAAATAGGTTAGGCATCTCCACTGTCAACAGCCAAAGGATGTGACAGAGTTCGTGTAACCTGCTTAGGGATTTCAACGTGGAAGGGCCTGGCCTCGTGATAGTGGATGGGAATGATTATGAGCCTGTGTCCAGGGCCACAGAGGATCAGTTGTATAGAGGGGTGTGTGTGTGTGTGTGTGTGTGTGTGTGTGAGAGAGAGAGAGAAACAAGCAAAATCACTCGCCAGCCTGATCAGCCCCTTTGGCTTTGTGAACTGACCCTGGGCCTGGAGGCCTGGGCCTTCAGGACTCTACAGGGAGAATCCTGAGCTCAGGCAGACGAGAAGTGACTGGGCTGACCCCAGTGTGCATTAAGAGTTCAGGGGCAATGGTACCTTCTCTGCTTGTTCCCTGATCCTTATAGAGAGGAGGGTGCTATGGTGAAAGCCATGCAGAAATTTAAATATGCTTTACCTTCTCCATCTTCTTCTTCCCATCAGTGGCATGAACTTGGAACTGGGAAAACAGAGGTGGACAGCACTGTGAGGAATTCCATGGGGTGGCACTGAAATATCTGTAAGATCTGTGGTGCTAAAAGGATGAATAAGAAAAAAATTAAGAACAAAATGGCAGAGAAAATAGATTGGTTGGAACTAACCAGGTGATGAACTGGGGGAGAATAGAGTCAGAAAAGGAGTTACTGGAATCTTTGGGAGGCAGTCTATGAGACAAGGCAATTCAGAAACATCCTCCACATGACAGCGGGCTGGAGGCAGACACCTGTGGGGTCACCACCAGAAGCCTCATCCAGCTGAGATAGCACCCCCAAAATTGTCTGGGACAGCAACCTAGGACTATTTAACTATTTACCCTCTAAGGAAACTATTGTTTCCTTAGAGGGTAAGCAATTTTTTAAAAATTGGCTTTAGTTTTTGATGGTTACTTTTTTTTTTTGAGGAAGATTAGCCCTGAGCTGACATCTGTGCCCATCTCCTTCTATTTCATATGTGGGACACCTGCCACAGCATGGCTTGATGACTGGTGTGTAGGTCTGCCCCCAGGATCCGAACTGGTGAACCTCAGGCCACTGAAGTGGAACACGCAAACTTAACCGCTGCACCACCGGACCGGCCAGACTTTATTTTTTTAGAGCAGTTAAAAAAATAAACTGCTCTATTTTGCCATATACCTCCGTCCCCACACATAAATAGCCTGCCACATTATCAACATCCCCCATCAGAGGAGTGCATTTATTACAACTGATGAACCTACACTGACACATCATAACCACTCCAAGTCCATAGTTTACCTTATGACATCATTATACTTGTGTCCAAACCCATAGAATGTCCAACACCAAGAGTGAGCTGTAAAGTAAAGCATGGACTTTGGGTAAGCATTTTTAATCCCACAAAGATTTATAAATAAATGTAGAAATGTTTAAGAGAATCATGAAACTCATTATATTTTTGTTAATTTGTACACATTTGGTATTTTAAGTATTTGCAATATTTAAGGGAAATTGGCCCATTAGAGTAATGATCATCCTTTTGATACCAATTTAAAATATGTAATTAAGAAATTGACTTAGTTTTGTGGTTTTAAATTAGAAGACATTCTAAAATTACTGTCAGTATTGGAATATTTGAAAGACTCTAAGATTTGTCATTTTTTAAAGTTTGTTAGAGCTATAAGAGGTTTTTAGACAACGGATGTAATAAGACCTCTAAATTAAACTTAAAAGCTTGAGGAAGACCTAGATTTTTAAATTTGTAACTTTAACAGATTGAGGATTAAAAACCAAAGTAGCTCTCAATAATCTTTTCTGAGATGACCAATAAAGTCCGATTGCTCCATCGAGGGCCCCATGGCAGCTTCTGGATGTCTTGCCCTCCATGTGTTCCCTGGCTCCTGCTTCCAGGGAGCTTGCCCTTGGAGGGGAGCTGGCCAAGCAGGACGCCCTGGGGGAAGAGGTGAGCCTTGATGTGTGTGGGGGGCAGGGGCAGCTCTGCTCTGTTTATGCAGTTGCTTAGTTTTCCATACAGAGCTCTCTGACGGAGCTGTATATCACAGCTTGATCTATGTGCAAACATCATTATTTTTTTTTCTGTAGAGCGAGCAAGCCCTCCTAGAGGCTCCTGTCCCCCGTCTCCTTTCAGGACTGGTGGCTCTCCAGGGCTGCTCCACGTCTTCCTCATCGTCGCCCGGGAGTTGCCCTCCGCCTCTCTCCTGAGTTGGATCCCCTGGGTTCTGGCTCCTATGTCTTCTTATGTCTTGGTTACTCTCTCGGCTTGTTGTGTATATCATCTAGTAATAGCTCGAGACTGCCTCTGTGCTTTTTACCCTACTACCTATAAACCACACCCTTTTAATGGATGAGGAAATAAATGTTGGTTTTGTTTTCAGATCAACATAAACCAAGAAAAGGAATTCATCCCACGTCAGGTCCAACAATTCCCATTTTGCTTTGGAGACCCAGAATTATGGTCAAATTGTTTTCTTTCTAGATTCAGTAAGGTTTTTACACTTAAAAACCTTATCTGATATTCTCTGACCTTAATCACAGGGCAATAGAAAAAAAACAAAAAGAAGAAAAAAACTTTATCTGAAAATCCACACTGTGATTACTGAAAGAAACAACAGTATAGTGTTTGCTCCATTTAAGGAAAAGAAGAACTGGGAGTCTTCAGCCCACCCCCACACGTACCCTGGAGACGCCGGCAGGCGATCTGCAAATTGTCACGTGTGCTTGGCCCAGCCTGGCTCTTTCTCAGACCTCTGCCCTGCATGTGGCCTGCAGGCTGTCAGATGTGGCTCAGTCCTTCATTTGCCATATTTTCTTTTGGCACAAAGTACAAGCCTTGGACAGGTGCTGGGGACTTTGTGGTCACTTCTGAAATTGTTTCCCAGAAGGCGGTGACTCATCACAGGAAACCCCTTTTATTTTTCTCTGACCTTCCCTCAGCTTCCTGCTCCACCCATCTGTGCGTGAGTTTTCACATATCTCACCAACAGGCAGCAGCTCACCTCCAACTTTAGTCAACAGTGGTGACTGGAGCCGGTTTTGGGAGTCGGAAGAGGAACACCTCTTCCGACAGTGATGCCCATGAGGGCAGCAGGCCTTTCTCAACGCCTCGGCATCTCCCGGCCAAGGCGTGGGTCAATTTCCATTCCATGACTTCTGGAGAATCCTTTTTCTGACACCCCTAACCAGAATGGATTGTCACATTATAAAAGAGGTAGATGTGCTCTCTTAGCCTTTGCTGTAATCAGGGACTGCTTTTGTACTACTCTTTTTCTAGAAAATATACATCACTGTACATTTCGTAACAGGTGTTCAATTGTTTCTGATTGGTGTGAGCTCAACTGAAGAGATGTTTGTGGTTGCCGACCCACAGTGCTTCAGACATGGAAGGTCCTCAATGGAGAGATGTTGACAGGATTCATACAATTCAGATTCCTACACGTGTAGAGTTAGAAGTGACCGTAAAGATCACCTAGTCTTGCTTTTCCATTTGCAGACAAGGATCCTGAGGCCAAAAGAAACTACTTTCTTGTGACTGCCCAGCCAGGTGCTGGCCTCCTTGGCCCTGGTCCTTCGGAAGCAGCACGCTCATGCCTGCCTCTGCCCTGCTCTCCAGCTGAGCCCCAGGCCCCACTTCCATCTGCACGTCTTCTTCACTCTCCGCACCTCAGGGTGGAGCCCTCTGGCTGGCGAAAGCCCCCTTTCAAGGTCTCACTCTTCCTCTGTCGCTGGTTTCTCCGATGTCCCTCCATGGTTCCGGGCTTCTCTCCAGACTGCAGGCAAATTCGAACTGTTGACTGTGGTTTCCTTTGGCTGAGAATCCATATTTCCCAAGAAGAGTGCGTCTCAGAGCAACTCTTCAAAGTCTTAGCAGCACAATACTCACTGGAGAAAATTTGAAGAAGACACAAACAAGTGGTTTTCAACTTTCTGAGTGTGTTTTCTTTGGACAGTTCTCCACTAGACCTCTCCCTTCTAAGGAATAGATTGTTTGATTTATTATAATCATCATCTTACTCATTCACTTTTGTATCCTGCTGTTTTCCACTCTAGCCTTGCTAGAAGGATTGGGAACAAATACAGGTCTGCTTTTGAAAGAAACCTTCTTCTGTTAGAACACCACCACCACTTATTTACAAAAATAGGCTCTACTTTTTGGTAGGGTAGCCAACAATGTGCATGTCCAAGGCTAGTTTTTGGAGCCAGGAGACATGCTCCATGTGTCCTCTATGTCTTCCTTTCTTCCCCACTGCCCGCTATGGGGTTGTTGGGGTGGCATTGTCTGTCACTGTCAGTGGGGCGCTGTGCTTCTTGATAGTCCATGAACCAGAGCTCTTCCTCTGCCACCACTGTCACATTCAATCCTGTCTTCCAGCCTCCAGGATGATAACAGCTTGGCCCAACCACTGTGTTGACCTGTTTGCCATCTCTGATCCCTGATTTATCGTGAAGAAGTCTGATGTAAAACTACCCAGCCATGAAGCCTGCACACCCTATAACTCTGTGGAAGCAGGAACCAAGTCTTCCTATAAGTCCCTAGGGCAGCTCTGTATCCCCACCATGGTGCCTGGCACATAGACACCCCTCATCCATGTCTGGTGAGTGAATGATTGCAGGAACAAATGAATGAGTAACTCTAATTATGGAGTTGCAGTGTACTCTTCCTTTTTTGAGATTCCAAAAGCAAAATCACAATTGTGATGGGAACATTCTCTTCAGAGCATTTCCTACCCCAGGGGAAGAAACAAACTGAACAGGCACTGGAGATTCAGGAAGCTGGAGAAGTGTCTCGAGCAGGAAGGATGCTGGTTTCTCAGGTCTCTTTCTCCTTATTCCTCATAGGCCACACACCTTGCATATTGCAAAATCCCTTTTATCATTTAAGAATCTTAAATGGCTGATTTTTCTTTGTTCTATCCTTAATTTTGAAGCAAAAAAGGCTTATTTTCTAAGATAGGGGCAGCAAGATCCACTCTAAGGAAGAATTCAAATCTTCATAAACTTCCCTTAACACCTCAAAATCTTAGTCCCAAGATAACCTTGCTTGAGATGTAAAATTGCTTCGAGGTGGAAGACCACTCAGCCGTAAAAATGATGAACAACATGATAGATACAATAACATGAATGAATCGCAAAATAATTTTGCTGAGAGAGATCACACCAAACATGAGTATATATTGTATGATTCCATTCATATAAAATTCTAGAAAATGCAAACTAATCTACAGTGATAGAAAGTGGTTGCCTGGTAGGTGGGGTGGGAAGAGGTGGGAGGCAGAGGTTACAAAAGGGTACCAGGAAATTCTGGGTGGTGATGGGCACGCTCCTTACTATGATTGTGGGAATGGTTTCCCCGGTTCATCCATATGTCAAAGCTCGTCGGACTGTACATTGTAAACATGTGAAGTGTATTGGATATCAATTATACATCAATAAAGCTGTTTTTAAAATTAGGAAATGGAGTCCTTTCCCCCAGCCAATTTGTCGGACCTCATTTTCCAGCTTCCACTACTAAAGGATGATCACACCCAATTTTGCTCCAAAAGGGCGATTGGTCCTTTGTTATGCGTAGAGACAGATCGCTTTGCTTCCTCGGGAAGTAAAGAAAGAATTTTAACTGGGCCACTGTTCCCTCCCAGCTACTTCCCAGACCCTCCTGAGTGCTGTAGACCAGCTCGCCCTCTTTTCCTGTCCAAAGCCATTTAGGGACTGACCTTCACCCCCCACTACCCCGCGCATGGTTCCAGGAGCAGGTTTTTGAATAGACAGCAGCCAATTGCGTTGCTGGCAATTGCGTTAGTGCCAGCCTGGACCATGACTCACCAATCACAATGATGACAATTCTCAGACTTTTGACATGTTTTGAGGATGCTTTTCAAAATACCTATTCGTTCCAACCAGAAAGCCTTTGCCTGCTCCTCACTTGTATGTTTCTTTCATTGTTCTCCGAGGTGCTTTAGAGCCTGGTAGCTCTGGATCCGCAGTCAGAAGTACAGACAAATCCCCTCCTCAGGAAGTCGGCATTATTCTAATGTGGGAAATATTTCTAGAACCTAAGGAAGAATCAGAAAGGAGTCCCTGGAATATAGAGACATGAGACATCACTGACCCGCTGAGGTGTGGCCTGTTCTCCCATCCGTCAGACACAAGTGGTCCAGGCTCCCAGTGGCTAAGTCAAGGCAAGGGCCTTGAGTTAGAGCAGAGCTGCTCAAACCAGCGCTGGTCTGGGAACAAGGTCAGGAGCTGAGAGGGAATGTTTGAAACTTTTGTAGCAATATGCTAGACTAATTTTATGACTATTGAATCCAATAACAAAAAGGTTGGGCTTACATTTGTTTTGCCTTTTATTTTAAATTCTTCTTTAGTAATTCATTTTTATTTAACAAATGTTTCAGTTTCTAACAGGTTGGAAATTATAAAAAAAATAATAAACTGGCCCTTTGCTGCAGATTATTTGAGAAGCTCTGAGCTAGTTCCATGGCCTCTGAAGGACAGTTCTGGGCACCTTCCTTCCCAGAGAGATGGTGAGTGACCTGTGGAGAAATGGGGACAGTGCCAGGGAGGAAGAGGGCAAGGGGTCTCCCTTTTGTCTCCAGTTCCTTTTCCTTTTTGACCAAAGAGCACACACATCCCTGGAAAAGCACTGCTCCAAGAGTAACCAGAGTGGAGACGAAATTGGAGGGGACTGCAATTCAAGGAGGGGCTGGGAGTGGCAGGGGAAACCAGTGGTTATCACCCAGAACTCCTGCCCTCAGGAGCGTCCTGCCCAATGCACCTTAGAGCATGAGGAGAAAGCAGCGAGAAATGGGGATTTGAGAGGAACCTCAGTTCACGCCTCACTAGTCTGGACTGAAGCTGGAATTGCGAGTCCCACTTAAGAAAGTTACCTGCATTTAAGATGCTCATATAACCGAGGAGGAGGAGGCGAGAGGCTGGCAAGTGGTGTGCTGTAATACATGAGAATACACCGACATATTCCTGTGGAGTCACTGACCAGAGGATCTGTCCCTTTAGAAAGCAGAGAGAGAACAGCACACTGGAGCATAAGGTAGCCTCAAGATCTTAAAGTGGGGAGATTTAAGTAGTTGAGAGGCATCAGGAAGGGCCTGGAACTGAAATCTTCACCATCTTATCTTATAGCTGTCTCTGCGGCCCCTGCTCTGTGTTTGTAGTAAATTATGGTGTGAGGTTCCCAGGGCACTTGGAACAGCCTGCCACTCTACTCGCCTTCGAAGCAGTCAGCTGACAATCCCCTAGCTATCCGGTGTGCTGGAGAGGTGGTAGGACAGAGCTGACACCCTCCTCGTGTTGCCTTTCATACGTGACTCAGTATGCCCTGGTCACTGTTGTTGACATTGAGGTACTTGTTGACTGAGAGGAGAGAATCAGGTTGGGTGGGTTCCAGCTCTTTAATATGAGAAAAGCTTTTGTGTCTTTGCTTTGGGAAGGAAAGGAAACACCCAGCCTTCTTGTTTTTTTTGTTAAATTAGAAGGTGCTTTCTGCCTTGTAAATTCTCTTGAAATACATCTTGGCTTTGATTGGTGGTGACACATACATGTCTGAGTATGCCAGCCGTGTGGCATTATTTCTAGTCTAAAGTATTTGGGGTTCAGGAAGCGTTGAGGTTAGATCTTGGGTCTCATGTTGGTTGGCGCCACACCAGGAAGAGGGGCCTGCTGCATGGTGGACTGAAGTAAAGCGGGGGCAGGGCTGAAAACTCAGCTATCTTTCCTCTTGTGCCAAAGCCAAGTTCGTGACAATGCAGCAAGACTTACTTCCTTTGGGGGATGCTTTGCACTGTCTGGACCCAGCCGCAAGGAGTTTTAAAGAGATTGACAAAGGAGGGCAAGAGTAACATGAAAGCCATTACCACCTAATGCTTTAGAAACTTGGAAAGCTAAGCTGGCCCCTTCTGGGGAAGAAGTGGATGGACCTACCCTGACCAGGGAGACCAGACTGTGGTTCTAGGTCTTTACTTCCCCCAGTTTTCATGCCCTGAAATACCCAGGAACAGCCTGAAATAAAATTCAACCCGCAGTCACTGCCCCCCAAAATTTATAATCTGATTGGCTGATAAGACTGGCCCAGCGTGAAACAACGTTAGTAAGCACTAGATTGGGCAAAAATTACATGTAGTATAGGTATTTTAAGACAGAGGGACTGATGTGGGTCCAGGGAATCAGGGAAGTCTCCTGGAAAAGTTGGGCTTGGACTGGGTCCTTCCCTCTTTCGGAATCAGATGAGGTTTGAGTCCTGATTTACCAGGACTTACCTTGGGCAAGTATATAGGATCTCCGGGCCTCAGTAGTCTCACCTCCAAGATGGGGAAAATTGCAACTAACCCCAGGCTTTCTGTGAGCATGATATGCTAGCTGACTAAGTGCTCAACAATCATCGATCCCTTCCTTCATTTCTGTGGCTGCAAGGAGTTCCTTCTGGGATGGATTCCTGGGAATGGCTCATCAGTTTGGACACAGAGCTCCCCTGTGGGGAGGCAGTGCTATAAACAAGCCATGAATCAGTAGCTGCTTTTCCTAACTATACACCCAGTTCCCCTAACTGGGCTAAGTTATGTCTCTGTTAAACCAGAAACTCCGAGGCATAGCTTGTACCAAGAGAGACACTTTGCCCAAGTACTCACTTGGCTAAAAACACCAGAGTTCTAGATATTAATGCTGATATCAAGTTTCTTGGGCAGTTCAGCTTCCCTTCCTAGCCACTCCTAATTTGTAAACATTTCCCAATTTTACTATACACAAAATAGGAAGTTATCAAATCCTACCTCTGCAGTGGAGTGCTATTTATTCCAAAGAATAGACCGAGGAATATGATGCCTTCTCAAAATTTTTATCAGTATGAAATGGGTCATGGATAGAAAGGAAGTATAGCATAATAGATAAGAACAGGAACTCTGGATCCAAACTACCTGGACTTGCTTCCTGGCTCTACGTGACTTGGGTAAATTATTTAACCTCTCGGTGCCTCAATTTATCTATCTGTTAAATGGGAAAATAATTGTACACATCTCCTCAGGTTGCTGCAATGAGTAAATGAGTTAAAATATATCTAAAGCGTATAGAGCAGTAAGTGGCCAGTGTAAGTAGTAAATATGTGTTGGCCATAATTAATATTATGTCCTAGTGAAATGGGGAAAGGGAAGATTTCAGGCCTGGAGGGATGTTGTGCACTAAAGAGGAGGGCCCCAAGAGAGCCAGCATTCATGGGGCCTGGCGACAATGGGAGGCATGGAAAAGAATATTCTTAGGAAGGTATGAGCCCGAGTGCCAAATCCTAATGAGACGGCCCAGGTTCAACCATTGACATTGAAATTGCCATCAGAGAGCCCCTTGGAATTTGACAGTCTCCATTCTAGACTCTGCGATTCTTGGATACAGCCTCTCTGCCAGCCTGGTCCAAGATTTATTTTGGTGAGGATGATATGCTAACACAGGACTGAGTCGATAACAGGCCCTTTGTTCTGTCTCCTGGACCTCTGGATGCCACTGCATGAACATGTCCAGCTTGGCAGGCAGCTGGCATCTTAAGGATCCAGATTGTTATCAGATGGACACTCACTAAACAGAGTCCCTCCCGGTAGTGTGTGCTACAGCGCACGTAGGCCTGCATACCTCATATCTCTGCCCGGGCAATTACATCCCAACAACCCTGCCTCATTCCAAGGCAGCCCGAGCCAGCTGGGACACAGTGCTTGGGGAGCGAGCCAGGTATTTTTCCTCCTTTCATCCTTTTTGATTCCATAGGCAGTTTCTTCTAAGCTTGGGCTCTAACTGCATTGTCCAACGTGGGAAAACAAACCCGGAAGGCATTAACTAAGCTGCATCTGCTCATAGTGTTGCCTTTTGCTGTTTGGAAATGAAGCCAAAAGGCACAGCCTCTGCCCTCCAGGACAGAAAGTCTAGAAGCAGCATGTCCTTCTTTCCCCAGCCACTGCCTGCCCTGTGAGCGTATTGCATATACACGTTAGTTGTGCACTGTCTGGCCTGATGTTCAGATCTATATTTAATTACTAGTGTGAGATTCAGAGTCTGAGTGTGTAAAGTACATGTCTGGGCATGGTCTCTTGGCCAGGTCCCAGGGTTTGCAGCCCACCCGACTGGCCCCCAAAGCTGACCTCTTGCATCAGAAGTGATCCCATGCAGTGCTGATGACAGATGGTTTGTGACAACTCACCCTGGTTTGGGAAATCTCCCTGCTAATGTTCTCTTATCTCAGCGGAGAGAACTGTGTTTGAATACTAACCATTGGTCCCATTTATTGATCATATGCTCTGCCCTAGGCAGCCTGCTAAGGGTGCTTTACATAGTGCTTTCCCACAGTCCCCCACCAGCATCCAATGGGGTAGTGTGATCAGCTCTGCTTTACACATGAGGACACTGAGACGTGGTTACGTTAGGTAACTTGCTCAAAGCCACCCAGGTAGGAGGTGGTAACACCAGTATTTGAACCAAGCAGTCTGATCCAGGACCTGCTCCTACCCACCACAGTGCCCACTGATATGGCGTGTCTCTCTGCTTACATCTCTCTAAGGATTCGACCAATGCATAGGAACGATCATCCTCATTGTTATCATCAGTCTTATCCACCATCAGGGCACAGAAGCTTCCATGTGGCTGACACTTTTGGCTAATTTCCTATATCCTTGATGTTAGGGATAATAATACAGTTATTTGCTCATTGAATTCTGCCTCTTTGAGTCAACAAATATTTAGCGAGCCTTCACTTTGTGCCAGGCATTTTATTAAAAAGACCAAGCAAAGAGGGCCACTTCCTTTCAAAGAACTTACACTCTAGAAAGATAAATAATCTTCCCAAATTCCCAAGATGGTGCACCAGGCCCCCTGTGATGGGCCCTGCCTCCTCTTCAGTCTCATTGCTCTACATTCCCCACAGCCTTTGTGTTCTTTGTTTTGAGACTCCTACCACCTCAGAGCCTTTGCACCTTATGTTCCATCAGCCTGAATTACTCTGCACCGTTGCCTCCTTAGCAACTCCTCATACTTCAGGTCTCAGCTTAAACCCCTCTTCTTAAAAGGATTCCCTCTCAATCCCAAAGATTAGGTCAGGTTCCACCTGTTACATCGCATCACAGCCCCCTCTGCTTTTAATTTTTGTAATTATTTGATTAATCCACCGGCTCCTTAAGGACATCAGTAATGCTTTTGTTGTTTCCCACTGTATTCCCAGCACACAACAGGTGCTCACCAAATACTCTGAAGGGAATGAAGATTATAAATTTTTTATTAAAGCAAAAACTGGGGTATGTTAGTCCCCAGTCCTCCAAGCAGACATCAAGACAGGTTTACACCTGCCAGGATTTTATTAGGGGGAAGGCATACGAAAAAAAATGGAGAGGAAACTAGGAGACTCGTCAGACTGTGAGGCAAGTCTGACCCTAGAGTGAAGAAGGGAAGAAAGGAAGGTTGGGAAGACCGTCCTCTACATTCTGGCTCAGCCCAAGAGTGGTTCGGCGAGGCCATCGAGGAACCCACCAGCCAAAGCTGAAGGTCAGAGGAGTGCCCTGTCTCCCAGGAACCCACGCTTTGGTATCACCACCGCACGCACTCTTTCGCTCGGAGCGCCATGGGAGGCGTGGTCCGGCAGCTGCGGCACTCACTCATTGGCTGGGAGCACCGTGGGAGGGGTGGTCTGGCAGCTGGGGAGTGCAGTTCAGGGCTGGCCGCAGCCCAGCGGTCATCATTTGTGCTCCATGGAGGAGGAAGTCTCCTTCTTCTGGCTGCCATGTGGGCGTTCAGAGGCGAGAGGAGGTGACTTCTTGTTTATAGGGAGGAGAAAAATTACTAAAGGTATGTCTTCCACAAAAGGGCGGGGAATCTTAATTTTGAGGCTCAGCAAGTATCTGTTGAGCACATACTACTCTTCGACACGGTGGAAGACACTGTAAGATTGGGCACGCCTCAAAAAGCTTATCAGCTAGTTAAGTGACAAAGTCAAGTCACATACATGCTCCTGACCCTCAGTCTTCCCGTTTCGAAAATAAAGATAACTCCACCCACCTGTGTGACGTGTGACACTTAGATCCAGTGGCCTCCCTGCATAAGGTAGGGGCTCAACAAATGAGATTTGAATATGAGTTAAAAAATAACGATTTGTTGTCTTCCTCACTTTTTCGCCTTTTCTAGTTACTTCAGCAGGGCTGATTTTTTAAAAGTTTTCGAAGAAACTTTTGGCTTGGGATATGGGCTTTCCTTGTAATTACGCTCCTCAACAGTCCCCTGAGGCTTTTTTTTAAAGGAATATTTCAAGTCAAAGAACCGCAGTTTAAATACGTGATCTGCACTAAGGGAAGATTTAGTATCGAGTTACCACATTTAAGGAAATCTCTGCGGAAAGGCTTTGTGGTGTGCGGTTGGCCCAGTGGGCTCACGAGGTTGGTTTCTTAACTCTTGACCCCAAGGCAGTGTTGAGTTTGTTCTCCAGTCCAGCGCAGGCGTTGGGACATTGCTGAGTCAGGGTTCTTTCCAGAGAGGAAGGTGGGGGATCGCCGAGGGAACTGGAGACTGGGGTGGTGTGGACCTCCTCCCATTTCCTCACTGCCAAAGTAAGGGGGTGATCTGCTCTTGCCCCCTCCATCCCCACAGTCTTATTATATGTTACTCTTGCAATGTGTTTTCCCCTTTCAGTGCTGCCCCTAAAGCGAATCTTACCCTAGTTTTACCTGTTGAATTTGGCCTGTTCTTTCTGGGCATTGGTTTTAGTTCAGGAGCTATTTCCTGAGCAACTAACAAGCAAATGCAGATAAGGTGCCTCAGTATGCTAATATATAGAATGAGGGTAGGGGGCTGGCTAAGGCATAAGATGTATAAGATGTATGAAATATAAACTACTCTTAAAAATATGTATATGTATATATCTCTCTCAAAGAATCGTGAGAAAGAAGAGGAAACAGATTTTCCAGGTGAAGAGGCAGCGTTTGATCCCGGACTCAATGCTGGTCGTCAGAGAAAGGGGTGAAAGAGTCTCCCGACTGAGAAAGCAGCACGTGCAGCTGCGGAGTGTGATCGCCCGGCTGTCGGGGGACAAGTGGTTCGTGATGGCTGGAAGATAGGGAGGGCTCCGAGGACACGTGAGAAGGGAAAAGTGAGGTGGCGGGTAAACCATGGCAGTCTTTGAGAAACTTGTTCAGGGCCATCATAGGTCAAGGAATGCCATTGCTGTTTTATAAGCAGGGGACAAAGTTTGAGCTGTTTGGGAAAGAGAGTCTAGGTTAGGGACAGAAATGAGGCAGAGTGATCAGTGGTCAGAGTAGTGCAGTAATTTAGGTGAGAGAATCATTTCTGTAGAATTGAATATAAGGGGCAGGTCTGAGAGACAGAATGGATGTGGGGATGTCGAAGAAAAGGGCTTTGAAGGTGATCCAAGGTTTCAAGCCTGTGCATTCCAGGGGCGGTGGGTGGGGGAGGATGGCACTGAGAGGGGACCCCAGGAGGAGGGTCTCCTAGGCTGGGAATGGGGATCTTCACATGGATCACGTTGCATTTGAGGGGCTGGCAGGTGCACCTGCGGACATGACACTGGAAATTCAGATTTGGAGCTCAAGAATGTAGTCAGGGCTGAAGATGAAGGTTTGGGAGTTGTCGTCACTGGGGTAGTAGTTGAAATGGCAAATTATTTAGCTTCCTCCATCACCTAAAAAAGGGCTTGGGTTTCCGGTTGCATGGGGAAGGGCAGGTGGACGGGTGTTTTCTGGTGCCTGGATGGCTAGTCCTGATCCCCCCAACACAGTCCTTAGATCCTTGAGATTCCAAGAAAGGAGTGCATTAACTCTCTCCTCCGTTGCTTAGCATAGCCTCTTTTCTTCAGTTGTCCAGCTTCTAATTCTGCAAACAGCAGCTGGAGAGGGTGAGTGAGGGCCAACTCAACAGCTGTGTGTTGGGAATCAAGAAGGCGTCCAGGATGAAGATACTATCTGGCTACAGCTGCTGCCAAGATGAGTGTGTGTCTGTGTGTGTGCATGGTGGGGGTGGGGAGTGGATGTGTGTGTATGAAAGAGAGAGAGAAACTCACAGCAGGAAGTGGGTAAAAATTGCTGGCCAACTTTTTTTCAGTGGCAAATTATTATTTATAAAGTTTTAATTCTGTACCAAAGATGATTTCACCTCATATTTTGTCCCAAATCCTGGTGATGAGAAAATCAGAAATCTACTTGTCAGGATCTGCTGACGGCAGGTGACCACCTTTGTGCACACATCCTGGCTGCACTGGCAGGGGAGTGTGTTCAAAGACTCTGGGCCTGGCTGGAAGCTGCCTCGAGGCCAGTGGAAGCACAGGGATGGATAAATACGTGAAAAGATGAAAAGTTCAAGAAACGGCCCCGGCCCGTTGTCCCCACTTCCCAGTTGAAGAGAGGCCTCTTCCTGGAAAGTGATTAGGGATTTGTGTGTGTGGTTTTGTTCCTGGCCAAACATAAGTCTTGAGCTGGGTAATCTGTTTCTAATCATCATTTGGATTACCCCTTACACTAACCAAATGTTTTTGTCTGAGGAAACCAGTCCTGAGGGAGGCATGACAAACCTCCCCGGAAAGCCAGGAAACTCCCAGCCAGTAGGACCTTTCCAACTGCTGCCTCTTCCTGCTGGGAAAAGGGTGGAAGCAACTGTTTCACAGTGTCTGGGCTCCCTCAGCCTGGGGCTGTCCCCTTTGGTCGCTGTTGGTTCTCAAAAGAACAATGTGTGTCCCCTCCTCTCTAGCACCAGCGACGTGTGACAGCATTTGGACACTTTTGATTGTTGTCATCAAGGGGTTGGAGGAGTGCTATGGTTAGAGGTCAATGATGCTGCTAAACATCCTACAATGCACATGACAGCCTCCCAAAACAGACTTACCTGGCCCCAAATGTCACTTGTACCCTGCAGTACAGCCAGCTCTAAAACTGTACCCTCGCCAACGATGTTTGTTGCCAAATAGAGAGTTGACAAACTTTGCACTAGGTAAATGGGCATCTTCGGGGGGGAAAAAGGGCCTTTGCCCATTTCCCTGGTATAAAGTTCTCACCGTATTTGAATTCAAGCTATCAAAATGATGTCCTTAACGTGGAGTTGGGAAGAGTTGCGTAGAATTGGCGCTCACCAGCTGCTACGAGCCAGCCCCAGACATTCACTCACGGTCCATCGATTCTCAGATCTCCGGAAGAAGAAGCAAGCCAGCACACTTTCCCACAAATGGTGATGGCTTTCAGTGTCATGCAAAGCCACGCTGGAGCCTAAGGCAAAGACAAAGTCGCTAATACTAATCCTGTCTTCATTTAAAACTTTGAAAGTTGGTTTATCATGGATTTTTTGCATCAGTTTTGATTTTTTAAAATATTGCCTTAAATCTTTATTCCGCCTCCTTTTTATTCTCCTCCTTCTATTTTTCTTCTCCCTTTTCTTTTCTTCCCCCTCCCCCCTCTTTTTTATTTTGCTATTTATAGTAGAATGGTTAAGCCACCAGAGCCAGACCACACAGGTTCAAATTAGCAAATGGCTCTGTCACTTAATAACCGTATGACTCTGAGCACGTTGCTGACATATAGGTGCTTGCTATTTTATATATGTGTACTTTTTTTTGCTAAATATGTGTATAATATAAATATAAATATGCTAACAAATATTGAGTGTTTATGTTGAGCACTTGACTAATCATTTTATATACATTATCTCATTTAATCTACACACATGCACACACACAGAACATGAGGTTTATGGATGAGGAAACTGAGGCCCAAAGAGATTGAAGACCACACCCAGAGTCACACAGCTAGCTAGTGGTGGGGCCGAGATGCATGCTCAAGTCGGTCTGATTCTAGAGCCTGCCCTCTTAAACCTCATGTTGCACGTATTTTGGGAACCAAGCCCATGCACCACTTCCTCGTGGGCAGTGTGGAGGGTCTGCTTTAGGGCACGTGTCACCATGAAGTTCTCAAGGAACCGCTGGTGAACTCCTGTGAGCCATGCCCAGGGCCAGCACCCAGCCCTAGACTTCCCTTTCAGGCCGGCGCCCACCGTCACCAGGCAAAGCGGGAAAGTCTGGAATTAATTAAGGGGAATTATGCTTCCTGTACAGAGTTATTGGGAAGAGATGAAATCTCTGCCTGCCAATGTTGTTTTAAAGGGGAAATGGGAGAGATATAGTGATAAGTGCTCTGGAAGATCCACAGTTGCTCGAATATTCTTCCACGAGTTAGAAATCTTACTTAGAAAATTCGGGCTTTGTCATTAACTAGCTGCGTGTGTAACTCTGGAGGCCCCATCAATAGATGACAATGTGAAGGTTGCCCTGGAGCCGTGTGATGGGAGATCCTGCTTTTTTTTTTTTTTTTTAAAGATTTTATTTTTTCCTTTTTCTCCCCAACGCCCCCCAGTACATAGTTGTGCATTCTTCGTTGTGGGTTCTTCTAGTTGTGGCATGTGGGACGCTGCCTCAGCGTGGTCTGATGAGCAGTGCCATGTCCGCGCCCAGGATTCGAACCAACGAAACACTGGGCCGCCTGCAGCGGAGCGCGCGAACTTAACCACTCGGCCACGGGGCCAGCCGCAAGGGAGATCCTGCTTCTTGAAGTCTCTTCAAACTCTACAATTTAAAGCAAACTGGGACGACAGTCCAGATTTCTCGCTAAGGCGAACCCTGAAGACAGCTGCTTTTCTTTTAAGGAATCCTCGCCAGAGCTGGAGGGCAGCTATGAGAAGCACACTCTGGCTGTGGCGCACGCCCATGGGGTCCACCGCTCTGGACAGATGGTCTGACAAATGCTCTTGCACAAGTGTCCTGCATTAGGCCTGCCTGTTATGCTCCTTCATGGCATTCTCTACTTTTCCAGAAAGCACGTATCACAGCTCTGGAATAATGCAGCTATTTGCCTGATTGTTTACCATCTGTGTGCCCTCCAGACTGTAGCTTCAAGAGGGCGCGGCTGGCGTTTGTTTTGTTCGTTCCTTTGGCTCTGGCACAAAGCCTGGCACACACTAGGTGAGTAGGGTATTCGTAGGATGGATGACTGAAAGGAAAACACTGAGACAGAATGCATCTCCAGATGGGTGGAGGGACCTGGAGAAGACCAAAAGTCAAGGCTGGGCAAGGTCTCAAAGTCTCACTTCCCTTCCTGAAAGTGAGGGCAGGGATTCTAATGGAATGCTGAAAGCAGGGTAGCAGTTACATTAAATCCTGACTTTCCAAGAGCGATAACTGCGATATACACTTTAAAGCTTACATCTCACAGCTGAAGGAGTCAAAATCTGCTTTCCAGAATATTCTGCTCACCATAGAGGGCAACAAGCTATGCAATGGCTTCTTGAGACTTCCAAGGGTGGTCCAAAGTCATGGCCTCAAGGGGCTCTCCTGGGCCTCGCAGTCTGCCCCCAGGAAGCACAGCTCCTTCTCTGGGGACCACCCTGAAATGGCCCAGAGCTGCTCCTCAGGCCAGGCGGAGCCATTGGGCTGGATGTGGGGTTTGGGGATGGGGCTCCTAGAAGGAGGCCACGGGGAATGTTGAGACAACAGCAGCTTCAGGTTTCTCCAATGTCTTACTGTTTTGACTCAAAGCTCCAAGTAGGAGAGAAACCAAAGGAAGGTAGCACAAGCCAAGCCAAAGGTCGCTTCAACTTCGCCTCTTAGGTGGTCCGTGTTCATTAGGAAATTACCATGGGTTTGCAGTTCACTCGAGAGGGCCAAGCTGATCTCATTCAAATTTTGAAAGTAGCCAACGTTTAAGAACTAATTCACCCAATTCTGAAATGCACAGTTCTTGATGGGGGAAGTTCTGCACTTCAGGACTACAAAATGGGCTGGATGAGAAAAGGGTGGTCTTGCTAAAACCACCTATCCCAGTCAGGGTATGGGTGGCTCAGAGAAGACAGATTAGTAACAGGAGGCAGGCAACTTCACAAAGGGAAAGGGAGTCTTATTTTATTGCTGATCTGCTGGAAAACTTTATGTCATCATTAGCACTTATGGTATATAGATGACATGGGCCCCACCCATGCTGTGAGCGCAGGGCTGGATATGAAGAATCCACTGCCCTGTCACCATTTAAAAAAATTCTCTCTCTCTCTCTCTCTCTCTCTCTCTCTCTCTCTCGCTCTGTGCATACGTGTGTGTGTGTGTGTGTTTGGCTTAAGGGTTTCAAGAGAAAAGTCGATAGTAGTTTAAGGAATAAGACATAGAATCATTGTGTTTCTCCTTTCAGCTCTTAGGAGGAAAATACATAAGAAGAGAAGATTATTACTGTTTGAAAAGTGCTTTGAGATCCTCTGATGAAAGGTGGTTAGAAGTGTGACCCGGGATTCCTGGATGCGTGATTAGAACGGGTGATTCTGTGTTGGGGTGGTGCCAGACTGTTTCAAATACCCTCCTCTCCTACGTCTCCGACAGGAAGCCGTGCTGGGAGGCAGGGGAGAAGGGCTGGAAGGAAGACGGGATGTTGGAGCAAACTGGAGTAGGTCATGTTGACGAGGAGGAAGACAGCCTGGGAGCCCTGCATGTCTGAGTGTGGACCCAGGGCCTTCCTCTGTTCCCAGGGGAGTTTGCACGCCCTCACCCCCTTGCCATCTGAACTCTGGTGGCTTTTAGGGCAGTCCGCGTGTTCAAGTTTTACCAAAGGAGTCATGACCGCTGCATCATCATGGAGATACCACCTTTGATTTTTCGGGGGAACTGCAGAATTGTTTTCTGTTGTATTAATATTTGGGTAATAATCATTGATTATTAAAATCTTTATTCTCTGCGTTTATGGAGCCACTTTTCTTAGAAAGCCCCACATCTCTTCTTCAGCAAAGTCTTCCTTTGAGAGGAGGGTGCTCTCTCTAATAGCCAGTATATGGCTGGAGTGAGGCCGCCTCTCGGCCGAGCAGCAGTTTCTGACTACAGGTACCTGGAGGCTGCGTGTGTGCTGGGTGAGCTGCGGACTCCAGCTTGAGTTCTGCATCGGCTGCTCCTACTCACAGGGCTTTAGGCAAGTTATGCCACCCTTTGGAGTCACAGTTTCCCCATTGGTGAAATAGGATGGGAACTGTGTCCACCTCTTCGGATTATTGTGAGCATTAAATGAGTGATTATGTGTAACACTTACAATAGGGCCCAGTATGTAGGAAGCACCAAATAAGTGTTTGCTGCTGCTGCTTCTATTACTGTTACCACTCCCACTAATATTGTTATTTCCTAAGAAACTATAGGCTGATTTAGAGCAAATTATTATGATTATTATTGCCATCAATTATTATTAAAGTCTCCTAAAGAAGCGAAAGAAGATGTAAAGAAAAATGTTCAAGTAGATAAAATGATTTTTGTACTCTCCCACTTCTACTCTTAGTTTCTCCCTTTTTCTTTTTGTTCTTGCAAATTTCTGACACATTACCACGGCTTGAGGTTTTCGTGGTGTTCAGCATATCTCCTATGAGTGTAAGCTACGAAAGCCACGTGAGATACCTACAAGGATCAATTGACACTTGCAAAGGAGACTAAAAGTTTGACATTTTTCTGAAAAACCAGGTAATAAATTCTATAGACTTCTAGAATTTTCAAGCTGGACTTCAGGGTTCGTCTAGTTCAACCCCAGAGCAGGCAAATGATGCACCTGCAGAGACAGGTGTGGCTATTAGCGGCAAAGTGGGACTGGAATCTTGGGTTAAGTTAGGCAATGAAGAGCTATGCATATTTGAAACATGGTGCCACTCCTTCTAAAGCGCTTCTACTGAACTGCACTGTGGCAATCTTCCATCAGTCTCCAGAAAAGGATGTTAGAAGATTTCCTATGAAATTCCATTTTATGCACTCAAGGGGGTGTTACTGAGGATGTCATCCTGATACTCTCTATGATGATCTTTGAGGGCCGTACCTTTCAGTTCTAACTACCAAGAATAGCTGGTGCTTTTGGAACAACTGGTTTGTTGTCATATGATGAATGCCGTGAACTTTTTTTGTGATCATTGATCATGTGATCATTCCTTTTTGCACTGGCTACTAGGAAGCTCAAGGACAAATTTATATTCTATCTCTGTGAATAAAAGCCAATAACTACTGCAAATTACAGATGTTCATTACAGCTGAAAAGTTTGTAGCCAGTTTTCCTAAGCTGTGTTTTACTGAACACTAGCATCTTATGACACAATGACTATTTCATGGGGAAGAAAGTTTCAGGCTCTTTTCCATTGCATACTTTACCCCCTCTTGGATATTCATGATGTACATATTGGTGTCTTACAAGTTCTGAGAAGTATGACAGTTTAAAATAAAAACAGAAAGAGCTTTTTAAACTTTGTTTAGCCCTGTACTTATAAAACACATTTGATCACAGAATCTTTTAAAAAAATTATCTCAGAAGTCCCTAGTTTTATATGAAATACATTTTGGGATATATTACCTTTCAGTAATCATTAATAAAATTCTGTTTATTGGATTCCTGTCAGTACAAAAGTTGGTTCCTGACAATGCTAAACCGGATTCTTTCTACTTCTGTGTAGCAGAGAGAGAGTCCAGGTGTGTATATTGGACCAAATGGCTGACGATGCCCCTTCCAGCTCTAAGATTTCATGATTCCCGATGAAAAAAATGAAGAAAAGTTTTTCGAGAGTGTCTGTTCATAGAATTAAGAATTTAAGCTTACTAAGATGAAGACTGGGACCAGCCCAGTGGCTGAGTGGTTAAGTTTGTCCACTCTGCTGCAGCAGCCCAGGGTTTCGTAGGTTCAGATCCTGGGTGCGGACACGGCACTGCTCATTGGGCCATGGTGGGGCGGCATCCCACACAGCACAACCAGAGGCACCCACAACTAGAATGTACAGCTGCATGCTGGGGGGCTTTGGGGAGAAGAAGGAAAAAAGAAAAAGATTGGCAACAGGTGTTAGCTCAAGTGCCAATCTTGAAAAAAAAAGACGAAGACTAAAGTTAGACATTAAAACATCGTATAACATTTCTGGTGCTGTTTATCCATGTCTGATCTAAAAGATTGCTTTAAAAATCATGTTTATAAAAACAACCCCCAGGAGCGTTTACAAAGATACAAATTTCCTTTGAAAAGCATCAAAGCCAAAAGATGTAAGATTTTCATCTGAACTCCTGTTTGAGTATAGAATTTGCAAACCCCCCTTCCTGCTTTGATAAAGGCTTGCATGACGGGGGTGATAGAACTTTATGGTGTATCTCGAGGGGATTGTGCAACTAGATTTATTCCTCAAGCACATGGCCCATTCAGAGAGTGCATTGATCATTCATAGGCCTCTTGCCTTCCACTTGCCAGTAAGACCCCTTGCCTTCCACTTGCCATTAAAAATCAACAAAGAAAAAGCAACAGCGAGGAACTCAAACCCCAGCCACGTATATATTACTTGGGTGGGAGCCTGGGACTTGCCTCCGACAACACCCAGCTTCTGGAATTGTTCCATCCCCTTCACCGATGAGCCAGACCCAAGGGGAAATAGCAAGGCAAGATCACTTTCAAAGGAGGTGACAGTTGTGGGGAGAAATGACAGGCTCTCACACCCAGGTCCTTGGTTGACATCCAGCTTCTTCAGCAGCCTCCTGGACATGTCACTGTAACTCCAGTGGCTTTCATTGCCCTTCTCTTTTTGTATAGCCTTGCGACGGGTGCAGTTTTGTTACTTCTCTGGGCCACTTGTCTCTCTTGATTGTATTTCTGTGTTTTTCTCCCTGTTTGCCTTTTATTCATTTAATTCAGATAGGATGCCTACTATGTGTCAGGGATTATGTCACAAAAATGCGCATGCCCTTGTCATTGCCCTTGAGAAGCTCACAGTGTAGAGGAACAGATGGGCACTGGAAACAGTTTCCATTTAATGTCACAAAGACTCCAAAAGAGCTGTGTACCAAGACCAGGGAGGCAGTAATGGAGGTGACATTTGAGTTGGGTCTCAGAGAATGTGTTGGACACCAATTTTCCCATTAATAGAATTACTTTTTCTGCTTAATGGCTACCAGCCTGCTAGAAGGGGAAGTATAAACCAAAAACTCGTTTTGGATTAACTCGGGAGACTAACTGACAAAACCTATTAGCTGAACACTAGACTCTTATTTCAAGCAATTCGGTGAATATTCCGGCCTTAATCATTTCAGTTATTGGAGGACAAGACCATCTGGAAGGTGGCTTCTCTAGGATTGCTCTCAAGTTTCCCTGATGTGAGGATGTTCTAGGAATAGTCTTTAATTTTGGAAATTCCTAGAATTAGCTTTGCTTTGTCTTCAGCGATGCCTCATTTCCCAATCTCAGGGCAGACAGAAAATAAATGGCATCTTTAAACTGCTGTATAGATGAAAATAAAGACCATTACTGAAGAACTGGTTTTAATTTAAATTTCAGAAGAAATTTTACAAAGTGCAAAAACACGTGAGTTAAGCTGGCTCCTTGAGTTTGCTGTTTCTTAGAGAGCTGACACTGGAAGCTGGTTAGCAGACCTAGTGCCAGGCAGAATTGTGTGGATTTTTTTCAAGTTACTTTTATGAGACAAAACCATGGGTGTCAACCATGTGATATAATATCTATCACTTCCCTGGCTGTACAAATAGTTCTCTAATTTGATGTTAATAGAAAAATCTTACTCTGTAGCAAATACTCTTTTTCTTTAGACTCAGCAGATCTCCCTGATCCACTAAGATCTCCCTCACCCCCCAAAAAAATTCAATTTAATAGTGATTTTTGGCTGTCTATGTTTATTATATCCAAACTTGATAGTTCCTTTATCTTTTGTTCTGTCACTGGGTTGAGACAGTGTCCATCCAGCTGTTTTTTGAGACCCAAACTTAAATAGGACACTTCACCACCAAAACCAGGGGGCTGGCGCAGCATTTGAAAGCAGCTCTGTGTTTCAGTTTCCAATTGACACTTAGGATCTGCTGTTCTCAGCCTTGAGCGTTCTGCTCCCCACCCTCTGTTATTGCACACTCCCTTGTGGTATTTCAGTGGGTGTGGGTGACTCCCACCAGACCCTCAGTCTCCTTAGGAACAAGGAATGTGCCTCATTTGTCTTTGTATTCCATAGTTTGTTACATAAAGGAGGTGCTTAAGAAATAGTTGTTAAATATATATTATATGTTTATCCTAAAAGTTCATAAATTGGACAGTCAAATGCAGGTTTCCCTGTGCAAGAGGATGAAGAGAAAGCACCATGTGTACAAGTCTCAGAACTTGATTTACAAGTTTTTTTTTTAAAGGGCAGATCAAGGAATCTCCTCGTGAATAAATTAAATGTGAATTCCTCCCCGGTGGATCCAAGGATCCTGATTTACTTTGTCCTCAGATGGGGCATTCTGCTTTAGGATCTTGTATTTGTGGATCACATACTGTCTCAAGAAAGATGAAATCTGAAGTGTAAAGTGAAAGACCCGGACCCTCTGTGGAAGGCCAGGCGAAGTTGCTTCAGTGTTTGTCTAAAATCCCAATACGCACACTAACCGCCATGCACTGAGCAGTAGCCAGGCCTTCAGGCATGCAATCTCCTTTAATCCTCACAAGGATTTCGAGGCTTAGAGGGGTTAAGTGGCTTCCCCAAGGCCATATAAGTAAACATGCCTTGAACTAAACCTGTGAGCAAACCTCCCCTCCGCCCCTGAACTTGAACTTGGCCTTCTCCCAGCATTCTCTGTCTTGGTGAATGAAAATTTTAGCATCCAGTTCCTCCAGGAGAAACCCTCCCTCTGCGTCCAGCCTGCAAGTCCTGCTGATGTCATGTCCGCCCACCTGTAGATGCCCCGCACAGCTTCCATTCCAGCCCCAGCCTCCACGTGCTCTCTGTGGACAGCGCAGGAGCTTCCTGGATTGTCTGCCTTGCCCTGCTCAAATCTATTCCCCACCCTGAAGCTTGAGTGGTCTTCTCCAAAGCTGCATATGATCGTGACATTTTCCTGATTAAAAATCCTCCAGTGATTTTTCTATTCACTCTCAGAGTAAGGACCAAAGTCCTCAACCTGGCTACCACGCCCTGCCTGGTCTGGCCCTGGGAGACTGTTCCAATCTCATTTTCTGGGCTTCCACTAGACTGGCAGTTCCCTCAGCCTAAAATGTTCCTCCTTTCCCTTTCAAGATCTAGCTTGATGCCCTCTCCGCTGACGGGCTCAGCTCAATAGTGTCTTCCTCAAGGGACTGTATGTACTTCCGTGGGTGTGCCCGTCTTTCGTATTTTTAATTTTATATATACTTGCTTACTTATTTGATTACTATCTGCTCTCCTAGGAGCCTGTAAACTGCCTGAGGGCAGGGACCATGTCTGTTTTCATTCACCAGGCACTGGCCCAGAACCTGAAGGTAGTGAATGGTTGATAAGCATTTGTTGTGTAAATTAATGCATTAACGGCTGGTAAGTGACAGAACAGAGATTTGAACTCAAAAGTTCAGTGCTCCCTGTCTTGGATGTGTCGCCAGGCCCTCAAGTGGTCATTACTATGACCTCAGGTGTGGAGACAGAGGAAGGTAGAGGTTGGGAGGCTGGCTCACATCTCCCTCTGGGACAGGGATGTACAGGAAGGGGCTGTCACTTGAGCTTGTGGTGATTGAACACCTGCTCTGCCCCAGCACTATTCCAGGCACTTTGCGTAGATTCTCGCAAATGATCTCTCTCAGCAAGGCTTTGGGAGGTGAAGTCACCTGCCTAAAGCCACCAGAAATTAAGTATGGAGCTTGGCTTCAAGCCCAGGCCATTTGGCTCTCCACCCACATTTGTAAGCCGTTTGCTCTCTCTCCTTGGCTTACCTTGTTTGATGTTTCCCCCCACCCCGCCCCCAACTATGAGTCCCTTGCTGATCTGGGTTTCTGTGCTTTTTCTTTTAAATCTGCGTTCATTTCTTCTTCTTCTTCTTTAATTTATCATCTCTCTTCTCTTCCCCCACCTCTTTTTTCCCTCCCTCTGTCCTCCGTTCCTCTCTGTCTCCTAATTCCATTAATGATGAGAACCATGACATTATTTACCTGAAATTTATATTGAGGGAGCTTTCTATCAGCAGCCAGGAGCTTCCTGCACACTTTGCAACTTTGTAGAACAAAATGCTGATGAGAATGATAAATCTCCGAGCTTTGCGTGCTCTTGCTTTTTGATTGGTTAGGATGTAGTTTTAAAATCACCTCCAATTTTGAGCTTTGACTTTGGACTAGTAAAGGTAGTAAAAACAATATAAAGAAAGGGAAATAAACTTCAAAACTGCTTTTTTTTTTCCCGTGCGAGAAGTTCACAATAAATTGTGGCGATGCTTCTCAAATAAAATTAGATTCCGCTGCTGCCTGCTGCTTCCCTCCACGTTTCATCTCTTTTCTCTTAATCGCCGGAGCCTCTCCTGGGACACTAGGTAATCTGAGGGAAGAATGGCACATTCAGGCTCCTGGAGTTCTACAGGGGGCTGAGGTATGTTCATTTGCATTTCTCGGGCAGCATGGTTTCACTTTCATTTAACCCTTGTACTGACCCTTGTTTTCCAACACTTCGGCTCTTTCTGCCATCTGAGAGCACGCCCCATCCTTGACCTGCAGACGCTAAGTGTCCCCCGGCAACCCAAATCATGCAAACTGCCCTGAACCCCCACTTCAAGGTTCCCAGCATCACCAAGATCCTTCCAGTGAGGAATTGGCCAGTATTTTAGGTGCTCTGAATGCAGAATTTATTCACATTTAATAGGGTAGTTTTGTGTGTTAGTGGACAATGAAATGAACATAGAAGTCTCATATTTGGACGCGTCCGTGGCTGCCAGAGTTTTGCACCTCTTGTGTGGTTGTGAATCCTTGATGTAATGGGAACAGTAATGGAGAAAGAGGGACGTTGTATTCTGTCTCTCTTTGGCATGAGTCGTGAGTCATGGTGGGAATTCTATGAAGACCCACAGTGTGTCAGAAAGAGGGACATGACATATATCTAAGGCTTTCCAATAAGGTTGTTTCTGCTGTCTGATTCACAGTGTAGTTTCCGTTAAGGGGGAGCAGAGACCCCAACAAGATTTAATTCCTTGCGCTCTAACAGGCGTAGGTCACTAGTTGTTTGTCTGCAAGAAGGTCTGCTTGGCTAGAAGACACTCGTGCAAAGGTATAGGTGCGTGTAAAACGCAAAGTGCCGTATAGATGTCGGATATGAGCTCGATGTTAAAATAATCGAGATGAAATATTAATGAAATGTTTGTCCCCGAAAGCTTTACCTCAATTGGTAAGAATAATTTTATTGCTTTTTTTTAATTATAGAAGTAATAACATAGTTGTATGATATGCAAATTATATCTCAACACAGCTGTTTAATAAAAGTAGTAGTAAGAACATTATAGAAGACAGGTAAACAATGAGAATAAAATAAAAATCACCAATAATTCCAATTCCCAAAGATAACCACTGGTAGCATGATTTGTTTTCTATCGTTTTCAGTGTGTGGATACAAAACTGAAACAGTGCAATAAGTAGTGTTGAAAACTTTTCACTTAATGTATTGTGAGCATCAAATATTCTTCTGCTTCTGGTAGTGTGCTGTCATATGAATGTTTTATGAAGAATTTAAACAATTCTCTATTGTTAGACACTGAGGCTGTCTCTAAGTTTTCGACAGTATTTGTAGCTCTCTAATGAATATCGTTGTAGCTATATTTTGAGCACATCTGTGATGATTTCTTAGATAAACGTCTAGATATCTAGTTGCTAAATCAAAGAATACACACTCTTTTAAGACTTTAAAACACACACACATATAAATTCCTTCCGAAAGGTTGAAACAATTTATACTAGCAATGTATACTATTATACTTATTTTCATATAAATACACCACTACTAGATATTATTCAAAATTTCTTTCCAATTTGACAAATGAAAAGTGACATCTCATACTTGTAATTTTGACACCTTAGATTCTTAATAAAGTTAAACATCCTTTCAAATGATTATTGGCCACTTAAAAATTATTTTTGTCCTTTGATTATTTTTCTTATGTGTTGTATATCTGTTTTTTAAAATTTGTAAGATTTAAAAAAAAGTCTAACAAGGCTATTAATTCTTTCTCATCCTTTTGATTTGAGTTAAAAAAAGAAAAACTCTGCTGAAATGAAAGTGATACAGAGTTTTCCTTAGAAAGAAGAGCAGTCCAGTTGAAACCAGCTACAGAAACAGCCCGCTCCTGACTGCCTTCGCCTGGCATGTGAATGGGTTTGTTAACCTAACGTATCCCTCAGTTGTTTTCCCGCAAAGACTCCCAAATCAAGAACCAGAAAGCATCGTCTTTACAAATAATTGTGGTTTCTTTTTGAGATAAATAAATTATTGCTTTAAGTTAAATAAAGAAAATTACAAACAGTTTTGAGCTTTAGCCACTCATATTTATAGTCTCCATTTCCAAAGAATTTTAATTCAAAACATTTTTAAAGGTCAATTTATGTTTTCTTTTAATTCAGCCGCTTCATGAGTGGGGTAGTTTTTTCTGTATTTTATCAGGAATCTAAATCGGGACAAACATGGGTCAGAACTCCAAGATGGACAAAAGGAACTCCTAAGATCAGATGACCTGCTGACCTGGATGCTTAAGTAGAATTTGGTGTTTGATGATAACGTGTTCCTCTCTCTCTCTAGTTGGCTGCATGATCTTAAGTTAGTCATCCTTTTGCTTCCATCCAGAAGGAACAATATTGCCTCCACCCACCTGAGGTGGGGGGCTCGGGGAGCTCTGCCAGTGAGATCTCTTAAGCATGCAGTATTTTCTAAAGAAAGGTGCTTAATCATTTCAAAGTATACTTTTTTTCTGCTACTTAAAAATGTTAATGTACTCAGACGTGCACGCACTCACGCACGTGTGTTCACACATATTTTGTTGCCTTATCAGTCATCACTAAAAATATTTGCCTTTAGTTTGCCTTTCAGAATTGTAGAATGTATGCATAATTTTTAAAATTTCTATTATGATTGCTATTTTTTAATGACTGGCAGTGACTCCTCTTATTAACTAATGGAGATGGTGATGGCTACATCGTAACCCAAAGAGGTGTATGAGGGTGATGAAATGGGTCTGTTAAGTTGCCCCTCATCTAGAAAAGGACTGCTGTCTTTAAAGAGAGCGACATCGCTGCCTGTTTCCAGATTGTGGGGTGGGAGTGAGGATAATGCTTTACGTGATGAAGTTGGCATTTCCCATCTGTTGTACTTCAAACACAGGCCTCCTTCTCTCTCCCAGTCACAAATATAAAAACTCTACCGATAGCCTGACCATCTGGATTTCCCGTCATACCCTCTTTTCGCACCTGGAGATTCAGAGCAGCTCTTTGACTGATATTTTTCAAAATTGCCTCATAAAATCAAAGGACAGATGAACAATATTTTTCTAAAATCGTAAATGGTAGAACCATCATTCATAACTTTTGTTACTGCTTTTGCAATTGTTAATCTTAGCCTCAGGTTTTTCCAAAAATGCTTTTTTTTGAAAGCAAACCATTCATTCTCACTAGCTGCTTATGTTTAACAGTGTCAGAGCTAAGATTGAAGCAGTGGCGATAGTAGTCCCAAGTTCAATATTAAGCACAGTGCGTTCCATATTCACCTTTAATTAAAATGTTTACATGCTCGTGGTTCTCCTTCCTCTAGGGAGCCAGATAGCACCCATGTTTTGTCAGCTGGCAGGCTCTCCTAATTGAATAGCCATTTAAAATACCAAGTTTGAGTCTAAGGGTATAGCGTTATTACTAAATCAGCCATTTCCACTGACCTGTCTGCCTCTCTCTGCCTTAGTGCTGAGCCCAGCTTGGGATCCAAGGGCTGCCTTAGAACAATGCGGTAGACCCTGCATTTTCTTTCCTCCTTTGCCATTCCTCGAGTGGCAATTTGCCTACCTTTGCGGTTTCCTAATTTTCAAGAGGAATGACAGAAGGTATTAAGCTTTGGTTTCTCTCTAGATCCTATCGGTCTCCTCAAACAAAGTAATCTCCTCCGTCAGCCCCTGGTGTGCTGCTGGGGGTTACTGGGCCTGGCTGGCCGGCTGCTGCCTCTCCCTGCAGAGCTATTTGCTTCTGGGGAGCAGGGAACTAATTCCACTGTGTTACACACTTGGAGACCCTGTAGCATGAACAACGGTGTAGAAACAGGAGCTCTCACCGCTTTCCTGGCATCAGACGAAAGGATCTGGCCACTTACAGTTTTTGTTCCCTTTTTATTTAGATGAGGGAACAGGTGCCATCTTGGGCAGAATGAAGCTGAGCCTGGCTGGGATCATTTTGTCGGCTAACTCCACCCCGGTGAGATTTTAAATAATTATTAGTATGTTTGGAAGGTCCGGGGAGACAATTAAATACAAGATTTGGACCATCCACTCTGAACCATGTAGCATTACTAATAAATATGATAAAAGAAATTGTCATCTGGTTAAGAATGTGGTGTTTGAAACACTCTGCTGCCCCACTGGTAGGGTGACTTCCTTCTTTCTTTGTAAAGCTTCACAGTAAGTGGCCCAGTGGTGTGAAACTGGAACTCGGTGTGGGGAAAGAGGACGGGCGGGTGGAGGAACGGTCATGTTATTAAGTTATTACCAGTGTAGTGACTGGTGATTTCACACGTACGCATTCCACATTACAGGAAGCACACACGTCGAAGAAACCATGCCCTCTTGGCCCCTCACCTCCAAATTTTCCATTGTCTCCCTCTAAAAATCTCAGCTTCCCAAATGCTTGCTATTTTATCATATCAATTACTTTTCTATAATGAAGTAGGAAGAAGGTCACTTGAATTTCAAGAATAAGAAAGCTATCTACATGAATCAACCAAATCTAAAGGACAAAAGAGCTTTTTTTTCCCAGTCACTTGCAGATTTTAGTATGTTCTTCCTTCGTACCACAATGCTTCCTTTGAGATGACTTTTTTTTTTAAATGAAAATAAAATAATCTTGCCAGTAGAGTCATGGAAAATTTTACTAACTCCACGTGTTCACAGTGGCCCATCCCTTCTCATTTCTTTTCCTTCTTTATATATAAAAACTTAAAAAAAAAACTTATTTGATGTATTTTTCTATTATAAAAAGAAATTTCTAAGTAAAAGGTTATAAACATTTGGACAATATAAAGACTTATACATTTAAAAATATACTCCCTCCCCAAGTCCCATTTCTTCCAGGCACATTCACTTTTTACCTGTTCATAGAGGCAGTTAGGGTTTCTCTGAATCCTTGACAAGTGTAGTAAAGAAACATGGAGAAAGAAAGAACTGAATATCAACAAGTCCATTTGCAAAAGATGCACAAAGGAGAGGAGAAGGGAGGAGAGAGAGTGGAACCAGACCAAAGAGATGAGGGGAAGGGAAGCTCCTTTCTTCTCTCTGGAGAGTCAGCTCCGTGAATGTAGGGTTTTTGTCTTAACCATCTTTGTAAACTTACCAGATAGGAAAATGCCTACCGAGTGGTGCTGAAAACGAGTAAGAATGAAGAGCAGGAACTCATGGCCAGGGTTAGGCAGTATTCTTTGAAGTAATTTAGGCCTTTTCAGTTTATCAAAGGCTGTCGTGCTTGTATTTTCTGTCTCTACCCTGGGTTTTTAATCTGTAAGCAGCCAGCATGTGCTGCTTTGAGGGTTAGTACCACGGGTCGTTGCTGCTACACTGAACTAATGTTAAAGATAAAAACCTGTTGGAACAAATCCATACTCAGAAGAGGAAGTTTTGACTTCCACCATTAACTCTTTGGGGGATTTGTACTCACAAGGTCATTAAGACTTTCATATTTCCGGGCCTACTGCCTCCTTTTGGGAAAAAGGGACCCAGGGAATTTTCTAGGCTCAGTGCCCATCTCCTCCTCCACCTTGGCCATAACTGGTTGAGCCTGGAACCAAAACCTGACCAGAAGACAACCTGCTTTAGGTTCTCCTGGCCCCTGTGAGGTGCCCTGGAGGGGCACTGGGTTGTTACTGTCTGAATCGTCAAAGTCTGTCTCTTGGGGAAGTTTGAACTTCAAACAGAGGGAGAGAAAGATCCAGAAAGGAAAGAGAGAGAAAAGAGTGACAAACAAGGCAGTCCAGTGTCAACACAGAAAACCAGAGATGCGGAAAGAAGGCAGTAAGCAGAAACTATGAGGCAGCAGAGGACTTCGGTAAATAGAGGCGATGAGAGCAGGCACAGAGAGCCATCAGTTAGGAGACTAACAAGAAGCAGCAAGCAGAGAAAGGAGTAGAATGCAGGGGATGCCTGAGGAACGGCAGGCTGCTGGAGAAGGGACTGTTTTATTCTGAAGCACGTTCTAGTTCTCCGTGAGACCTGGCATGTAGCTCTGGAAACGTTTACTTTGCTTCCTCAACCTCCCAAGGATCCCTACAATGGAAACTCTGACCCTGAAGTGAATGAGTAGGCCTCCATGTTTTGCAATTTGAAAAATCCCCATTTGTAAAAAGAGCAGATTGTTTAGAGATAATCGCGAACATCCCTTCCGTTGCAGTTTGAGAGAGACATTAAAGAAAGACGTAGACAGCCTGGGGACAGTTTTGCATGGTGGCAAATGCTTTGCAAGGGTCACCACAAGTCAAGGTCTTGTTTTGTGTATTGTAGATCTGGAAATTTGATTTCATCTGTGCAGCCAGTGTTGACTTACACCAACTGGGAGATTTATAAATAATTCAATGTGCAGCTTTACAATCTGAGGTAGAACTTTCTAGAGATAGGGATCCCCTTTTTATAGTTTTTGGCACTGTTGAATGTCCTCTCTTTATCCAACTCTTTTTAGGGTCTTCATCCTTTTCTCTGAGCATTACTTCTCCTTTTCCTCTTTTGGTTCCATAAATGCATTTGTTCCTTGTGGTTCGCCTTTCACCTATCTTTATCTCCCCGCGCTCCATGTAAATGCCTTTCACTGCCACAGTTCCCCGCTCTCCAGATGACTTCTATCAGTGTCGCCCTCACAGCTCTAACACCTTCTCATATTTTCAAATCTCTGTGAGACACTTGCACCTGAAAAATCTCACCAACATCTCAAATTTAGTGAGTTCAAAATGGAAATTATTTTCTTCCCTCTCTGAACTTCTTCCTCCTATGTTCCTTCCCTTTCTTTAAAATGGAACCTCAGTGAGCCTGGCCCAAAGCTCAGAATCTTTTTTACTTCCTCTTTCCTCCCCTGTGCCCAGGAGCACTCATTGCGAAATCCTAGCAGTTCTACCTATGTAATAGCAATGTCATCCGTTCCCCTCTATATTCGTTCTCTATTGCTACATAACAAATGATGCCAAAGTTTAGCAACTTAAAACAACATGTTTGTTATTTCACACAGTTTCTGAGGATTAGGAATCTGCAAATGGCTTAGCTTAGCTGATCTCCTGTGAGGTTGTAGACAAGTTGTTGCTGGGGCTGCAATGGTCTTAGAGCTTGATTAGGGCTGGAGAATCCACTTCTAAGATTACTCATGTGCTTGTTAGCAGGTCTCTGCTCCTTGCTGGCTGTTGGCTGGAGGCTTCAGCTCCTCACCAGACAGGTCTCTCCACAGGGTTGCTTACAACATGGCAGCTTGCTTCTCCCCATAAGTAAGGGTGGGGATGGAAGCCACAGTCTCTTTATAACTCAATCTTGGAAGTCATACATCATCGGTTTTGCAATATTCTATTTGCTAGAAACAAATCACTAAGCACAGACCACACTCAACAGGAGGAGAACTAAGGCATAAGTGTCAAAGAATTTGTGGACATATTTGTAAAACCACCACCTCCTCTTCTTCATTTCTGTTTCCATAGTCCTAGGTCAGGCTCCTGTCACGCCTCACCAGTATTTGTTCTTAAGATAAAGGCCAAGATATTTAACAGGGTCTACCTGCCCATATCTCTGTTTCTGCGCTGCCACTTGACTGCATTCTATTTATATGTCAGTCTGCTTTTCTCTCTTTCTGGGTCTTTCTCTCCTGCTCTGTCCCACATTCAAATTCTTCAAGAGAGAAGCTCTGATTGGTTCAGGCAGTTGATATCTGGTGTCACTCCCAGTCACCTCATAGGGGGCTGGAGAGCCTAAAGGAGTCTGTCTTTTGGTCAGTTGTTGGCTCCTGGTCAATCAGTTGTGCCCAGGGTGGTAGGTGACTTACTGCTGCCTCAAGCTCCCTTATCTTAAACCACAATCCCCTACCCCCCTTTACTCTGCCTCCACTAGCTTCTTTCAGAAGGTCTCAAGGGCCATTTCCCCTCCTGCCACGGAACCCATGCTCGTCCCGCTCCTCCGCCTGGCAAGCTCTCCTCTCTGATCCCCACTTGGCTCACTCCTCTGCATCTTTAGATCTTAGTAGGAGTCACCTCTTCAGGTGTCTTCTCCCCTCCTCCACCAACATCAGGTTCCTTAGAAGCTCTCAGAACAGCCTATACTTTTCTTTGTATTTATTTATTTATTTTTAATAGAAGTACAGTTGACCTATTATATTGTATCATTTGCAAGTGTACAGCATAGTGATCCGACTTTCATTTACATTACAAAATGATCACTCTGGTAAGACTGGTTACCATCTGTCATCATACAGAGTTATTACAACATTGGCGACAACATTCCCCATGCTTTTATTTATTTTATGATGGAAGTTTGTACCTCCTATCCTCTTCTCTTGTTTCGCCCTACCCCCATCCCCTCGCTGCTGGTAACCAATTTGTTCTCTGTATCTATGAGTCTGTTTCTGTTTTGTTTTATTTGTTCATTTTTTTTTTCAGATTCAACATATAAGTGAAATCATATGGTATTCTTCTTTTTCTGTCTGGCTTATTTTACTTAGCATAATACCCTCTAGATTCATCCACTATTGTCACAAATGGGAGGATTTCATTACTTTTTATGGCTGATTAATATTCCATTTTTTTAATCCATTCATCCATCAGTGGACACTTAGGTTGCTTCCATATCTTTGCTATTATAAATAATGCAGTAATGAACATAAGGATGCACATATCTTTTTGAATTAATGTTTTCATTTTCTTCAGATAAATTCCCAGAAGTGGTTTTGGTGGCTTGTTGGTAGTTCTATTTTTAATTTTTTGAGGAACTTCTATACTGTTTTCCGTAGTGGTTGCACTTATTTACATTCCCACCCACAGCTCATGAGGGTTCCCTTTACTCTACATCCTCCCAAGGTTTGTTATTTGTCATCTGAACACCCTGTACTTTTCCTTCATAACTCTTATTTGTGTGGGTATTTGTTTAATATCTCATTCTTCCACTAGACTATAGCCTCTGAGAGGGCAGGGACTTTTTTCTCACAGTGTCTGACACTTGCTATGAACACAGTAATTATTTATTATAATAAGTCTCCATCCTCCAAGCTCCTCTGTCATATACATGGTGGCATAATTCATCCTCCCCCAATCTTCATGCTTCTCCTTTGCTCAAACGCCTTCAGTGGTCCCCCAGTACCTGTGGGGCAGAGCCACCATTCTTCAGCCTGGCATTCAAGGCCCTTTGCAATGGGGGCCCATCTCTCCTCTCCGGTTTTGTTTATCAGCACGCCTTTGAACAGATCCAGAAGTTCTAACCACAGTGAATTACTTGCTGTTCGTAAAGCACATTTTATGCTTTATTCTGTGCATCCTTACTCCTATCGGTCCCTATATCCTGGAAGGTATCTTCCTCACTGAGACTATATCAAAATATCTTTTTACAAAAACTTTTAGTTTATATCTGGTGGGTTGCTTGTATATAGGCATACTTATGTGCATGCCTATATGTACTTTATAGGTGCTAGGCACTAGTCTGAGAACTTTTTGTGCATTAATTCTTCAGTGATTATGACAACCCTATAAAATAAATCCACTTACTCAGAAAGTGTAAGTAATTGGTACAAAGAAACACCTAGTAAGTGTCTGAGCTGGAGTTTGAACCTGGTGATCTGGCTCCAGAATGTAGTTCTGGAGTCTAGTTCTTACTGGACTGTTACTCTTCGAGGGCAGTGGAGGTGTCTTGCTATTCACCTTTGTACCTCCCTAGGGCCTCGCACCCAGTAGGTTCTCACTAATGCTTAACAAATTAATGAAGAGAAGCCAGTGGCTCAGGCAGGTGGTGATGGAGGAAAGTTCCTCCTTTAAATACTGTCCACAGATGACACTCATGTTTTCACTTCCTTGGTCATAAATCCTCACTCATTCCTCCCTGGCCCAAAGGGTCTCATCTGAGTTTCCTAGCCCAGTGTCCCAGGCCATGGGTCAGAGACGTTTGGGAAATGAGTAATTTGGGTGCATCATTTTCTTCTTTCCTGCAGTCTGGCTTCCTCCATCTTCCTTTCGTTCATTTCTGTGTAGGTTTGCTAGATTTAGAAAAGAAAAAAAAAAGAACAAAAAGAAGAAAAGAAATAAAGAAGAGAGAAAGAAAGCAGAAAGAAAGAAAAGAAAGGAAAAAAGAAAGAGAAAGAAAAAAAGTACAGAATACCCAGCTAAATTTGTGAATTTCAGGTAAACAATTTTTTCTGTTGTTGTTTAAGTGTGTCTTAAATATTGTGTGGGGCATACTTATACTGAACAAAATTATTCTTCGTTTATCTGAAATTCAATTTTAACTGGACATCTTGTATTTTATCTGGCAATCCCATTCCTGGGGCTGGTAGGCCCTGGAGCCCTCTGAATGCAGTCGGGGCATGGTGACCTCATCTTTGGCACTTCCTGGGCATTTCATGCTGGGTTACTGTTTTGCCCCATCCAAGCCTCGTCCACTGGGAGCACATTGTTCACTGGTCTTGGGATAAAGAATCAGCTGACATCAGATCACCGAAGAGTACAAATCAGATGTCCTTTCCCGAGTGGTCGTTCTCCAAAGCATGGAATGCCCAAGCAAAATGGATACCACTACTATTAGGGAGACTCAGTACAAATAGGAGTTTTCAAGGGTTGGAACTGAATCAACTTTTGAATGCTCTGCGCTGGACAGAGACTCTCTAGGTAATGAACTCTCGTCCAGCACAAGCAGATTGTGCACGTGAAGGGGGCATCACAGGTACATTGTAGGTGCTCCATCATGGGGTTGAATAAATAAGCACTTATTTTCACTCACTTTTAAGAGCTTTATTAGTGTAAACTGAATTTTCACAGAATGATAAACAAGAAACATAGGAAAGAAATCTAAAAGGAAAATGCATATTCTCCATTCACATCCTTTGCCTCGACAAGATGGTTCATTGCAGGCTTACTTTTTCCCACAATAAATACCACCAAGTCAGCTTGGTAACTAATAGTATTTATTTTTTTTTTTAAAGATTTTTATTTTTTCCTTTTTCTCCCCAAAGCCCCCCAGTACATAGTTGTATAATCTTCGCTGTGGGTCCTTCCAGTTGTGGCATGTGGGATGCTGCCTCAGCGTGGTCTGATGAGCAGTGCCATGTCCGCGCCCAGGACTCGAACCCACGAGACACTGGGCCGCCTGCAGCGGAGCATGCGAACTTAACCACTCGGCCACGGGGCCAGCCCCTTCTTTTTGTATTTTTAATCTTTTATAATGAACACTTTCAAACAAAATAAAAGTGAGGAAAATAGGGTAATCAACTCCCATATACACATTACCTACCAGAACAATTACTAACATTTTGCCATATATACCTCCTGAAAATTTTGCTAGATTAATTTAATTTCAATCCTAGACATTATGACATTTTACTCTTAAATACACTGAGAAAATGAGGACATTTTCTTCCTCAACCACAATGCCATTTTAATACTTACAAATTAACAATAATTTCTTTATATCATCTAATGCCGAGTCTGCACTGTATTTCCTCAATGTTCCTGAATGTCCATTTACAGTTGATTTAATCAAATCAGGATTCAAGCCAGGTGCATGCACTGCATTTGGTGTTTATGCTCTTGACTGACCCTTTGTCACTGGTACCCTTGCCCCAGAGTCATTTAACCTGGCTTCAGGGATTCAAGTCTGACAGATTCAGAACACACTCGGCTTGAGAACCCGAAGAAGGCCACGAGTTCAGAATTTTGACTGCTCTGCGGGCAAGCCAAGATGCCATAACTATTCTTCCTAAGCCTCTCCAAGAGTGGAATCTGGTCGGATCTTCTGCTCCCCTTCCTGCTGTTGGCCACGCTCCAGCCATACTGACCTGCTTGCGCAAAGCACTGCACCAAGGGCCCTCACGCATCAGGGCCCTCCTACTTGTTCATCTGGCTGTCCAGAGTCTCTAACCCTCACCCTCCCTCCCTTCCTCCGACACCCGCCATTTGCCTGATGAATTCCTACTCATCGTTTAAGAATCAGCACAAATGGGACTTTCTCAGAGAAACTCTTCTTAGCCTCCCCCAGCGCCACACCCCAAGGCGGCCAAAAAACCCTGTTTAAACTTTCTCGTTCCACCACACTTTCCTTCCGGGGCACTTACTCAGTTGAAATTAAACAGTTATTTGTGGAATTACCTTTTGAATGTGTCTTTTCCCAGCTGGGATTTAAAACTCCACAAGGAAAAAGAGCCATATTTATCTTGCCTCCAGTTGTATTCCAGAATCTAGCAGAGGGCCTTGTAATCCTAGGCGATCAGTAGGATATTAATGAGTGAGTGAGTGAATGAATGAATGAGTGAATCAAAGTAGATATGAAAGCACTCAAGTTTCTGGGGAGCTTTGAGCAGTGGATTGACGGGCCAACTGGGTACTCCAGGGCTTCCTGTGAGTCTGGATGGGCAATTCTGGAGAATGGTCAGAGATAGATAGACTGCTTTTGGATGAGAGACGGCGAAAGGAAGGCTGTAGAGAAATCTGAGACATTTGTTCCATGGTATCAGCTTGGCCAAGGGGTTTTTCTACTTTCTTTGCATTCACTGCTGAGGTGTAGAGAGATTTCTCAAACTCACTCATCTTTGATGACAAATCACAAGGAAATTTGGAAGTCCCTGAGATTTCTGGCTTCCAAAAAATTTTTTTTTTAGATGAGCAGGTCAGAAACTGATGTTAAATAGAGACAAAGTCTCGGAATACAATACATTTCCCAGAAAACTATTAGACTCAACACAACAAAAAGTCTGTTACAAAGCAGTTGTTTATCTTCTGTAGAATTTTACTAAATAATTTCCTACAGAGATCTCAGCAGTTTCTTCCATAATGTTCTGAGCAAATGTGTTGGAGTCACTTAAGCACAGTACTTTCCTCACGATGGCAGAGCCCACAGACACTATTTACATGCACCAGTGCTATTTAGACCTTAACTATAAATTACTGCATAAAGGTTAATAGAACTGATCCAAGCTTTAGGAAAGCCCTTATGCACAAAATTGCCTCATATATTGGTGGATGATAATAGAAATAAACATTGGAAAGAACAAGAGGTGTGGCAGGGATGAAAGAGCAAAGTTCTTTGAATATCATTGAAAATCTCTATCGATGGAACAGCAGGGCAGAGATGTTAATTTCTCGGAAACTCTTCTATTCCAGCAGCAGAAAATTCATTTTATGGTCGTTTGTTTCCTCTTGCCCTTTTGGCCTTCAATTGGTAAAACAGTCCATTTAAAATGCCTCCTGAATTAGCTCCAAGATTTTCCTTTGGTGCCCATAAGGTCTACCTCCTGAAAGAGCAACATCTGATAATGTTGGTCAGAGAAGCCCTCCACTTACCAAATTTTGTAAATGTCCAGTGACATCTTTAAGTGAAAAAAGGCCTGCGTTATATGCTGGTCATGTGATGGTCAAATGGCTTATTTCAGCCCCATGTGTGTTGGTTGTATTCCTTATCTGCTTTGCAATAACTGCTGGGAACCTAAAGCATCTCTAAGTCCATCATTCCCTAAAAAGAAGCGTGGCAGGTACATGTCTGGGTTTGAAATGAGTTACAACTGATTTCGTAGTCACTCTGACAGTTTGCACAGGAAACCAGATGGATGAGGTTGGTAGCCAAGTTGTCTTTTTTTCATTCTTGTCCAGACTCCAGATCAGAAGGCGTCCACCATACCAGTTCCCAAATCTTACTGGTTTAAAGACCTAAGTGAACTCACAGGCCTTTAGCAGATTATCACATGTCAGCCCAGGAGACTGAAAGGGTGAGTAATGCTCAGCATCTGGTCTGGGTCTCATCCCATAACTGTGAGAGCAGTTGCAGCAACACCCCCACCAAGCCTTCCTTCCTCAATGCCCAGTGCCAGGCCTCATGGGCTGCGGGGTCAGTTTCCTCTGCAGCTGGTCCAAACCGATGCCATGTACTCCATCCATGCAAGTGGCCATAGTTCTGGAGGATGCAAGAAGCAGCAAGACCTGGCAGACTTTCCAGGCGTCACTTCAGCCACCATTGTCTTGTAGCTCCCTGAGGAATGGAGCGCTGTTCCATGGCTCAGAGAAAGGCACTCCAGGAGGAAGTAGAGAACGTAGTCGGAGATGGGGAGAAGTCCTGTGGGAGGAGAGGAATTGTGAATCTGTGCAGCAAGAGAACATCTGTGTGACTAACACCCCCAGTTGGGAAAGATGTTCCCACTGCTCAAAACTCAGGTTTCAGTTCCATACCTAAAAGACAGCATGGCGACCTTTCTTGTTTGCCGTTTTTAGGTCAGAGAAACAGACAAATTACAGTGTGGAGGAAGAGGAACACTTACGCCAACTTTGTTATTTTCCAAGGAATCCCCAAACCAGGGATAAGAACGGAAATTGCCGTTCTGTGTCAGCTTTGAGTCACTGGAAGCCAGGCCTGTCTCTGACAGGACTTAGTGATTCGGGCCAGGGGAAAGCAACTTATCTATATGACAAAGGCTCAGCTTTCACCCCGAGCATCTTGTTTTCCCTGACCTCATTTTGTATCTGGCATCCCTGAATTTATCTGAAAATTTTAAAGCTTTTTATATTTTCAGCCTCTGCTCCCTCTAAGGATGAAAAGGTCTTGTATTGCATAAAGCAGCAGTTTCCCTTTTTCTTTCTGTGTTTCTTTCTTCCTTCTTTCCTTGCTTCATTCCTTTCTTGTCTTCCTTCCTTTCTTTCTCTCTTTTTCTTTTCTCTCTCTCCCCCTCCTTCCCTCCATTCCTCCTTTCCTCCTCTGTTCCTCTCTTTATCTGTCTGTCTGTCTGTCTATCTATCTATCCATCCATCCTCCTAAAGCTACCTCTTTCAAGTTTCAGGGAGGTGCTTCCTGGTTCTGGTAATCTCAGATTTAGTAAACAAATCTATGCTCCCTTTATGATTTTATAGATCTGACATATATTCCTTCTAAGCTTTTGTCCTTCTACTTTCTTCCTATAAACTAAGAAAAGAACAATCTCAAATCCTGCTCTCTCGAAGTCATTTTTCCTAATAACTTTAGTCAGCACTGCTCTCTTTCCCCTTGCTAATTTATTTTCTGGTAGTACTAATTTAGAACTGTGTTATGTGTTGTATTAGTTTTCTATTGCTGCTGTAACATTACCACAAATTTAGTGGCTTAAAACAACACTAATTTATTATCTTGCAGTTGTGTAGATTCTAAATCCAACAGGAGTCTCATTGGGCTAAAATCAAGATGTTGGTGGGGCGTTGTTCCTTCTGAAAGCTCTAGGGGAGAACCTGTTTCTTTACTTTTTCCAGCTTCTAGAGGCTGCCTGCATTCCTTGGCTCATGTCCCCCTTCCTTCATTTTCAAAGCCAGCAGCATAGCATCTCTCTGGTCCTGCTGCAGTCATCACATCTCTTTCTTTCACACTCTTCTGCCTCCCTCTCCTGCTTTTAAGTACTCTTGTGATTACATTGGATGCAGCTGGAAAGTCTAGAAAAATCTCCCTGTTTTAAGGTCAGCAGATTAGCAATTTTAATTATGCATGCGACTTTAATTCCCCTTTGCGATATAACCTAATGTATTCGCAGATCCTGGAATTAGGATGTGGATATCTTTGGCAGATGGGGCATTATCCTGCCTACCATATATTTTACTCTTTTATAAACTTTTTCCCATTTTGATTTTATGGAGATTTTGATCTAAGTAGGCTGTGAACGTCCTGAAGACAAATCTGTAACCAAATATTTTGCTTCCCTGTATTTTTGGTCTTCCCCATAGCATCTTCTAAGATGCCAGAACTTGGTAGGATCTTGGTAAATACCTGCCAGCAGCCCCCAATTGCTTTGATTACTTTAGTCATCCGTCTCCCATTTGATCATGTCTTTCCTGGAAGTATGTGCATATAGAATACTCAGGTGCTGAGGCACTGCATTGATGCATGTGTTGGCTAATGTTTACTGGAAGGAGCTATTGGGAATGACATCCAGAATGGTTAGTAGTTAGCCTCTTCACAACTCTATTTTGCTTTTATAGGGAATAGAAATATCAAGTTAGAAACTGGATATATGTAATGAGAAGAAGATAGGAGAAGAAGACGACAAGTATAGAGGTATCTTTGTGGTTCCTCCGCCAGTTCCTGGAGACAGATGGTTTCTTTCATGTGACAATGGAAGCCAGATAGACTAGGCCAGATGCTGACAGCCCTTCATTCCTGGAAAGTCCCAGAACCTCCTATGGGAGAAAACAACCACAATATTTCTAGCAGATTCCAAAGAGAATGCTGCCACTCGTGTGGAATTGACCAAGAATGTCACATTCCATCTATAAGACCAAAGAATTTCTTCCAACAAAGAGTCCAAAGATGAAAAGGGGCATTTTATTCTTGCCGATCTGCGCTCTCTTTATGTTTTGGCCCAATTACAAACATAAGTTTAACCATAGGCACCACAGTTTATTAATTCATTTAACTAAAACCAACTATTTGTCAGACACTATATTGGCCCAATAATTAAAAACATTTCTTTAATAAACATTTTTATAGGGCTTAGTATATGCCGAGTAGTTTTCCAAGTGACTAAACCATACTGTTTGTTTAGTCTTCGTAACAGTCTCAAAAAGAAGGTACTGTTATTGTGCCTATTTCACAGATGGGGAAACTGAGGTTTAGAGTGATTATGTTCTTTGGTCAAGTGGTACAGCTGGGATTCCACCCCAGGTTCTCTGGCTCTGGACTTATTTTTCTTCACCACTATATCATGCTGCCCCCGCTTTAGCCAGACCCCACTTACAAAGATGTTTTAAGAAAGGGAAGGTTATATGACAGGGAAGACAAAGAATATACAAGAAACAACAATATAAATTGAATGACTGTTTGTTTTGTACACTGCTGTATCCCCAGCACCTGAAACAGTGCCTGGTGCATAACTAGGGACTGAATAAATATTTGTGGAATGTTATTGAAAGACTTTGTGATAAATACTATGAAGTAAACACATTGGATGAGATGACAGACTCTCATGGGAACCTACTTAATTAATATGGGGGTGAGTGAGGGAGGGCCTCTCTGAGGAGGTAACATTTAAGCTGAGACCTGAGAAAAAGGTGAACCTTGAAAACAGCATGGAAGAGTGTTCAGGCAAAGGACCAGCGTGGTCAGAGCCCTAAGGTGGGAGAGAGCCTGGCAGATGTGAGAAATGGAAGGAGCCAGGTGGGGGAAGCAGGTGTGTTCAGGGGGCTGAGGAATGAGAGAAGGCGCCAGGGTGGGCAGAAGCTGGGTAATGTAGGGCCTTCGGTCGCTAGAGTTCCCTCTGGCAGGACACTGTGTAAATGCCATGGAGGGACTCAAAAGGAGGGCACATGGGCCCTGCCCTCGGGGGTTTTCAATCCTGTGAGGAAGACAGGCAAGCGAGAAAGAAAAAAGAAAAGAATCTATTTCAACCACTATACTTTATTCTTTGGTGAACATCTTCATTTGTGGTTTTTTGTTTATTTCTCTGTTTTGGGGGCAACTTAAAAATTACTCTTGCACTGGAAACACTGGAACATCTGCTTTGCTGTCTGATTAGGTTTTGATCCATGCAACGGAGCTCTGACCTACAGCGATTTTAACGGGGTCCCCATAGCTCATGAGGCCCTACAGCTAATATTTCACTTCTGCGGTATTTTTCACAGGGCCTAAATTTGGTTTGGTAGTTTATTCTACCTTCTGGCCTTTGGTTTAAAGCTCTGACTCACAGCTAAGCATTGCACAGGAAGACCACACATTCTTTCTGCAGCAGTGTCTTGATTATGAAGCTATATCTAAGAAATATTACAAGAGGCTTGATATCAGCCAGAGAAATTTAGGAAGCTGAAATGGGCTTGTGAAAGTATAGTTTTCTTTCTCTTTTTAAAACAGTATTATTTAAATATAATTCACATACTGTACAGTTCACCTGTTTAAAGTGTACAATGCGATGGATTTTAGTATATTCAGAGTTGTATTACCGTAGCCACAATTAATTTTAGCACATTTTATAATCCCAAAAAGAAACCCTGTGCCCACTAGCAGTCACTCTCCTGTCCCTTTCCACAGCCTCCCGGCCCTCGGCAATCATTAATCTACTTTCTGTTTCTGTAGATTTGCGTATCTGAACATGTTGTAATAGATGGAATCATGCAATACGTGCTCTTTTGTGACTGGCTTCTTTCACTGGCATAATGTTTTCAAGGTTCCTCTATATTGTAGCACATGGCAGTACTTCATTCCTTTTTGTCGCTGAACAATATTCCGGTACATGAATACTACATTTTGTTTATTTATCACTTGACGAGCATTTGAATTACTTCTACTTCTTGGCTATAGGTGCGAGGCTGCTATGAATGTTCGTGTGTAAGTTTTTGTGTGGATGTAAGTTTTCATTTCTCTTGGGTCTATACCTGGGAGTAGAATTTCTGGGTCATATGATAACTCCATGTTTAACATTTGAGGAACTGTCAGACTATTTTTCAGAGCAGTTGTATCGGTTTACCTTCCCACCAGCAGTGTATGATGGTTCCGATTTCTTCATATCCTCACCAACATTTCTTCTTGTGTCTTTTTGATTGCAGTCATCCTAGTGGGTATAAAGTGGTATCTCGTTGTAGCATTAATTTGCTCTTACAATGCTTTTTCTTTTACTTTTTAAAAATGCCCAAATCTCCAAAATCATGTTTTCTGAATTGTTGTGGTATGAGAAATGCCAGTGTGAAGGAAGTCATATTGTGACATAATTGTATTGTGAAAGTGGGGAAATAATAGATGAGCAATGAGCCCCTTATAGAATTTTTTAAAGTGAGTATTTGCAATTCTGATTTGAGTTAGGACGTTCATTAAGGATTCTAATATTACAGATAATGCTGTAGCCCTGAGTACTGCATTAGATAATTTACAATAAATGACTTAGATTATCTACTAAATATGATCTAAATACTTCAGAAACATTCTCTAAATCTCATCTGTCAAGTTGACATTGACTTAAGCCAATGTTATTTCTCTTATTTTAGAAAGGACTATCAGCAGGGAATTGAGCTGCCTGATATTACGTGGTGGATGAATGGTGAGGACTTACCTCCTGATCCTGAATGTTCATTTGGAAAGCGATAGACTCTCAAAATCAGAAGGGATCTTGGAAGTCGTGTATCGATCATTCGGGATAAGAATTCCCACAGCAGTGTACATAATTGAATACTTCCAATGACATGGAAGTCCTTCACCATGTAAAGCAGCCCCTTCTGTTGTTGGCAATTCTGATACTTCTATTTTATCCTGAGCCACCTTCTGCCTCCATGTCCCTTCTACCAACTGTTACTTGTTCTGTCCTCTAGAACCATAAAGAATAAAAGAACAGAATAGGTGCTCAATAAATATTTGTCGAATGATTGGAATTATCTGAATTATTGACAGTAGGTGTTCATGCATTGCTTTTATAATTTAAAAATGAAAAGAGAAAAAATAAAAACTAATCTCCCTCTCTTTCTATTCATGCGCGTGCACACAGACACTGATATAATCCTGCCCACCGTTCTGGACTTTCGTTTCCTCTTTCTCTCTCTTTTGTCTATATATTTATATATTTTTATTTTATTTGTTTATTTTTGTCTGTCTATATATTTATTTTAATATGATTACAGAAATAATGTATTTGTTATAGAAAATTTATAAACATTAAAGAAGAAAAATTTTCTTTTCAAGCAAATTTGCTTCACACTCTCACTTTATCACTTCATTTGTTCTTTGAATGTGAGATTTTCAATGACTGTGTAGTATTCCATAATACGGACACATCATAATATATTTAAACATTTTTCTTTTGATAGACATTTAGGTGCTTTCAAATTTATGGAGAGTAACGTCCTTTCTTTCAGCCTTCTTTTCTCCACATGAACCGCACCCATTACCTCAAAATGTCCTCATGTGCTCTTTTGCCTCTGGCTTGTTTTGCTGTTGGATACAGTCTAATTTTCTAATTTCCCTCTTCAAATGAGGGTTCCATGACTGAGCACCTGATGCAGACAGAGGAAGATGGATGTAGAGTTCAGGTGAACCATTACATTTTTTTTAACATTGTGCTTCTATTCATGCAGACCACAATGGCACTAGGTTTTCCTATTGTGGCCTTTCCTCAGGCTCCTAGGAGCACAGCTCTGCCTGACCTCACGCAGTTTAACTTCTGCTCTTTATTTCCAATGTCTATGGCTATTCCTTTGTGGCGTCACTATTTGAGTTCTCAGGTATCTCCATTTCTGCTCCATTGCGGATAATGTCCCCACATGGCGGCCAGCCACTTCACTTGGTCTGGCAGATCCTCTTTAACACCAACACTTTGCATCACCTTAAAATCGCTCTAGATAAGTGAGTCAATGCAAACAGCTCTTCTTACTTGAAACGACTTCACTTCCCAATGGATAAAAGTGAGGAAGCTAAGTGATATATGAGGTTCTATAACTCATTTGTCTTCCTCCCATTTTGCAACTCGGGAGCTAATATTGGAGATTAAATAATGGACTTGGTTGACTTCATTGCACCTGCTGCTGCATGTGTAAATTCCTCCTCTCTCATACACTTGGACATGACTTGCTAAGCAGCTTCCAAAGTAAAAGTGGTGACATGAATAATTCCGCCTGGAAAGAAGGTCAACCTTGTTCTCCTGAGATCTGCACTGTGAGCAAGGAGCAAAGAGCTACGCAAACCTTGTACCTGCAGATCTGTCTTCTTCCCTTCCCCCAATGCCTAAAACCCCGGAAATGAAACACAGGACTAGAAATGTCAAAATCTGGGTTTTGTGGAAAGAAGGAGCATAATATATTAAGTAGAAGATGGTTTCAATGTAAAACTTCTGGCAAAAGCTAGGAATTACATAAATGCATAAAATCAGGATACATACAAACAAAAGTGTTAAAAGTGATTTTTTTAAAACTATTGATTGTGTAAGTGTTACTTTATTGCCTTTTTTCATCTAGATTTTTAAAAATTTTCTACAGTGAACATATATTACATTGTAATGGGAAAAAATAATTAGTGGGTGATATTTCTTATACTTTTGTTGAATCGAAAGACACAGATTGTTTCTACCTTGTGATAAATTATTTGGATGAAACGTATATTTGGGTGGGAAACTGGAACAAAATTACTTAAAGTTTGTCCTAGCTCCTAAGGCTTTGTGAAGTTACCATCAAAATCAGTCAGCAAAATAGATGGCAAACCATGACACAGCAGAAATTGTGGTTTTAGGGACTTACAGTTATGAGTAAGAAACTGCTAAACTAGACCAAGAGAAAAGGCAACGTTTCTCATAGGCATACAGACAGGGCTGGTAGTCAGCGGGTTGCACTTGTATGATGATGCTGGCTGTTTACATTTTAAAACACGTCTGTTCCTGTTGCTCTGAGACCCCCAAGGCTCCCACACTGCCACACCCACGCCAGCTCATCGCCTGGGGATTTCCCAGGACTCCATGCTCCCTAACAAAAGGGGTAATGTCTGGAATGGCAGCAGACTGCCGGCACTGTGTACAGCTGTCTGACTCTGTGCTGATTTTGTTTCCTGTGCCATTGTTGTTTATTTTGAAAGTCACCCCCAGGATACATGGGTGTCTCATAGAACCCAAGGACAAAGATTTAACTGGGTCTCAGGAAGCCACTGGACTCAGGCTCTTGGAAGCTGTCAGGACTCTCCCACCATTTCTCCTCTCTGTGCATCTGCTCCATCCTTTCTTACTGCCTTCTCTGCCTTCAAGTTCATGTGACAGAACTAGGACCTTTAACAGCTTTCAGAATTTTCATTTGATGGGTTTGGTCACTTGGAGGGAAACTGATCTTTCTGCCTCCCACTTTCCCTCCTTTCCTTCCAATTTCAGATATCCAGGGAAGGAACTGAATGGCCAGACTTCAGTCATGTGCCTACTCCTGTGCCAAGCAGTAATGCCCCCGTGGAAGGAGGGGATCATATTGCCCAACCATGGCTTTTCCCATTGTAACCACGTGAATAGCCAGGTGTGTACTTCCAGATAAAATGGAGAAATTTTCCAGAAATCAAGGAGCAGAGCATAAAACACAAGGTCCCTGGCACATAGCTGTGTCTCAACCTTCCCCTAATTGGGGCTTCTTTATCCAGCAATCTCTTCTCTCCATGAAAGAGCCTCTAAATAGCCATACACCAAAGCTTATAATTTTACATATATAAAAATACCTAACTCAGAAGTTTTGAACTCTTATTTTTACACACATTTTTAACAAACTTGCTTACTAATTTCTATGTCCAAGGCAAATGAGAAGTAGAAATTAAGACGGGGCAGTAAGAAAGTAGGCAGGCTCTCCAGGATGGAATATGAATGTGTGTGTGTGTATACTCATGTATATGTGTGTACACACACATATATTCAGGAATAGTGATTCAGGAAGCAAAAGGTAAAATTACATCTAGGCCATTTTTCCCTAAAAATTATAAATTTAAATAACCTAAGAAGTCGTTACTACAAGAAAGTTAGTATATTGATATTCATTTTACTAACAAGAACCCTCAATTTGAAAGGGCTAAATATGTTCAGTATATCCTGCTTAAGAAGGCAGAGAAGATTGTAATGCATTGATGAAAGAGAATAATCCTAAATGTAGGAGTGAGAGTCCTTGATACCTAAAGACATGGGCTTCAGTTAGCAGGAAATTTATTATTCAGCAATGCTAGATGAGTACAGAATGCTGGGTATTTGATATCATTAGTTAAGTAGTCAAAAGGCTAATTAGATTTTTCACTTGAATATTTGGCCAGTGGGGTATCTTGCACATGTCTTTACCAATTCCTGCTCTGTAAAATGGGACTGATAATTACTATCCAACCGTAAGGGTAGAAAAGCTTATTCTATGTGAAAATCCTTTGAGATCTTTGAAGAAGTCAAGATGTTTTTAAGTAGAAGCTACATAAAAATCTATTTTGGTTTTTGCAAGAAGCATAGTATTGGTAATAAATTTACTTCTAATGAAAGAAACATGAAGGTGAATGGATTATTCTGCTTTGGGTCTTTACGAGTCCATTTTAAAGCATCATTTGCTTAGATCAGAGCTTTATTGGTCATTTGTCATATAGTTTCTATGAACTATTTCGTATTTAGTAGTTTGCAACTCTAGACTGTGTATCTTTTCTGAAGTTAGATTGATGGCTTTATTTCATAAACTACCGTTGTTCCAATCATATTTTCTCCTACTTCTATTATGATTATACAATAACATAATGCCTCATAAAATTCAAATTATAGAGAAAATAGTCACTCCTAATCCCATTCCCTCCACAACTATGATCATTTTCTATATAAATGGATATTGTTATGAAGTGTCACTGACAGTTATACACAATATTGTATTTTTCCATGTTGCTTCTTATTATTCTTGTTGTTTGTAATTATCATCTCTAAAATGTGAATAAAATTCTATTGCGTGAATATACTAAAATAAAGGAATAATCATTTCACTATTTTTGGATACTTGGATTGCTCTCTCTTTTTTTCTGTAAAAAAACGTGCACCCCTTACCCCCTTCCCAAATTGTGTAGTTCTAGATATTTCATGAAAATTTAAGTGCCCACTATTGCCTCTGAAGAGAGTAACCATAGACAATTCTTTTTCATAAAGTTGTCACACTCTATGCCATGTGGCTTTGCCTTCCCTATAGATAGTAATGGGCCAGAGCATCTGTGCCTGGGCCAAAATGCAGATTTGTTCAGGCTGGATATCAGAAAGGCCCACGATGGAGCTGGGCCAGTGGTGCAGTGGTTAAGTGCGCACGTTCCACTTTGGCTGCCCCAAGTCCGCCGGTTCGGATCCTGGGTGCAGACATGGCACCGCTTGTCAAGCCATGCTGCGGCAGGCGTCCCACATATAAAGTAGAGGAAGATGGGCACAGATGTTAGATGAGGGCCAGTCTTCCTCAGCAAAAAGAGGAGGATTGGCTGCAGATGTTAGCTCAGGGCTGATATTTCTCAAAAAAAAAGCCCATGAGGTGGCTCTGCAAGAGATTCTGCCCAATAGCAGGGCATCATATGGGATGGGGTCAAACAGATGCAATTATCTCCTCTCTCGGTAAGTATAAATGTGAGATTTACACAGAGAAGTCAGGATGCTCTGTATACCCTTTTGGAGAGGGCAAAAAAATTACCAGGACACAAAAGTCATTGGCTCACCAAAACTACTACTATATTCTGAATAATAAGGACCTGTGTTTCTGGTTTGGCATGAGGAACAGTGTACTTGTCAGGGTCAGAGGACTGGGACTCCGGATCACAGTGCAGCTTCTGAGGCTGTCATCCATGGCCACCTCACTTCTTCGTGGAAGTAAACTCCCATTACATAATATAATTATTTTTTTCTTCTGGGTGACTTTCTTGGAATGAATTACCCAAAATAGGATTAAGGAGTATAAATATTTTTATGGTTCTAGAAACATATTGTCAAATTACTTAGTACTGACGTTTCTGAGAGTTTCCCCTGGATCTTCTGCTTTTCTTATTCTGCATTCTCTCTCTGAATCATCTCACCCATCTCCATGGCTATGAAGACTGTCAGGTTTAAGACACCATTCAATTGCAAGATTCACCATTATTTTAGGAATGCCAGAAGTAAAATATGGTGTTAATTAGGTTGACACAAAACTTTCTTATCACTTAAAATTTTTATTTCATAGCTTTTGAAAAAACTCTTTTAAACTTGCGTGCATGTATGAAAAGGAAATATAAGCACAATACATTGATTAAAGTATGACAAGATTTTCCAACATCCAACTCTTCAGAGCTACTTTTTCACTCAAATTCATCTTATCTTTGGTTTTCCTTCCCAGTGCTGTCCCTTTTTCCATCAAGTGCATTGACAAATCAGCATTACTTAAAAGAATTGCTTGCTAATGTCTCTAAGATTTTCTTTGAAGTCATTGACACCCATTGTGAAAGTTTTGATGTCGGCCCTTTCTTGATCTTGCCAAAACATGTTAAAGAAACTCTTCAGACAACAACCAGGACTCATGTACCTTTCTCAGATAGTCCTTGTGTTTCGTTGACTGAAATGTCCGGGAGTCACATTTGTCCAGTCCGGCCACCTGGACGTGCACCGGCAACACATCTGTTGCCTGAAACAACAATTATAGATATTATCAATTGTAAGATACGTCCTGATTTCAGAGATGTTAAAATACTACATAGACATGTATATGGCGTGTGCTAATGCCTCCCAAATCTATAATTCCATCCCAGACTTCTATATAAAACTGTCCTGGATCTCTACTTGGACGACTCCTACGTACCTCAAATTCAAATGTGTTTCTGTTAGTTTCCCATTGCTGCTGTAAATAATGTCCACAAACTTAGTGAATTTAACAACAGAAATGTATTATTTCACAGTTCTGGAGGGAAGAAGTCCAACACAGGTTTCACTGGGCTAAAATCAAGCTTTCTGCAGGGCTGTGTTCATTCTGGAAGCTCTTGAGGAGAATCTATTTCTTGCCTTTTCCAGCTTGTAGGGGCCACCCCCATTCCTTGCTTGTAGCCCCCTTGCATCTTTAGAGCCAGCAATGGCCCCCGTCTTTCTCACATCACATAACTCTGACTAACTCTGCTTCCTGTCTCTTTTGCTTATAAGGACATTTGTGTCACATTGGGCCCACCCAGACAGTCCAGGATAATCTCCTTATCTCAAAATCCTTAATTTAATCACATCTGCAAAGTCCCTTTGTCGTGGGAGGTAAGCATTCACAGGTTCTGGGAATTAGGATGTGCACATCTTTGGGGGCCATTATTCGACCTATGACAATGTCCAAAACTAAATTCATGATATTCCTCCCTGATCAGATTTGCTCCTCTCTCATCTTATCTAGCTCAGTGATTCAAACCACAGCCTGTCAGTTGCCTATACCAGATGCCTGGACGTCATAGAATCTCCCTCTTACTCATTCCCTCCATCCAATCAATCATTAAGTTCTGTCATTTCTTCCTCCTGAAAAGTATAGAAGTTTACTTAGTTCTACTTGTGCTGTCAGTACCCTGGGCCAGATTCTTATCTTTGTCTCCTACCTGTTTTTACTGCTAAGGCCTCCCAACCCGTCTTCCTGCCATTGGAAGTGATATATCTCAAAACATACCAGAGTGAAATTTATGAGCAGAAGTTTTACATCTTCTTCAGCATCATATGCAGCTGGAGAGGAGATGCACACACAGTAAAATGCCAAAGGCGTACACTTGGAGAGCACTTTATGAAACCCTTTCACATTCTTCCCACAGTTAATCAGCTCCGTAGCCATGTGAGTCAGGTACTCTTCTCCTTGTTAGTGAAGTTAAATGACTTAGCTCAGATTTGGAAACAAGGTTTCATTATTTCCTCAAATCAGCTTCCTACATTGCTGCCTCCTTACACTGCTCATTGTCATCTCAAATTCCACATATTCAGAGACAATTCCTTCTTTCACTTCCCTGGTTTTGTCATTGATCCCCCTCTACTCCACATTCACCCACATTCCAATTTACCCTTGACTTACTCCACCCTTATCCCACATCTAGCCGGACGCCAAGACTGGTTGAATTTTCTTTTGGAATAACTGTGGCTTCTGCCTACAGCCCCCACCGTAGCCAGAATGTCCTATTTTGTTTCACTGCTAAGCCAGTTCAGCTGCCTTGTTCCTAGTCTTACTTCATCCTATATATCACTGCCAGAAATAGAGTATGAAAAAGCCATTTTATGGTGGCACTCCCTAAGTCAAAATCCATCAGGGGCTCCTTATTTCTTTAAAGACCAGCCATCCTTGGACCCCTTCCTATCAAGTTTGCTGAGAATTTTAGGCCGGTTAATTTTAAAACTGCAGACGAGAAGCAGGCTCCGAGGAGCAGAGTTTGCTTGTCCTTTGGGAGGCATTTGCATTCGTGTGGGGAACCTCCATCTGTGGAGATGCCGCCCTCTCTGTGCCAGGGGGAAGGGGGATGGCCTTGTCTCTGGAAACTCTTAACGGGGAAGGCAAGAACTTAAGTGGGTTACTGTCTGGCAACCTCATGTAACTGATTTAGGGTGGTGGCTTCTGGCCTTTACTTAATCCGATTTGATTCTTATCTAAAAGTTGTGGGACCACCCAATGGCCAGACCCCACCTGCGCTGATACCATTTTAACTTTTTTCCATGTTCTTTCCTTTGTCTTGTAAAGAGATGGCTCACATACCTATGCCTTAAATTTAGCCTTACTCTCCACCCATGTTTGCAGCAGAAGCGGTGGCAGCAGCACCTCCTCCTGCCTGTGGGCCCTGTCCCCACGCAGCAGCCTGACTGCCCATGGGTCCTGTCCCCATGCTATTCCACACTATTCTCTAAATAAAAGAGCACTACTGCCAGATCTTGAGAGTCCAAGAAATCTTTCTTTCGACTCCTTGGCTCACCGACCCTGCATCAAAGTTTACACAGTTCCCCCGATTTTCCAAACCCCTGTTGTAGAGGGCTGGCCACCTCATTCAGCACACTGCTTACTCTCCACCCGTTTGCCCCTGTCGGTGCTCCCTAGGAATGCCTGCCCTTCTCCCTTCTGCCTTTCCAGAGCTGCTTCTCCTTTAACACCTGACTCAGTCCACCTCGCCTCTGAGGCCTTCGCTCATTCGCTGATCCTCAGGGATCATGCCCCTCTCTGACTTACAGAGGACAATTAGGACGTCCTCGTAAGCAAATGCCTCGCATTGTGTGTTTGGTTTCATGCCCGTTAGTCTTGTCTCCTCCAACCAAACTGCAACCAACTTGAGAGCAAGGCCTCAGTTGTCAGTTTTCTTCTTACCATAAGTAAACAATAAATTATTTTTTACTGACTCCTTTAATTATCCCCAAGCTGGAGACTCATCTCTGGTTTGGGAATAATTTATTAGTTCGGTTACTTTTAGGTATTCAAACCATTAAGATATTGAAGTCTGCTTGACAATTTAAGCATTATTGTCGATTAATGGCTGACTGATGATATTGAAAACCCCAACTGAACCATCCCCCATTTTTGAAGAGGGAGAGAGTGTAAATAACTAATATAAACCGAATGCAACCATCGCGATAGTCAAGTCACAGACTATTCAGTAAGGTCTTCTTTGTGTGTCGAGTACTGCATGAGACTGTAAAGTTGGAGAAGATGAAAGAAATTGAAAGAGGGGCTGACTCACCCCCTCACTCTCAGGGAATTTGGCAAGTTGAGGAAGGATGGTGTGTAGAACACAGTCTAATGATCAAATCAAGGCGACAGGCGCAAATTGAAGGCATATGGGCACAGCGCTAAAGTGAAATGTCTTGATCAAGGAAACGAGTGGTTAATTTACAAGCTAAGTTGCTGCTCAGAAGACAGTAGTCACAACAGTTTTACAAACAGTAACAGCACCCCCCCAAACCAACATGAAAGTGGGCAAATGAGTAACCAGAGTGCCTAAGAGCAAGAGCATGCCCTCTGAGGAGACCTACCCTATAACGGTTCCTCTCTGCAAGCACACATTCAAACACACTATGGATATACTAGCTTTGAAACTTAGTTTTACAATCTGGTCAAATAAGGGTTTTTCAGATCTTTACAGTGAGAAGAGACACTTTTCTTATTTGTACATTGATTCTCAAAGCACTACTGGCCACCTCTCCCCCCAAAGCACACACACACAGGAACACACACACACACCGCCCTCCCCCCCAACAAAAGTCATTAGCTGTTTGTACTCGAAGTATGGAACAAGGAATTCTGCAGATAATTTTTAAATTCTGGGGCAATTACTACATACAGTTTCAAGAGCCAGAAGGAAGAATCAATCTGCCAAGCAACTATTAGGGATGGAATTGCTTCTGCTTCAAAGTCTATGCTGGATTAACTTTTAAAGTAGCTAATTACTTTTCAGAGCATGCGGTGGTGTCACATAGCCTACAGAGAAAACCGCAGCCATCCAGACCTAAGGAGGTACAAGAGAAGGAAGGTCACGATTTCCGTTGTGTTTTAGACTGTGTCTAATGGGACTGGCTTACAAGCAAAAGAATCAAAAAGCATTTTCTGTTTTAGCCAAAACAATATGAAATGTGTTTTTTTCTTTAAATAGATTAGTTTTTTTCTTTACGTAGATAAATGAATCAACCGATGGTTGATCCTTGTAAAGATGTGACCTAAATTGAAGCCGCATGTCAAAGACTCAGTAGCTAAATGTTTTGGTTGAATTACCTTCAGATCCATGGCCACTTTGACAATGGAGTAAATGTTCCCGCTGGAAAGCAGTGGGATACAGAGTCTCCAAATTCATTTCACTTCAGAAGTACCTCATGGGAGATAAAGGAAACACTGGTTTAAATGAAAAGATTGGATACAGGGATGTGACATGGGGCATGTGTATTGCTATCTCCCCCATTTTGGACCCAAGACAATCACCACTCGTCAATCTGGCACTCTTCACTCCCACCAAGCTTGCACCTGGCTTCAGAAACCTTCTCAACAGTGCTTTGGGAGGCCTCTACTAGTCAAATGGGACAGCACCTGGAGATGAAATTTATTTGCAACGTCTGATTTAGAAGGAATATAAACTCAGAAAAAACAACCTGGAAATACACACTCATTCTCAGAGTTTGTCAATTTCTTTCCTAGGGGAAAGAAACTATCGGGTTCATTGAGACCACTGATAGTTCCAGTCTCGGGACACCTTATCAAAATATTAAAGTTGAAGGGGCCAAAGTCACCCTATCCTGTGCCCTTATTTTTATGGATCAGGAAATTGCATCAGCTTGCACAGTGTTAAACTTAGCACCCAGGCTTTCTGCTCCTATGTTCATCCTCGATCTCATGATGCCTCCTCTACTGACCACATGCTGGGCTCAACAGATCTTTATCATCTTGTTTACATCGTCTGCGTGTTTATATATAGACTGGTATGGATTATTTTATGAGATAATACTGCGTGAAAGTGACTCAGTAAACTAGCAATTTTATCAATCTGTAAAATTTTAATCATAACTTACTTCAGAGGTTAACTTAATGGTCAAAAACTGCATGACCCAGTTGTCTGCTGATTTTTGAATAGTGGTAAATTTAGCATTTGCTTCTAAGAATAAATGCAAACCTAATATGGATGGAAAGAAATTGAACCAGATTTCACAATGAATAATGTCAGTTTATATAGATTCAAAACATAGCAGAGATGATTAAATGATCTATAGCAGGTTCCTAGGATTTTAGCATTTCCTATGCTTACTCAAATTCCTAATGAAAAAGGAAGAATCATTAGTGTTTTTAAGGCTTCAGAAAAGCATTACTTAACATTCTTTCCAGGACCCACAGTAGAGGCAGAGCACAGACCTCTCCCCCCCGCCTCCCTTTCACTAGGAAAATGGTCCTGGCCCTGCCCTTGACTTCTTCCCCTTTCGCCAGGCCATGTAAGTTGACTTTTCCCTCTTTCTGCCAAAAGCAAAAATAATAATACCAACCCTGTGTCACATAAATGAGATCTATTACTTTAAACCAGTGGCTCTCAACCTTGGCTGTGCATTAACACCTGCCTTTAGTACTCCCAGCCCAGAGCAAGTGAATCAGCATCTCTGGGGCTGGAACCCAGGCATTGCTGGTTTCTAAAACACCACGGGGTTTCCAATGTGCAGCCAAGTTTACCAACCATTGACTTGAACCAAAAGGATGAAATGTTACTGTGGGAACATCATAGATCTGATGAAGACAAGGGCCCAGGCACAGTTGAGAGATCATCGAAGCCACCCCTGACACTGTCTTTACTGTTCCTGCTGAACATCACTGTAAACTTAGCATCCTTGTCCAGAGTGGAACCAAGAAAGGACATCGGAAGCCGTCCCGGGCTTAGGTAACGGATGCATGGAGCCCAGTGTTCTGGAGCCAGCTGGTATTAGCTTGCAAGGTACAGTTGTGCAATTGTGAACATTTCTTCCTGACTTTATGTTCAGTGACATCATATTGCTAGCTTGAAATTGGCCATGGCGGGAGTATTTACACCATGGAAATTGGCAAACCCTACCAGGTAGGGTTTGTTTTCCGCTAGAGAGCCAGTGGTTAAACATTTATCAGCACGAAGCTGAATAGATCTCTAGTCCCTGACCCTGGTCAGACCCGAGAGAGGGAAACTTAAAATCACCTCTGCTTATTAGCAAGTCTGAGCTTAGGAAACTATTGCCTCTCTAATTATTAGCAAATAGGGAGGGGGAATAAAGCCCAATAGCAGGAAAAATGAGAAGTTTGCTGTTGCCATTATGATCCTGGTAGCTTCACAGGTAAGGAGGAGAGGATAACAAGACTTTAATATGGCCCAATACATCCCTTTTCCTTAGCATTTTTGCCTAGGCACCTATTATTTCTTTGGATAGAGAACCAAGAGAAAGGAAAGGTGGATATGTTATTGTAGTAGTTACGTTGCAGTATAAACTGCTCTAATTTAAAGACTCCAAAACTGAGTGGCTTATGCTAGAAAAAAGTTTATAACTATCATGGAAATTTCCAGAGATAGGTGATCCAAGGCCTTTTGTGGAGCTTTCATCTCTGACTACTCCCAGCTCCTGTCATCACATCTGCGTACCAACTAGTCAGAAGGGGAGGAGTCAGGGGGCACATACCTTTCCCATTAAGGACATGACTAGGGAAGACTGATTTCCCTTCCACTCATACTCCATTGGCCAGAACTTAGTGTTAATGGCTGCACCCAACTGTAAGGGAGGCTGGGAAATGCAGTCTTAACTAGGCAATGTCCCCAGCTAAACCTCAGAAATTTTACTTCTAAAGGAAGGAGAGGGTGAATGTTGATGGATAACTAGACGACCTTGCCATGCCATCTTACTCATTTAAATGCAAGTTTGTGCATTGCTGTGGCTGGAGGTGGAAGCTTAGCAGGGCAATACTTTAAAACATTTTACATGGGGCCGGCCCCGTGGCCGAGTGGTTAAGTTCATGCGCTCCGCTTTGGCCACCCAGGGTTTCACCGGTTTGGATCCTGGGCACAGTCATGGCCCCGCTCATCAGGCCATGTTGAGGCAGCATCCCACATGTCACATCTAGAAGGACCCACAACTAAGATATACAACTATGTACTGGGGGGATTTGAGGAGAAAAAACAATAAAAAAAAAAAAGAGAGAAGATTGGCAACAGTTGTTAGCTCAGGTGCCAATCTTTAAAAAAAATAATAATAATAAAACTTTTTACAGACTACAATATCTTTTCAGAGTTTTTAAGTCCTGATTCTCCCAGGAGCTTCCTATGTTAGTAGAAAACATCTTCTCTGGAAATTTCCTGAAAATAACTTTTAGAGTTTATTTCCACGTACACACGTGAAAATATCGTGGGTTATAAAATTTGGTCATAGACTTTCCAGTGTAGTATTTTACTTGACATATTTTTGGTCCAAATAATTCTTTCAAAGACCATTTTATTAGGACTTATGAAAACACATAGGATATCTTTACAATAATAAAATATGAAAGTGTAGACCATAAATACGCTAATTGTAAATAAATAGGAATTCATGTAATTTCCAGTCTTTCCCTCTCCAATCCATTTTACAGTCATCACACTAATCTTTCTTTAAAGTCACTTCTGTCATAGCCCTCTCCTGCTCAAAAACTTTAGTACCTGTTTTTCGAAGTCAAAATGCTTTTGCTTGGCATTGTGGGACTCCCTGTGCCCATGCTAGAGTCCTCACCAAGGATCACCTACAATAGAAAACGGTTGATCAGGAACTTAGGTGACTTGGATTCGAGTTCTGGTTCTTCCACTATCTACTTTCGTGACATTGAACTCACCCGCTTTCTGAGCCTGGATAGAGCCGCCCCTGAAGCTAAGATTCTGGATGGACTAGACCAGCCAGGAAAAGAACCTTCTTTAAAGTAGTTGTGGAGAGCAGTTTCTCAAGTGATTCTCAGTGATCCCTGCCTTCTGCTCTGTACCCCCTTCTCTAGTCCCCTCACCTAACGACCTGCTTCTAATAAGTAAAATACAGCAAAAGTGATGGATGTCACTTCTGAGATTAGATTACAAAAGACCAGGCTCTTTGCTCGCACTCTCTCTCTAGCTTTTCTTGCTTTCTCTCCGATGAAGCAAGATGCCATCTTGTAGAGAGCTGTCCTGTGCAGAGGAGGCCCATGTGTGAGGAACTCAGGGCTGCCACCAGCCACTAACCAGCTGTCATGTTGTGAATAGCACTGTAAAGGATCAGCCAGGACCTGAGGACTGCCAACAGCCATAGGAGGGAGCTTGGAAGTGGATCCTCCCGGTGTCCAGCCTTGGGATGACTGTAGTCCCGGCTGACACCTTGACTGCAGTCTCATGAGAGACTCTCAGCCAGGGGACCCAGCTAAGCTGTGCCCTGATTCCCGACCCCCAGAAACTGTGTGGTAATGGAAATGTTAATGTTTTAAGGCACTAAGTTTTGGAATCATTTGTTACACAGCAATAGATAATGAAGACAGTAGAGCTAAAGGCCAAACATCATTTGGAAATAGAGGGAAATTCAGGAGAAATGACTTAGAAGTTAAAGCTATTAAAGCTCGTAATGTGACTACTAAACTGAATTTGATCTTGAAGATCACATGCCCAACAAAACTAAATAAAAAATTCGATAAATAATACCGTTAAGTCTTGGTCCAGAGATTAAGATTCATTCTCAACCTTCAGCCATCAAAAGAACACATTTAGTCTTCCAGAGAATGGCTACTGTTTTGGCACAATATAAAAGACTGTCTACTCAAGAGTTGGTAGATAAAAGATCTGAGGAAAATATTTGTATGTAGGCCAAACAAGACCAGTTTCAACCAATTTCCTGATAACTGTGATGAAAGAGAAGAGGAACCTCATTTTTACGAATGTTATAGAGCTACCCTGTCCAATACAGTATCCACTAGTCACATGTGATTATTTAAATATGTTAAGATTAATTACAATTAACTAAATTTAAAAATGCAGTTCATCACTCATACTAGCCACAGTTCTAGTGCTCAATAGCCTCGATAGCCAGTGGCCACAATATTGGGCAGGGCTGATATAGAGCATTTTCAAAGTTGCCGAAGGTTCTATTGGGCAGCCCCGCTGTAAAGCGTTTCCTAAGTTGGTTTCAGTGTTGTTCTTTTCACATTCACGTACAGATAAGCAGTGTAAAACGTCAAGTGTTCAGAATACTCTAGAGGCATTGACAGCTCAGTCAATCTAAAGGTATTCTGAGCACACTGCAGAGCATCCAGACGGAGTGGCGAGAATTTACGTTCTGAAAAGCGTTAGAAGGCTAGTCCCATAAAGCGCTACCAAAGACAAGGGCTTAAGGCCAGCCGGTGGGAATCACCACTCCTAATGCTGGTTCCCAAACAAAGGCCAGCTCACTTTATCACCCTGGGCTTCAGTTTCCCTATTTGTCAAATGAGAGCAGCGGGACAAACAATCTTTTAAGTTCCTTCAAGCTCTAAAACTCAATGACTCTCTCTATTACGCTGATGAGAAAGCCGTTGCAGCTCTAAATTATTTGACAACTCACAGATGCAGGGTCAGAGTCCTCTAGCTGGTTTAAAACTACCTCCCTCAGCGTTTCTTCCACTGTCCACTGTCCTTTCTTCTCCCTGGATGACATGGGCTCACAAGAAGGCGATGGGGGAAGGGAGCAGGACTGGGCCTGAGGAGGCCATCTTCCCCTAAAGATCAGGCCTTTCCTGACTCCCAGTCACCTTATATAGCCCTCAAGTGGTCATGTGGGTCTTTGGGAATTTCTTCCATACCACATGACTGCCACAGAAAGTCAAGCCTGGCAGTCTCAATGCTTTCTCTACCCAACAATATTTTGCCACCAATTCCCCTGCCCTGTGGTTACTTTGTGTTGTGGGCCAAGATGCTTGAGCTACTATTTCCTGGAGGGTAAAAAACAAGTCCCTGAGTGCTGGATTCTCCCAAATCTATCTGTTCCTTCCTAATCCTCCCTATGCCCCGCTGGCTTTTGGATCTTTGTTTGCCCCAGGCTGGGGGTGAGGCGGAGCTCCGGAGCTCCGGCGCTCACATCTGACCTCTTGCCCTTCACCTCTTTCCTCCTTCTTCCTTCACCTTCACGTCTAACCAAAAATCCCTCTCCATCCTATCCCACCTCTACACTGGTTATCAGCAAACTTTTTCCTCTTGTATCCTCTAAAAGAGCTCTGAAAAACTTTCACATTTTTAGGTTACCATCTAAATTTTTTAGCATAAGTTTAATAGTTGCAAATGAAGTAATCTCTGGTGTATTTTATATTGTATATGTGCTCTAAACATATTTTTGTTTAAACCTCAGAACATTAGATTTTGCTCATACAATATATGGAAAACGTTCTCACAGAACCTAAGTGGCAAAGTCAGTTTTGTTGTCTAGCCCATCAGCCGAATCAGCCACACTGCTGTCGCGACAAGTCATGATTTTATTTCTCAATTTAAGTCAACGTTTCAATATAAATCTTTATGGCCACCATGTCACTTCTGAATTCTAATACACAGAAACAAAGATGAATAGATGGGGCACTGAGCTGGGCGGGACCCTGCAGCCTGGATGAAGTGATGCCCCGTGGCCGCAGTGTTTCCCTGTGAGCTCACCTGGCGTGGCTCTCAAAGAACCTACCCTCAGGGGCAAGCCTTCTCCAACTGTCCTGTCCTTTGGTGACCCGGGGGGTTTTTGCACCCTGGGCAGTGCACTGTTTTAGGATTCTGGCTGCTGAGAGGTATGATTTTCTTTCGTAAAGGAGGAGGACAATTTGAAAGGGCAGGTTAATTTTAGGAAAGAATACACATGGAAGTTGACAGTTTTGAAAACTGTTTCCTTAAAATTCCCAGTGACCAAGCACCCCTTAGAAAATCTTCACGTCCTCCCAGGGGTCCACGCACGCCAACGGGAAGACCGAAGCATTCTAGGAAGGCTCTGCGCTCAGACCCCCGAGCTTTGCTCTTTAAATGTTGAAAAAGAAAACTTAGAATTTAGGCAAAACTCTTTTTTTGTCTTAACAAAGCCTGGAATTAGCTTGCTGTGAATTTAAGAAATTTAGTTTGACACTCTAAGCTGAGTAATGACTTTGTTCTAGTTAGGCATTCAGCCTTCTCCTGAAGTACTGAAACCCACTGATTCAACCAGAAGGGTCACAGGACAGCGTCACTTAAGGGGAATGAAAATCACTTTGGTTTAAAGTTTCAAGGGTGTCGTCTTTCCTTTATCTTTCATTTGGAGCAGGGATTAAGCAGACTCTGTGTCCTTACAGAGTAGGACGAGAGGAATGGAGATAGCCAGAAGCAGCTTTTGAGTGGGTGAGGCAGAAGTCAAACCTGAAACAATGGGAGGATCTGCCTTGTGTGATGCAGATATCACCCGGGGCCTCTGCCTGGGGAAACCTAAGTCAGATGGACTTACCTTTGGCCATCCTTTTTCACAGGTGAAAGTCCTGAGCTGTCCCCAAGAGTTTGGCAAGTGCTTTTGTTGTGTTGAAAGCCAACCCTGCGTGCCTGCTCTCAGCTGTGCTATGTCAGTTTTGCAGCATGTCAGTCCAGATATAAAATTCATCCCAACTTTGATTTTGAAAAAAAGTTAGAGTGGGGGAAAGCAAAGCAGAGGAGACAAGGAGCTGTTAACATCATAGGAAAAAAAAAACAAAAAAAAAACCCAAAAAGAGTTCCATGGCACGCTAAAAAGACCTCGCTCAGCCTCTCTGATACGGCTGCAGTGGTCACGCTCCTCTCCGTCTTGCTAAATGCCCTCTCTCCTCATCTCTCTCTGCAAACCTCCCCCCACTCCTTTCCGGAAGAACACAAATTATTCTCCTGGTCTCATGCACAGCAGTTGAGCAGGGGTATTCACCACGCTCTTGGGGTCTCACCATACCGTAGTACCCCAAAGTAGACCATATTTCTCCAAACTCTATTGCTGTCTTAAATGGAATTTGTCTGTCATCAGAATTGTCTTGTTATACTTGGGAAGTAGTGAGTTCCCCATTAATTAAGTCTGGGTGACTGTCAGAAACCCCCAGAAAGGATTCCAGCACTGGTGGTAGAGGGAGGTAGTGGAAAGAGGTGGCTTAGAGAAGCCTCCACCGTCCTTTCTGCACAAAACCCCTTCAACTCTGCCTTTCAGGAGCAAAGAGATTTTTCAAAATGAAAATAATATTACTATTGGTTCTAACTATGAAGGTAATATGTGTGCACTGTAAAAACAAAACAAAATTGATTGAAACCTGCTGCTTTCTAACCTGTTTTTTCCCCCTCGCTGAATATATTTCCATATCAGCAATTAGAAACCTACATCATCATTTTATTTTATTTTATTTCTGCTTTTATCACCCCAACCCCCCCGCCCCCACCCGTACACAGTTGTATATCTTAGTTGCACGTTCTTCTAGTTGTGGGATGTGGGACGCCGCCTCAACATGGCCTGATGTGCAGTGCCATGTCCGCACCCAGGATCCGAACCCTGGGCCGCCGCAGCGGAGCGTGCGAATTTAACCACTCGGCCACGGAGCTGGCCCCTACATCATCATTTTAAGTAGCTACATAGAATCCTGTAATTTATTTAACCGACATCCGATTGCTGGACATTTAGGTTATTTCCAATTTTTAGATAATGCTGCAATAAGTATTCTAGCACATGTATCTTGTAAAGAGAGTTTTATGTTTCCCTTTTCTGAAAACTTTTGAAATTAACCAGTCTACCACACATTTTACACTTACGGGAATCTATTTTTCTTTATATTCTTAAGTTGTCTAAGATACAGTTGTACAGTCATTTTAGAAAATGATAATTATCAAAACAATACTATATTGTCGCACCACTAGATAATGGTAGCTCTTTAAAAATTTAAATGAGGGCTTATTTGCGTGTATTGAAATATAATATGACATATTAAAAGGTATTTCCTATAATTATTATTGGTAAATCTCATAAGGATAATTTTTATCAATTTGCAGCTCATTCTATCGCTCCAGGAAAAGTTGGAATAACCTTAATCTCCTCCAGGGAAATCCAATTTACATGAAGTTATGCATCCATAAAGAAACAGCTGGACTCTGCTCCAAAGAACTGCAACGGAGCTGGTACGGTATTTAACAATGAAGTTTTCCGTAATCAAATGAAGTATGCTCCAAAAATGCAACGCAGAAAAAAATTCTCAGATGCCCTCAAATGAGTTCTAACAGCAGAATTTCCCCTGTTTGGAAGAGACAAGTATCTTTGTTAATGCTTTTGGGTTAATTAATCTGAGTTTGCGATATGACCTACTGGCAATATCTAACAGTTAGTTAGAAGTACCTTTCGGGTCACAAGTATCAGAAATCAGTTCATGCTAACTTAAGCTAAAATGAGAATTTGTTATGGGAATACAGAGGTGTCCCATCAGAGGAGTCCTGGGGAGGTTCTGACGCAAAGACTTGGAAAGCTGGGTGACCATTCTCATTGTGGGTCGTGTCTGCTTCTCCTTGTACATTGTCTCATTCTTCCCTTTCCCTACACACTGGCCTCTGCTGATTCTCTGCTACGGGAGATGCTCTCCCCACAGTTCAACCTTACCCTTACACGTCCAGCGCTCTGAAAAAGGAAAGCCATTGATCTTTGCCCTCTCTCTCTCCCAATTCCAAATTTATATAAAAGGGACTCTGATTGACGTGACCTGGATCAGATGATTGCCTTTGACCCAGTGAACTGGAGCTGGGAGGCAGGAGCACGTTACACAAAGTTGCTGCTGGGAGGCAGCTGGAGGGGTCACTGGGACCTGGGAAAATGCCCAGAGACGTTCCCTCTGAGGATGCAGCTTGAGGAAGAAGTGAGTCGTAGAGATAGAGAGTTGAAAGCCATTAGACTACAGGTGTTGACTATAAACATGGGACTAGATAAGATCATGCAGTAAATTTCAGCTGTGTGGAGTAAGGAGGGAAGGGCAAGGAGAGAATCCGAAGACTACGACTTGAGCACTGAGCAAAGGAAGAGCAGCCATTTCCCCCAAATGAACCTGACTTCTCAGCAAAGAGAATTCCAGGAATGTGTCAAGAACTGCCAAAGGCATTTGCTTTTCACTTCTGGAATTTATCAAGTTCATGGCTTGTTTCCTTCAATGGATTCTCTGGATCCTTTGTCCACTCCCCTTCCCACCTGTTGTGGGCTGTATAAATTTTTCCGCTGTGATTGGCGATGACTCAGGTACACTTCCTGTTCTGGCATTCCCCTACATAGGGATGAATCCAGGTTTGGATGGGACCTTGAAGTTTACACCATGGTGGGGGCCATTTTAAGAAAAAGAACACAAAATTATAAATGCAAAATAAGGTACAAAAATAAGTATTTATTTAGAATGAAAAGAGAAATGACAAAAATTACAAATTATTATTATTATTTTTGGTGAGGAAGATTGACCCTGAGCTAATATCTGTTGCCAATCTTCCTCTTTTTGCTTGAGGAAGATTGTCACTGAGCTAACATCTGTGCCAATCATCCTCCATTTTTTAGATATGGGACGCTGCCAAAGCATGGCTTGATGAGCGGTGTGTAGGTCTGCGCCAGGGATTCAAACCTGAGAACCCCAGCTACAGAAGCAGAGTGCACAAACTTAACCAATATGCCACTGGACTGGCCCAATTTAAAACTTGACAGATATCACAAACATCACAAGATCTAGAAAGTCACGTAATTTTAAAAAATTCACTCCTTTAAATACCTCGAAAGTACTTTTCCCCTAAATTTTTGAGTTTATAGTTTTTAATCACCAATTCATATGGCAATGATTTCCTAATATCACTTTCCATAGAGTAAGTAGAAAGGTAATTCAATCTTTCCTCTAGCATAGTTGCTTAAACTATTAAAAATTGATAGTTTCGAAAGCTTTCTTTTAACATCACAACAATTATTGATGATACCATGTAAATGTTTAAGGTTGTTGTCAAATCTGAGAAAACTATCAGGTTTTTTTCCTACATGAGCTGTAAAATTTGAAAGAGTTTGCCATAGGCTAGCTTCTGGCTCCATACATTTCAAATCTCCTTTCCTTCTACTAAATTCGGGCATCCGGAGCTGGGCTCTGTAGGATGCATTCCTACTGCAAGACGGCCTCTGGCTCTGCTCTTTTGTGTCTGGGCATCTCACACAGGAGTGGTCAAGAGCTCACATGGAGGCTGGTCTTGAACAGGCTAGTCACTAGGGTAGGGGAGAGGTGAGGGTATGTCTTAAGGTAGGTACATTTGAAGAGGAGATGGCAGCAAGTTGAGGGAGTTCCTGCTAATGACTTCAAATTTTACCATGAGACCAACTTGGGCTATGAGAGGAAGAGAGGCTAGGAGTAGGGTTCCCAGATTTAGCAAATAAAAATATAGGACATGTTAAATGTTGCATAGGACATGCTTACACTAAAAGTTATTCATTGTTTATCTGAAATTCAAATTTAACTGGGCATTCTGCATTTTGAGTCACAATCCTAGGTGGGGCCTTCAGGAGAAAAGCGAAGCTCTGGCACAGCCATTGAGAGAATGAGAGAGCTAACCAAAAATCAGTACAATGAAGGCTCGATTAAGATGAGAAATCAGAACACTCACGGTGGTGGTACCCGGCGGGGTGGGGAGTGGGGGGTGGGGGGCTCAGACGCTCAGGGCCATTGGCATTCACACAGCCTATGATTACAGAAACGAGGTTCAAAATATCTGATAAAAGATGGGATTCACCTAGGCTTCTCTTCTTTTTATGGTTATTATTTGCTTTCAATAAAACCAAGGCAGCAGAAATTTTAAAAAGAAAGATGTACTGGTTATGGATTGGAATCCAAATCACAGAATGTGTTAACATAAGAATATTTTATTTTACACTTCTCAAACATGCCATCATATATTCACCCAAAGCAGTAAATCCCAAGCTGCACAAGTAAATTATAAACAAATGATAGAAGCTGAAGTTTCCTCTCAAAAGAGACGAAAGAACAGATAATTTAGAAAGAACAGATTTCATTGGTACGTCAATAGTTTTCATGACACAGATACTTAAAGTACTCGTTTTCAACATTCCCATATAAAGAAAATTATAAAAGGTTTTTTTTTTAAGAAAAGATAATTTGACAGATGGAGTCTTTTTATGGGATCAGTAGAAGTGATAAAATTGAATAAATTACCAAGATTTTATCTCCATTTCTGTAATTCTCCCTAAAGATTTAGAGAGATGGCAGATTGAATCAACTGGGAAATAAATTTGCATGTTTATAACATGTCTAAAACAGGAATTAAAGACAAAAACTGCTAACTTGTTTTCAAGAGTGGTTTGTCTTGTGGAAACCTGCTCTACTGAAATGAACACATTTCCTAACCAAGTCTCAAGGTTCATCAAATGGACGTGAGCGCAAAAGTTATGCAAACGTGGGTTGGGTGAAGTTTCCCATCTGTTATTATCATTAGCATCAGAGGGCAAATAAAAATAATTAAGAAGTAAGAAAATTGGGGAAATGCAGAAAAAGAATTAAATTCTAGGTAATTTTATATGTGAGATGACTTGCTTATGACCAGGCTATTCTCTCTGTTCTGTAATTTTTTTCTTTTTTGTTTGACATTATTCCATAATAACAGCTTCATAGATGTACTTTCTTTACATACCCATTGGTAAGAAAAATACATGGCAGGTAAGGAGTCCTGTGGAATATAGTCATCAGGTTTTTTTTTTTCTGCTTTATCTCCCCAAACCCCCTTGTACACAGCTGTATATCTTAGTTGCAGGTCCTTCTAGTTGTGGGATGTGGGATGCTGCTTCAACGTGGCCTGATGAGTGGTGCCATGTCCGCGCCCAGGATCCGAACCCTGGGCCGCCGCAGCGGAGCGCACGAACTTAACCACTGGGCCACGGAGCCGGCCCCCAGTCATCAGTTTTTTAAAAAGCAGAAAACCAACTCCTATTTCCTGGTATATTTTTGGCTGCTTACCCCTCTTCCCCACTTGCAAATGTTTGCCTTTGTTCTTGTAGTCAATAAATTTTATAATGTAAACAGTAAGCAAATCTTACAATTTGGGATTCTTTATGCTTATGGATCTAATTGCACAGCAATGTGTTTGAAGCAGGACCACTCCCATCTCCAACTAAATCCATGGTGGGTAAAAAAAAAAACGCGTGTTAGGATTTATTTTCCTATTGGGTGTTTGCCCTTTTTGGGTAGGATTCCAATTCTAAATTATTGTGGTTGCTCAGTATGGAAGAGAGATGTCAAGAGAATGTCACCCCAGGAAAATAAGGAATTGGAAAGAAATTGGTGCATCCAGACATAGCACATTGATGTCTTCCTTTGAGGAAACACAAAGGTGCTATTCAGATAAAACATGACCCTAGAACAAACATGATGTTCACTTGGCTGGAGAGAGGCTGAGAAAACTTTTGGAATTGTATTTTCCTTACTTCTGCAAAGAGCAGAACACGTCTGCTGGCCCAGGCCACCTGGCTGAAGGCACTCACCTGGAGACCTCCTGGTCTCTCCTTGGGCTGCCTCGCCAATGCTAATGTCTTTCGAGAACAGGGGAGTATCGCTTCTTTTCTGGTGGAGTAGAGGGAGTGAGGCTTTAGAATCAGACTGGGGATAAATCCCAGTGCCATCAATTACCAGCTCTGTGACTTTGGGGAAGTCACCTGACTTTTCTGAGCCTCAGTTTCCACAACTGTGAAACTAGGATGATAATTTGTAACTTAGAATGCTGCTGCGAAATTAAATGGGCAAAAGATGTAAAGCACTTAGCCGTTTCTGGCCTAGAAGAGGCACTCACTGCATGTAAACTCCTTTCCATCCCTTCTCCCCATCTCCCCCACTGGGCTGCTTCCGGTCTGGGGCCAGGTTCCGGGAGCAGCCTGCTCTGTCCTCCTTGGCTTTGATCTCAGTGTCAGACCCTATCCTGGCCTCTCTCCAAGTCTAGCCTCATGTGCAGCTGTCTGCCTAAAGTTTTGAAGGTGTTCCTAGGCTAGAAATCTCACGGATGTTTTCTTTGTCTCCTTGCCCCTCTGCATCCTCTCCACTGCTTTCTGACTTAGTGATCCCACCCACAACTGTGGCTTTACCTCATCTATAGGGAAGGCTCCTAAACCCATTTCCTGTTGACTCCTTGGGCCAGTCTTTGCCCTCACTGTTCCTAGATCTCAACTGTTAAGAGGAAACTGTCTGCACTTGGAGACACAGCTTGTGAATGCCTATTAATGTTACCTGTTTATTGAGCACCCAGTGGATCCACGTCTCTGCAGCAGGATACAACACACGAGAGAAAAGATGTGATTCTTGCCACCAGGAACTCCTGGGTCAAAGAGGGTTCCAGTGCCAGGTACACGCATGGCATAGCTATAAACAGGTGTCACTGAAAATAGAAAGTTATTTCCATGGAAACACTATATCACCTTGGCCTTTAATGTTATCAGTGGAGCCAAGAATAAACCATTAGCAGCACTATGACATGGGAGAGGATAATAGAAAGAAAGAGAGAGAAAAGAAGGAGGGAGGAAAAGAGGGAAGAAAGAAAGAAAATTTAAGAACAGAAAAGGAGGAGAGAAACCAGGAGGAAAGAGAAAAGCAAAGCACGGGTATATACAATATATAATAGTCTCCCCTTTTCAGTTACCATGGTCAACCATGGTCCGAAAATATTAAATGGAAAATTCCAGAAATAAGCAGTTTGTGAGTTTTAAGTTGCACCCTGTTTTGAGTAGCGAGATGGAATCTCGTGCTGATCCGTTCTGTCCTGCCCTGGACATGAACCATCCCTTTGTCCAGAGGATCCACGCTCTATACACTACCTGCCCGTTAGTCACTTAGGAGCTGTCTTGCTTATTAGATGGACTGGTGCGGTATCACAGTGCTTGCGTTCAAGTCACCATAATTTTACTTAATAATGACCCCAAAGTGCAAGAATCGTGATGCTGGCAATTCGGATACACCAAAGAGAAGCCATAATGTGCTTCCTTTAAGTGAAAAAGTGAAAGTTCCTGACTTAATAAGGAAAGAAAAAAAATCATATGTTGAGGTTGCTAAGATCTACAGTAACATTTATTACACTATATTGTTATAATCGTTCTGTTTTGTTATTAATCATTGTTGTTAATCTCTTACTGTGCCTAACTTACAAATTAAACTTTATCATAGGTATGTACATATAGGAAAAAGCATAGTGTATACAGGGTTCATACTATTGTGGTTTCAGGCATCCACTTGGGGTCTTGGATCATATACCCCACTGATAAGGGAGACAACTGTGCCACAGAAATCTCAGAATCCTAGTATTCTTGGGAAAGAGATAAATGTGACCTCGTCGAACTCCCATCTAATGCCTGAGTTTGCCCTCTAGTGCTGCCACCCAGCTGTGTTATACTTCTGCCTGAAAAATTCCAGGGACAGGAAACTCACCTACTGATGAATGCTCCTGGAGCCCGTCCCATGCTGGACAGTGCTGACTGTGAGAATGTTCATCTGATGATATGTAGAACCTAAAATCGCCTTCCTACCATTTCTTCCACTGATTTTGGTTCCATTCTGGGCCCTAAAGATAACCCACACTCCTTCCCCTGCCTTCAGGACCTGCGTGATTTGGACCCGCCCAGCTCTCACACTTCATCGTGTGCCGTTTCCTTCTTGTGTGCCGTGTTGGCTGGGGCTCCTGTCAGTTCCTCTAACACACCAGACACATTCCTGCCTGAGCCTTCTCACTAGAGTGCCGTCTCCTGCTCTTTGCATGAGATTTAAATTTAAGCTCAAGTGCCACCTTTCTCAAGGAGCCTCCCCTGCCACCATGGCTAAAATAGCCCACTCTTGGAAGGGAAAGTTTGATGACATCAAAAAAAGAATCTGGGCTGGCCCGGTGGCACAGCGGTTAAGTTCGCACATTCTGCTTCTGCGGCCCAGGGTTCACCGGTTCGGATCCCGGGTGCGGACATGGCACTGCTTGGCAAGCCATGCTGTGGTAGGCGTCCCACATACAAAGTAGAGGAAGATGGGCATGGATGTGAGCTCAGGGCCAGTCTTTCTCGGCAAAAAGAGAAGGATTGGCAGCAGATGTTAGCTTAGGGCTAATCTTCCTCAAAAAAAAGAAAAAAAAGAATCTGATGGCAAAGCCCTTGTAAGCCAAGTCAAAAGATCACCAAAAAACTATGAAAAGACTTCCATATTATATATTACAGGGCTAATTTCTCTAAAATATAAAGGGTTTCTATAATTCAGTAAGAAAAAAGACCAGTTGGCTTATTGGTGTAATGTGAGAAGGATAGACAAAGGATATGAACCAAACAAAGAACCCACATATGTTGCTCAAACATATGAAAAAGTTCAAATTCACCTATGGTTAAAAAAAAAAAAGAGAGAGAGAGAGAAAGATAGAATTTTTCATCTATCAAATTGACAAAGATAAAACAATAATAATTTTGTATCAGCAAGGGTATGGGAACAGGTACCCTCATATCCTGCTGGTAAGAGAGTAAAGTGGAACAACTGTTATAGACGGCAAGTTGGCAATATTTATCAAACGCACAAACGCACAAACCCCTTCACCCAGTGATATTTACTTCTAGAAATTTGCCCTACAGGTATGCTTCCGAGTGTGGGAATTGATATTTGTACAAGGGTACTCATGGTAGTGTTGTCTGTAATAGCAAGAGGCTGGACACAATACACCGATCTATCAATAGCGGATGAGTAAGTAAAGCACAGTGCATTCATTCAATAAGATAGTACACAGTTATTTAAAAGAAGGAGGGAGATGCTTTGTGGCACTAGGGTGCTGTGAGTGCATTTTGTATTCGCTTGCAGGCATTTTATATTTGCTATTTTGTATTTTTTTCTTAAAGAGGACCCCTCAAATTGTATCAGCTTCAGGGCCCTCAAAACCTGGATACGCTCCTGGTGCCAACACACCTGGGAGACGTACACACTCGGACAGTAACAGAGCTTCATTCCACGGTGACAGGAGGGAGAGGAGGATATGGAGGAATACGGGGGGTAGTGGGGTGGGGGCGTGGGACTGGGGACAGGCATGGACCACAATTGAGAGTGAACAATTTCCACAGGTGATTCTGATATGCTCCACCCCTTAGAGAGTCACTAGGACTCTGTGTTGAACCCAGGAATCCCCAATCCTGCACAGCACCCCGCGCCCCACCCCACCCCTTCTCCTGGAGGCTCCCAAACCCCTCTCCCTCTCAGATGAAGATAAACGCCTACAGCGAAAGCCCAGGAGGCCTTTATCCTCTTTATTGCACCTCCCTGCCTTGTCAGCCTGGTTCTCTGGGCCCCTGAGCTGCCCCTAAGGAGCTGGGACCCGCCATCCCAACTCCAGAGGTGTCTCCTCTCCCTGGCTTTTCCCACCTCCAGTTGAAACACAGCCACTATTCACCTCACGTTTAACAAGAAGACGGCAAAATACCCAAGTCCCCAGATCCTTCTCGAAGCCCCTCAGCCTTCCTGGAGGCCTCAGCCTCTCGACAGGTCTTATCGTTTTTAAATTGTCTGGTATTCACTTCCTGTTTGTCTTCCCCTTGCCAGTCAGACGAACACGTGCTGCTGCTGGGGAGGTACGGAGAAATTTTGAAGAGGATGGGGAGTAAACTAGACTGGCAGGAAAAAGTACGGTCACATGAATCAAGAAGCGAAGTCACGTGTTTGTTGTTGTTGTTTTAACTACAATTTAGAAAAAAAAGTGAAGAAGAGAACTTTGAAAAATAAAGGGGCAGACTCAGGAGTAGCTCCACAGTATTCAGTAAGACATGGTCTATTTCCTTTCCTAAATTTCCCCCTCCATCTCTTCCTTCCTTTCTTTCTCTTTCTTCCTTTTTTCCTTCCTTCTTCCTTCCTTCCTTCCTTCTTTCCTTCCTTCCTTCCTTTGTCTTTCTTTTTTCCTTCCTTCCTGTTCAGGAATAAAAATAGCTAAAAACACTGTATACAGTTTTCTTTTTTATTATTAATATTATTTTGTGGTGCCTCTCAGGCTCTGTCTTCATTGGATTTGCCTTCAGACTTACAAAACGAAGGCACCTTCGGGCAGTCCCCACAATGAAGATTCCAATTGATTTGAGGAAAGCAATTTACTCATTCATTAATTAATTTATTTAAGGAAGATTAGCCCTGAGCTAACATCCGCTGCCAATCCTCCTCTTTTTGCTGAAGAAGATTGGCCCTGAGCTAACATCTGTGCCCATCTTCCCCCACTTGTGGGACAATGAGGGGACACCTGCCACAGCACGGCTTGACAAGCAGTGCATAGGTCCATGCCTGGGATCCGAACCAGTGAAGCCCAGGCCCCCGAAGTGGAACTCATGAACTTAAGCACTATGCCACCTGGCCCGCTCAGAAGCAATTTATTTTTAAAAAAATTGAACCAAACCTTGAATACAGTTATACTGAGAGTAAACAAAAGAGATATGGCGTAAATGAGCTACTCTCCATCAATCAAGGAAACTGTCAGAAACTTCAACCTCTGTCACCCCCCACAGCCCCTTCATTTCCGTTCTCAGCAGGAGCCAAAACTGGAGAAGGAAGCAGATGAAGAGTGAAACCAGACAGCCACCAGAAGGGCGGCAGACTGGGAGTTCTCAAGTCAAGGAAAAGAGGCCGTGTTGCTGTGGATCACACTAAAGGGACACCGGCCTGCTTTGGATACAGTCTCGGCTCTTCAGGAGGGAGGTCCACACAGATGGGCCAAGAGGGGGCACAGCACAAACTCTGCCTTTAGCCTCTCAGGGCTTTCACCGGCTGTCACCCGAGGAAGCTGGAGGGTGACACTAGCATCCATTGTGTGTAACTTATGGCTCTGATGGCTGGCGGGGGCCCTGGGGCACTGTCAAGACATCTAGGAACTAAATGGGATACTGAAGTTCTGGAAGTTCCTTTGAAGACCTGAAGCTGGGCAGGAGGTCATCAAAGACCTCTCAAATATGATGATTAATCAGGCAGGAAGGCTCAAAAGGCATCTGCTTCTACTGGAAAGAGCTGGACACTGCAGAAGGACACCTAGAGCCCTTACTTTAGGAGGAAAGTAAGGCTGTGTTGTAACTGCAGAAGGTTGGCCCTTCAGGAGACCTCATGCTTACTGCCCCCACGAGTCCAAGCCTCAGATATCACCACGACTACTACCAGAGCTTCCACCTTGTCTCTGCCACGCCCATCCTCCCCCACACATTCTCCACACAGCTGCCAAAGTCATCTCTTAAAAAAAGAGAATGAGATCACGTCCCTTAACAGCTGAAGTTTCTCCAACAGCTCTTGATCTCATTTCATAAATAAAAATAAATAGATAAAACCCAGGGATTGGCAACCTTTTTCTGTAGTGGGCCATACAGTAAGTGTTCTAGGCTCTGCCCAACATGCGGTGTCTACTGTGCTGTTGTACTGCAGTGATGAGCTCGCTGGGGTGAGGCAAATGAGTTGCCTAAGGAAACAAAGTTAAAGGGACTGTCACTCTCAGGGCCATGCAAGCGCAAGAAAAGACACAGATGATGCACAAAGAATGGCCGTGGCCATGTTCCAATGAAACTGTATTTGGCCCATGGGCTGTATGCACCAAGTTCTCGTACCAGAGTCTTCGCATTTGCCCTTCTCTCTTCCTGGAATGCTCTCTCCTCAGATCTTTGCATGGATGCTGCAAGTGCTAGAGAGCTCAGCCAGCAGATTAAACGTATATTTGGAGAATCAGTAAAGAGAGAGCTCTAAAAATGAGAAAGTATTTTGGAATGAATTTGATTTTAGGTATTTGCCAAAAAGTATTCAAGTAGTTGTCATTGGGGGTAGCAGGTGGGGGATCAGAACTTTGTTGACATTTTTTGCACTTGTTTTAAGCCTTTTTAAAATTTTTAATCACCTGGGGGATGAGAAGGAGGGAGGACACCACAATCTTGTCATGTTAAGACCTCTAAAGTGTCCATGTGGCCCTACTGGCTCCTTTTGGTAACGATGGCCTCAGGTGGAGGGTTGCCTTCTCAGAGAAGCTTCTCCGACCAGTGACTCGATGGTGCCCCTCCACCACCTCTCTTAGTCTGCTGTTGTATTTTCTCACAGCACTTAATCAGTACCTGAAATTATAGTGCTTATTTATGTGCTTCCTTGTTGACTGTCTGTCTCCTTGTGCATGTAGGCCTCAGAAGCCCAGGAATCCTGTCTGTCTTGTTTTCCTCTGCATCCTGCACCTAGTACAATATCTGGCACATGGAAGGCATGAAAGACAATATTTGTTGACTGACTGACTGACTGACTCAATGAACGAATATCCTTCAGCCTGACTGAAGGATATAAGAACGCAAGAGCTAAAAGTGTTTCAAGAATGGGATCCACTCCTAAGTGAAATTCTCTGCTTGTCTTTCATATGGCCTTAGAAGTGACTCAGATCCCAGCTTGGATAATGGAATCAGCTCTAGCTAATGGACTTAAATCAATTTAGGCAAAAGAAAATTTGTCAATGGAAGAATCTGGACCAAATCAGATTTGGTAGAACATTTTCTGCTACATCATGGGAAGCTTTTCAGCTCTTTACTTATCTGTCATCAATTTGGTCTGTTTTTCCAAAATGTTTAGTTTTTTCTTTCTGCTTTTTAGATTTTAATTAACTTTTGGCTTATTCTCTAGGGAAACATAAACATCCAATAATAAAAAATGTATTGAAAACATCAGATTTCCTTGAGTTCTGTACATGAGTATAGAAACAGTTAAATATGCAGTGCATTCGTTCAGTGTACAGTGAACATCTGGTTTATGGCATGCACTGTGCTGGGCACTGGAAATACATGTGAACAAGCTCCTGCCCTCACACTTCCGGAAGAAATAGGTGTAGAACAGACTCAAAGCAAAAAGAAAGTCAAGTTTTCATAGGCAGCATGAAGGAAATAAACAAGAAGGGGAGACGGGCAATGCCTACTTTCGCTAGGGTGATAAGGAAAGCCTTTTGAAGAAATAACACATAGGAAATGATGAGAAGAAGCTATCTTTATGAAGGGTGGGGAGAGCATATTCCAAGGCGAAGACACCACACATACAATGCCACTGAGGTAGGGGAGAGCATGGCTTGTTTCAAAAACTGAAAGAAAATTGTGTGACTGGATCACAGTGAGTGAGGAAGACAAGGTACAATGATGAGCTGGTCACTGGGCCTTCGTAGGCCATGTTAATGAGTCTGGATTTTATTTTAAGTGCAGGGGTTTCATAAAGAAGAGTGATGCCATCTTATTTACGTCTAAGGAAGCCTGCTTTGGCTTCTGTGGAGAGAATGGATTGACGTAGGGCGAGCGTAAAAGTAGAGAGAGCTGAGAGAGACAGGGAGAAGAGGAAAGGTCGGAGTTACAATTTGGCAATAGATTTGAGAGGAGTTGTCCTCAAATTTGATGCAGGAACTGAGAGTATGTAGGCGTATCAGTCAGTGTCCAGTTGGGAAAACAGAAATCATTCTAGGTATTTCAAACAGAGGGAATTTAACCTAAGGAATCAGTTACAAAAGCATTGGAAAGATTAGAGGAATAAAGAGGAGAGGTGTGGTAACCTAGCGATAAGCATCTGTAGAAAGTCAGGACCACTCCCAAGGCTAGAGGAAAAAAAAGGGAGGTGGTGATGTTATCAGAAGCCAGGAGTGCCTGGCATCTGACACTGTGGGAAGCTGCTGATGCTGTTGGAACTGGCCACTGCCCCAACCATTGATGCTGTTCCTGGAACTGCTAAAGGTTACTGGAACCCACAGCTGCTGGTTGCTGCCACTGCCAGAAGCTTAAAGAAAAAAAGGGTCTCTCCCTCATTTTGTTCAATTTCCCACCAGTGTTTCCCACTGGCAGCATCTAACTGGGCCAGCTGGCAAAGGAGTCTGGGAAATGCAATTCACAGGATTCCAGCCACCTCCAACAGAGCTATGCACTTAATGGCGGGAACAGTACTTAGCACCGACAAGCCAATGATCAGCACACGGAAGAATTAAAGATTTGTTGTAAGCAGGAGAAACAATCCCATATCCTTTAAAAATACATTATTTCTGTCTTTTTACAAAACCAATATGTTCCCATTAGAGAAAAATTAGAAAATACAAACAATAGAAGATAAAAAATTTCCATATTCCCACTTACCCAGCAATAATAACATCCTGGTCCCTGTCTCTTTCTTTCTCTTTCAAAAAGAGACTCTTACTCGTCCTTCGGTTCTGTAACCCACTGTACTAAATTTATGCAATAAACATTTGCTGGACATTTACTTTGTTACACTGGCTCCCAGTGTGGAATATTTATGTTCTACCAACATTTTCCTATTATAAATATAAAAAAGGAATTATCGCCTGGAAACGAATTTGCAATTTAAGAAAGCATTTCATAGTGAATACAATTGTAACCTCCAATTTGACTGTGATGAGATTATTTGCTTAGGTAGAAAGAGAAAACTAATTATTTTAAACATAAGGTACAATGCCAGCTCTTTTCTTATCCTGTTCATTTCCTTTGTTGGGGAGAAGAAAACTCATGGCAGAATTTCAGAGCTGGAAATGTACAGCGTGGAGGTGGGGAGGAGCTTTCCCTACAGACTGTGCTAGAACTATCCTGCTGCTCTGTTGGTCTGGTCTCCATGAGTCAGGCTTCTAACCAGGAAGCTGGTCCTCTGGAGCGTGCAGAAGGGGTGACACCGAGAGAAGGCTCTTTAAGGATAGACACTATTTATAATGGCTACAGGGCGACCATTTCTCTGCTGTTACCTGCTAGAATGCTTTGGATTACCGGTAGCTGAAAGCTGTGACTTATATTGGCTTTAAAAATGAGGAAATGTATTATCTCACACAACTGAAACTCCAGAGGTAGGACAGGCTCCCAGAAGAGTAAGATAAGCTGCTCAGTGAAGTGACCAAGGTCCCAAGTCCTTTCAACACTCTGTTCCACCTGCCTCGGTGTTGGCTTCCTTCTGAGCCTGGCTTCCCTCATGAGGACTAGATAGCTGCCAGGGCCCCAGAGCTGCCTGTTTCCTTCCTCCATGTTCAGGTGGAAAGGAAAATAGAGAGACCCCTCCCTTCAATATAAATTGTTCTCTATAGTTCAAGCAGACTGCAAGTTTTCAATACTGCTACACATTAGAATCACCAGAAGTGCTTTACTACTTATTATTTTATGGCTATTATTTCATTAATTTATTATTTGTTGATGATGATGTATTTATTTACTTGTTATTTGATTTTTTTAAACTGCTGATACCTAGGCCTTATCGTTACAAGTGTTAATTTATTCGTGTAGGGTGGGGCCCAGCTGGAGGCAGCTTTTAGAAGCTCCCAAGTGATTCTAATGTACAGCCAGTGTGGACACTCACTGGATTAGGCTGGTTTAGGTCACCCACCTACCTCTAGACTAACTGGCACCAGGGTAATGCCATGAGCTGATTGGCTGAGAAAAGTGGACCTCAAAGTGTGACCCCCGACCAGCAGAAGCAGCTCCCGGGAACCAGAGTTGGAAACTCTGGGCGTGGGGCCCAGCAAGATGTGTTTTACCAAGCTTGCCAGGTGGTTCTGATGGATGCTAATATTCGAGACCCACTGCCTTAGACCAATCAGGCTCCTTCTCTGGAGCTAAGGAGGAGGTAGATACGTGAACAGGAGCGAGGTCTCTGAGCACAGGGAACCCCAGGGCACTGGAGTGGTTAGCAGCCCCCACTCACAGCGCCAGGCTGGAAGAGGGGAGGAGAGAGTCTGCGACCTAAACCTCAGATACCCCAGCTGTACAGAGAGGGCCTCCCAATGGTGCCACCCAGCCTCAGCCACCGCAATGGGCTGTTAGGATGGGAAGAAGGCATGTTCTGTAGGTGGCCATTCCTTCCCACCCTGAGAAATCTCTGGAAGTTTCTGTAGGAGCTAAAGGACTGAAATGATTGACTTGGTATACTTTCCTGAAAGCACTGTGAATTAATTTCAACTGTGTACACTTTCAACAGGATCCTGGAAAAGAAAAAGGGCAGTAGGTAAAAACAAAGGAAATCTGAACACAGTAAGGACTTTAGTTAATAATAAAATGTAGCAATATTAATTCATAAGTTGTGACAAATGCACCATACTAATGTGAGATGTCAACAGGGGAAACTGAGTGTGGGGCATATGGGAACTCTGTATAAATCTTCACAACGGTCTTGTAACTCTAAAACTGTTCTAGGGGCCGGCCCCATGGCTGAGTGGTTAAGTTCTTGCGCTCCGCTGCGGCGGCCCGGGGTTTCGCTGGTTCAAATCCTGGGCCTGCACATGGCGCTGCTCGTCAGGCCACGTTGAGGTGGCATCCCACATGCCACAACCAGAAGGACCTGCAGCTAAGATATACAACTATGTACTGGGGGGATTTGGGAAGATAAAGCAGAAAAAACAAAAAAGATTGGCAACAGTTGTTGACTCAGGTGCCAATCTTAAAAAATAAAATAAAACTGTTCTAAAATAAAAGTTATTTTAAATACATTAAGATGTGAAATTCTAATAAATATATATAAAGCCTGTGGAAAAGGCTCTATAAAATTAAGCATGAAAGATTCTTTAAAAACTCTATATTAATAATTTGACCAATTGTTTTAGGAAATGCTACAGATAAATTTATTAAAGATAATCTGTTTGCCTGAGTAAATAGCCCACTTACCAAACAAGTTTGCTTAGCAAGACTTTCTTCTGGAGATTTTGTGCAGCCCCAATTAGCTCCCATCTTGAGGCACCAGACTTAGAAAAAAAAACCCCCAAACCTGTCCATATTAATATAAATACACTGCTGTATTTTTGTGATCTATGTCATGTTTTTAGCCAGAGCAAATAGTTTTTAGACATTTTCAGCTTTAGCAAGAGTTGAATTGGAAAATATTAATGAAGATTCCTGATATGTCACACTCCCCAGAATCTGCATGCGGCCAGAATGATCAAACAGCACATGGGAGGCTTAAACTTGTTCATATGCTCAGAAATAATTAAGAACCGATGTAGAAAGCCACTTTCTTTTTGTCCCCTTATGCCTGGAAAGGAGTAGGAAGGCTGGACCCCGTAGGGAATGGGACATAATCAGATGCATCTTTCTCTAAACCCAATTCATAGGCATGAGCTCAGGCATGAATTCCCTTCAGCATTCTCCTCTTGCTTCACCAGCTGCATTTAAATTAAATGCACTTCCTGTGTCCTGAGGGGTGAGCCATGCAGCCCAGTGGACTGAGGTGTGGCTCATTACCAACGACTACTCTCAAGAGACTGTACATCACCAGGTTTACGCAGGATTCCTGGAAATACTGGGTCGTGATTGGAATGGAGCAAGGAACAAACCCTAATTTGTAGTTTGGAAGGTTACTCTTAACATAGTCAACGAAATAATTTATGGTAAGTTTTGCTCATCTCCCTTCTGTACCAAGTATCAGTAAGGAAACCAATAATTAAAATTGTCATTGCAGGTGAGAGTGTTATAATTAAGAGTTACAACAAAAAAGAGTACTTAAGGCCAAAAACATTGCTATACCAAGCAAGTGGCTCAAAATGATGTTTTTCCTTTGATCTTACTACATTGGAATCTCTCAGATTTTGTCAGCATTGTTATACTCTCTCACCGAGTGACCTTGGACAAATTCCTTAGCCTCTCCAGGCCTCATTTTTGTCATCTTCACAATGGGGAAGAATAATAGTATCTATTTCTTGGCAGTGTCATAAGAATTGATAGAAGTAACATTTGTAACACTTTTAGCACAATGCCTGGAATATGGTGCTACGAAAGTGTTTGTTTGATAAATCAATAAATAAGATAGCCCTAGCCCATACTAAAGTCATTCACTGTAATGGTAAACCTCTTGGTGATATGGCACGATAAAAACACAAAAAAGAATATTCACTTACAGCTAGCAAGGAGGGAACCTCAGCCATGGCAGGACATTGAAGGGTCAGAAGAAATGTAGACAGTTTTCATCAGACATCAAAAAGGATGTAATGGAACTCTCCCATATTATTGGTGGGAATGTAAAATGGTGCAGCTGCTGTGGAAAACTGTTTGGCGGTTCCTCAAAAAGTTAAACATAGAGTTATCATATGACCCAGAAATTCCACTCCTAGATATAAACCCAAAAGAACTGAATGCAGGTACTCAAATACTTACACACACACATGCTCAGAACAGCACTATTCACAGTAACCAAAATGTGGATACAACCCAAATGTCCATCAGCTCATGAATGGATCAACAAACGTGGTATATCCATACAATGTAATATTATTCAGCCATACAAAGGAACAAAGTACTGATACACAGTACAACATGGATGAACCTGGAAAGCGTTACACTAAGTGAAAAGGTCACAGAGCCTGTGATTCCACTTATAAGGAATATCCAGTATAGGTGGATCCACAGAGACTGAAAGCAGATTGGTGGGTCCCAGTGGCTGGGGAGTTGGGGAGTAACTGCTCAGTGGGCACAGGGATTTCCTTTGCAGTGCCAAAAATGTTTTGAAACTAGAGAGTGGCTGTGATTGCACAACATTGTGAATGTACTAGATGCCACTGAACTGTTCAGTTTAAAAGGGTTAACTTTAAGTTTTGTGCATTTTACCTCATTAAAAAACATACATACACAAATAGGACAAGAGTGAGGGCTCTCTTCATTCCAGTTGAGAAGACAGAACTTTTCCACTCACCACAGACTCCTTACTTAGGAAAGGTTCCTGCTGTCCAGCCCCTCTGGGCCCTGGTTTCCTCATCTATAGGAAAATGACATTGGACTAGGTGACCACTAGGATCTCTTTCAGTTCAAATTCCAAGGCAAAGAAATGCAGCATCCTTCTTTCTCCCCATCTCATCACAGGCTTGAAAATGACTGCATCTGCACTGCAGATGTACACTGGAAGACAAGGCTGGACTTCAATTACAGGGAAATTAATTTGTTTTAGTTATTAATATGAAAAGTATTTTAATATTCATTATTATAATGACACAAATTAATGGGCAAATAACTAAAACAAATGCACTTTAACAATTAGCTTGGGGCTTGCCACTCTGATGCTCAGCCTCAGAGCCCCTGCACGGCTCCAGCTTGTCTGTGTCCCTCTGTGTCATCACACGCTGTGCTTTTTGCCAGTTGCGGGAGCTCAGGCTCTTCTGCCAAGTGCGGTGCTGGCACCCCCACACTCATTTGGAGGCCCTTGATTGACTAATAGGTGCCCTTGGCAAGCAGGGATGGCAGCGAGGGATTGAATGCCCTTCTAAACTACTCACACTTTACCACCAAAGTAATCTAGAACAGCTTAAGGCCATGAGTGACAGAACCTGTGTTACAACTAGCCTAGTTAGAGCTTTACTCTAAAATCATTGAAATATTATTTGAACAGCAAGCCACGTTTACTCAGCCTTGGATTTAAAGTCCTGGGTCAACATATTCATTCCAGGAGGTGGGTACAAAATTTTCTGTATTTTACTGACCACCACCTCCTCCACCTGCTACTGTAGATTTCCGTTCCCCTGTAAATTCCCTCCTAATTATTCCTAGGAGTGTCAGGCATATCTACAAAGAACCTTCAGCTAGAAAAATTTCAGCCAGCGGCTAAGGTTTATGTCATTTCTCCCCTTTTTAATTCTAGCCCTCTTCAGGGATGTCTACTTCTGAGCTGCAAAAACCAAGCCAGTGGCTGCCCGGGTGGACCCACATTCAGGCTGCCTCAGACCACGCTTCTCCTGGTCATGCCAGTATTCCCAGTGCCCCCAGAGGAGCTCACTAGAGGGGCCAGAGCAGTTCCTGGCTATGCGGGGTCCAAGCAGAGGTTCAACCCCCAAAGGAGCTCCTCCTTTATGGTGTTGCATGTCCAGTTCACTCCTTGCTGCCGATGAAGAGTCTGCAGCGGTCACTTTAGGCCTCCTGCTCCTACCACTCAGCGTCCACCGTGGCTGGATAGGGAGACAAAGCCACGAGACAAATACCCTGCAGGGCACTGAACTGCCCCCTTCACTGGCCTTTCATGTTTTGTTCTGGGCCAGGCTGATCTGCCTGACACGCTCTTCCAGTGAATTCTCTCCAGGGTGGATCCCCAGCCCCTCATGCAAATAGACCCTTCCTACAGGCTTCCAGACAAGCCCAGACATGTCCGGATTGCACGTGGAGGTTGCCAGGGCTCAGGGTCAGACACGAGGTTCCCAGTAACTGTGTATTAAGACCTACTAGGTGCTAGGTGCTGGGGGCCAAGGATGAAGGGCTCCTGTCATCCTGGGACAGGAGCTGTGGGAGTGGAGATGACAGCTCCTTGAGGCTGGCCAAGTTCAGCCTTCACCCTAGTGGGTGCACCTCCTGCTGAGAGGTCGTACTGATGAGGATTTTAGGCTGGTTAATTTTTAAAAACTGCAGATGAGAAGCAAGCTCCGAGGACTGGAATTTGCTTGCTCTTTGAGAGATATTTGCATTTGTGAAGGAAGGGGGGATGACCTTGTAGGGACCTGAAATTGGCCACCCCAAGATATGTCTCTTTGGCATCGGGATTGTTTGGGGCTGATTGCTTTTGATAAACTGGGACAGGGAGGGAGGCTCTGGGGAATGGAACTTGCCCTGGTTGGAACACATTTACATTTGTAAGGTAAATCTCTATCTGTAAAAGGTGCCTCCCTCTCTGTACCAGGAAGAAGAGGAGAGATGACCTTGTCCCTAGAAACTCTTAATGGGGAAGGCAAGAACTTAGGTTGGTTGCTGTCTGGCAATCTCATGTAACTGGTTTAGGGTGGTGGCTTCTAACCTTTCTAACCTTTACTTAATCCGATTTGATTCTTGTCTAAAAGTCATGGGATCACCCAATGACCAGACCCCACCTGCACTGATACCATTTTAACTTTTTTTTCATGTTCTTTCCTTTGTCTTGTAAAGAGATGAATCATATACCTATGCCTTAAATTTAGCTCCAACCCCCAACTTGGGGCAGCAGAAGCTCTGACTGCCCATGGGTCCTGTCCCCATGCTACACTGTTCTCTAAATAAAAGAGCACAACTGCCAGATCTTAAGAGTCTAAGAAAGTTTTCTTTCGACTCCTCGGCTCACCGACACCGCATCAATACCAGTGGTGCTAACTAATCACCGTCTTAGCGGAGAACCTCCTCTCAATATAACTAGAAGTTTCACCAAAGTGTCACTCCTCCTGAACATTCGTCAGCTTCTTACGCGACCGTGGGCCTCTGTTTGCTTCTTTGCATCATGCAGCAGGAGGGTCCCCTTCCTATCCCGCTCTTCATTCTTGGCCCCGACTTCCCTCCATTTCTGCCTCCCTATTTCTCCCCTCAGATACAGAGAGGAGAGGGCGGTGGGAAGGAGAATAAAAGTGGAAAAGCTGTCCGGGATTGTGTCCAAAAGAAATGATACCTGTCAAACCTGTCCATTCATTTGTTCCACTTAACTCAAGAACCTGCATGCAAACTAATGTAAAATTAAAAATACGTAAATGGTTTTGTATGCCATTTGTGAATCTTTTTTTTTTTTTCCTGGTTCTGATCTCTGGTGTTCCATAGTAAAAGGATTAAACAAATCCATAAAGCCGTCAGCTTACCTCTGGATAACTACAAATTCTCCTAGATGGTGGCCATCCCTCCCACTAACTGCAGCTTCTTGTGGGAAAAGTGGGGAGAAACCTAGAATACAGTCTGCCTTTTGGGGGACACAGCTATACTGGCTGTTCACGAGCACGGGAGTAATTGGAAGGCAGACTTTCAGAATATCACACTTTAGTAAGAAGCTGGAAAGACAAGTGGATGAAAACATCCAGCAAAGCAAAACACTGCGTTTCCAGGGTTCAATCGGGTGACATCCAGTCTGTCTTCATAGCGCACATGCCCCCTCACGGAGCACATGGGGCCTTGCACGCAATGGGAGTTAGAGAAATGTTTGTTAATTTTAGTTAAAACTGGGTTCCACTCAATCTCTCAGTGGCTTAAACCTCCTGACCCGGGTCAGACAGCAGAGGAAAGGGGAATAAGGAAAGGCACCAGGTAAAGCTAGAAGGAGATCTCTGTTTGATATATATATTTGTTCCTGGGTTTATTATTTTGTGACCAGCCCGGAATGTGGCAGTCAACTATGCTGGTAATTTTATTTACATTTTCAGGTTGGGATCCAGGTTTTCAAGTTTGTTGTGTGATTTTATGCAAAACATATGCAAATCGCAGCATTCTAAAAATTCCGTCTGTTTTCCAGCCCCTCCCCTCGTCGTGAACAGACCAGGCTGGCGCCGCGCTCTCCGGGCTCCTCTCGGAGCGCGAGACCCTGCGGGGCCGAAGGGCCGGGGGAAGGGCTGACCCGGGGGCGGTCCCGGGGCGGAGCCTGGGCGGGGCCGGTGACGCGCAGAGTCGGCCGGCTCCGGGGCTGGACCTCAGCCTCTCCCGACCCGGGCCGCCGCCGCGCCAGTGGTGGCTCCGCGTCCCCAAAAGGGGCCCTCCGACTCCTCGCTGGTCCAGTCCGGCGCCGGTTCGTGGAGCCCCGTACAACTCCTGCTGGTCCCCAAACGGGATCCCTCCTTCCCCGAGTTGCGAGCAACTTTCCCCTCTCCCTGTCGCTGCGGTGGCTCGGGGACCGTAGCCGCCGCAGGTAGCTGAACCCGGGCCACGCTCCCCGCGCCTCGGCTGCGCGCGCGTCGGTCGCTGCTGCTGTGGGTGCACGCTGGGGGTCCGGCGCGCTCGGCTCTGCGGGCGAGATGCCCTTGGGACACATCATGAGGCTGGATCTGGAGAAAATCGCCCTGGAGTACATCGTGCCCTGTCTGCACGAGGTTGGCTTCTGCTACCTGGACAACTTCCTAGGCGAGGTGGTGGGCGACTGCGTCCTGGAGCGCGTCAAGCAGCTGCACTGCAGCGGGGCCCTGAGGGACGGCCAGCTGGCCGGGCCGCGCGCCGGCGTCTCCAAGCGGCACCTGCGGGGCGACCAGATCACGTGGATCGGGGGCAACGAGGAGGGCTGCGAGGCCATCAGCTTCCTCCTGTCCCTCATCGACAGGCTGGTCCTGTACTGCGGGAGCCGGCTGGGCAAATACTACGTCAAGGAGAGGTCCAAGGTAGGATGTGCGCGGTTGCCGCGCCGCTCCTGCAGCCCGCGGGGACCGGGGGCACTCGGAGTCCGTTTGTCTCCTTCGCAAGGCTGCAAGCAAACTTTAGCTTTTAATCAAGAAGCAAGAAGTTAGTCTGATTCTCTTTTCCCCCTCTCCTCTGAGCGAAAATCCATGCTAAGGGTCTCAGGTATATAATTATAATGGCCTTCTCTGTTAACTTTGAAATAATGGCTCTGGTGGCTGGTACAAGCCGGACAAGCTGTGACTTTTTGGTCGAAGATATGGGAGGTTCTCGAAGGTCCAAACGAGAGACAGGTGATTAGAAACATTGTGTATTATCCGAGACACACGTGAACTCGTGATCTTAAATGTCTACTTGAAAGTCACATAACATTGCCCTTCAATTACGTTCAGAGCTGATGCCTACAAAAGCACTCTTAAAGAATTCTGGAGACGGTGTGCTTTTGCGAAGTGGCATTTGGTTTGTGAAGTTTGGCAGGTGCGGGAAGAGTTTGACCCGTGAAAGAGTCAAGCTCCTCTTCACTTTTGAGAGCTGCCCTTGGCTTGTTGCACCCAGGACACTAGTTAGATCATCTGCTTGACTGAAAATTCTCTCCTGCTGCTGAGCCCTACATCGCGCCACCTTCCCTTTCCTAACTATCAGTTGATGGGAAAATCACTCAAAAACAGCCAGTTAAGTGATCAGGAGAGGGTAGTCAAGTACCTCTGGAAAGAAACCGTGTTTTTGTTCACACAGTCAGAAGTGACTCTCTGGGTGGTAGTTTATCTTGGAAACGTTTCCAGGTAGATTGGCAGAAATATGGGAACATGTACCACCGTGATGTTGGTGCGTGTACATTACTTTGGCATAGACTAGCTGATCACTGTCTTTCTCCATATAATCCAGCCAGCTTTCCAGTGGCAGTTCTGAGTAATTTGCACTTCTTTTATTGTGGACTGGTCAGGGGGCCCTCAGACCTCTAGGAACTTTAACACAATGAGGCAAAGCCTACCAGTGTGAGAAGGAAGGTGAACAGTCACCTATGTACCATTCTTTAACAACGTTTGTGGTATTTCTCAATTTAAAATTGATCTTGTGATAAAACATATTATTCTTCTGTCTTTTGTCTCATAAGCTGCGAGGAACACTCTTTATTAGCGGCAAGTGGTGGAGACTGGACATGTGTAGAAATGAAGGGGTGGGAGTGGGTGAATGGGGAGAAGTAGATTGCTGTGCACCTTTCAAGCCAGGAGGGCATGAATAGAATCCCTGAAAGCATGCTATTAATCGGATGAAAATAGACTAAATCTTAAAAGAAAATGTGGCTTTCTAAATTTTACTTTGATTTGGGGAAAATTCAGTTAGGTGGACTCTGTAGAAGATTGATGTTAAAATGTTTCTTTACTCTTCTTCCATCGTTTTGGTGGTGGCTAAGAGCCATTTGTCTTGATTAGTTTTGTTTTGCATTAACTGACCTTGCCTGTCTCGGGCAGGCTGGGGGAGGGGAATGGCTAGCCTCTGTGTGGCGAGGTGCTTGAGGGTTCCAACCTGGAAGAGCAGATGGCTTCTTATCAGTTTTTTAAAGTTTCTTTTAAACTTAAGTGTTAGGAATTCCACCCCCCACGCCCTCCTCCCAGCACTCTAGGAACAGAAGTTGCTCTGAGGGAAGTCAGAATGAATCGGTAGAAAGAGGTCACTAACATCTGAAAGTTAAGGATTTCCATTTAGCTTTGACTTAGTAGACAGTGGTAGGGTTTTAGGCTAGAATTTAACTCCTCAAATTGAATGAAAAGCCCTGCGTATGTCGGGCTAAAGAAGAAAAACGATCCGTAGATAGGACTCTTCAATTATGGCTTATCTTCCCGGTAGAACAGATCACTTTTCAGCTAACTTTTCAGTTAACCCTTTCAGCAGGTGACTGTAAATTGAAAAGAGAAAATTCATCTTTTGTCCACTGAAGAGATTTCTTCCATACCCAGATTTCCAGCTTTCCTTCGGCTGTTTTGGCACAAAGCTCTTCATTCCTGCCCTTTAGAAAAATCACCTCTCGATTGGGATCTTCCCTGGCCAGCTAAACCAAATGCAAGCTAGGTTGAGCAAACAATTATTACAGTGAAAAATAAGAAAAAGCTTGATTTGTTTGTATAAAGAAGTTTCCTTAGTAATGTCTTGTGGCCTTAGGTCTCTTGTATGAAGTTCATTATTAAAGCATTGCAGAAACACTTCCAGATTTATGTGAGTTTCACCCTAATTTAACCTTCTTATTTACTTCTCTGCCCTCAGCTGAGCGCCTTCCTCTGTGCTGCTTCCTTCAAGCAGGTTTTCAGTAAAAACGAAATTTTTAAAAGGCAGAATTTGTGCATTTATTTAAAAAATTTGTTTCAACTTTTTATTATGGAAACTTTTGACGTAAGTAAATGTGGAGGGGCTGGTATAATGAGCTTCCATCACCCATTTTCGTATACATTTATTTTAGACCAGTTGTTTTTAGGTACTTTAAATTTCTTGGGGTTATGATTATTAATGTGTTGATCCTAATTGAGTATTTTTTTTCTAGACTTTTAAAGATCCTTGAATAATGTAATCATGTGCTTTATCTGAAAGAAGCAATAGCAACAGCATTGGGAATAAAATAGGAATGTATACTGGACCTAAAATTGAATTGTGGAAGCGTATGGAAAGCAATATTAAAGGGTTCCCCCTCGCTGCCAAAAAAGTTGTCACTGGTCAGAATTTATCTACGTCCACTTTGTTGGAGAAAAATCCAAAGGAGCTGAAGACCCTTTGGGAAAGTAGTTTCCTATAATGTACAGCAGTATGGCGCCCCCTAACTGCAAGCATGGTCATTGCTCTCAGACAATCGAAAGATTTCTTATCTAACTCCCTTTTGGAGAATTTAGACCGTATCCAAGATAAACATTGGTTATAATTTGCTGCTTTTGCTTTGGCTGCCTAGATCATGAAAATGGCTGTTTTCCAGAGAACGTGTAATTTACAGAACCAAAAGTCCTTCTGCTTGGAGCATCTCACTGAAGACTCCCTAGCTTGTAACTCTGGTGATACTAACTACCTTTTCATAAGCAGCTTGCTCTGTCTGGAACTGTGCTAAGCACTTTACAAACACTGTCTGTCTGACTTGGTCTTCAGAACCACCATCTTCAGCAAACTAAGTGATGAAATCATTTGCCCAAGGTCACAAAGTTGGTGTAAGAGGCAGTTTATCATAGGGGTTATGGGGCTTGGGGTTCCCAACCTTGTGGCCTTAGCTAAGTTACTCCGTTTTCACCAAGTGTAAAGTGAGGGATAATAATGTCTTAAAGCTTTTTTGGGGGAAGGGCATTAAATAAGATGATGTGCGTAAAATTCTTAGCAGACTTCTGAGCCTTCATAAATGTTATGAGCCTGTAAATGGGCGATTTGGGATTGAACCCAGTTCTATCTGACTCCAGAGTTTGGGTTCTTGACTGTTAGGCTCCTGCTTTTCATCCTTGCATTTATTTAGCAAGTGTCCGCTCAGTGTGGGGTGCTGTGCGTGGGCTGGGGACACAAAGGTGAACGGGCATGATGCCTGCCTCCCAGAGCTCACATACACATGGACTTCTGAATTGTGGGATCCTCTAGTTCACACTTGATTAATTCTAAGGCTTAAAAAAAGAAAAACAACAAAACGCAAACTCTGAAGCGGGTCAGTTAAGTACATTTGAAGAAGAAAACGGAGTGCTGTGCTAGTGTTTTCCTACTGTTATTTACAGGAAAAGTATCGTTAATAAGCTTGGTTGTTAGGGTCCCTGCCGGAGTGGTTCTGGACGATGGGGTGGTGGGGGTTGTATTGTGAACAGACAGATCGGGTGCTCCCCTGGAAACAGTGCTGAGACGTGATGAAACAGCAGTAAGTTATGAATAAAAGAAAGTGTGTTGCAAAGTGGTAGGTTTGTTCCTTTGTTGTTTAGCAATAACAGTTTCGGCCCACCCGGAATCACATCAGGAATATCCATTACTCAGTGGAGCTTAACATGGTTGCAAACTACTTGAAGCAAAAATGGGATAATGTATTTTGAAGACCAGGATCTCTCTTGGTATCCACGTGCAGGAAGTGCAGTCAGTGTTCACAGAAGGCTGGAGCCGTGACCTGGGAACCAGAAAGGCCTTAACATCCAGGAGTGCTGGCATGTTAGTTCTTTCTCTGGCCCCTTCTGGCCTCCCTCTTTCCTTCTTTGCCTGTGCTTCTCTGCTTTCCCTCCAGCTTTTCTGCTTTTTCTTGCACATGACTCAAGGTGGCTGCCGCACAGTGGCTGCCTCAGCCGCCGTTTGACATCCTCAGAGTCTTGACTACCATTCGAGGCTCCCTGTTCTCATTCCCTGGGAGAAAGTGTGATGGTCTCACTTCGGCTCAGGAGACCGATCAGCCTTGGTTGGGGTGGTAGTGGAGCATGTAGTGTCACACGGGTGTCACACATGTGTCACACGTACGGTTGCTGGGGCCCATGAGAGGTGCAATTCTTCGAGCCTGGGGTTCGAAGAGTTTGACACCATAAAAGGTGTCTTTACAGTTAAAATCTTAAAAATCTTTCTGTGCTTGAAGTATTTTAGGGGGAGGAGGCACTGAGTTTGAAGTGCTGGAACATCTTTCTGTAAGGATGTGAGGATTCCTATAAAAGGTTTTGTATTTAAAAATAACTTAGCTCTTGGAGGAAGGAAATTAATCCAAGGAAATAATTTACAGAATGCAGCCTCAGTGACAGTGAAGTAAGTTCCTCCATTGGGTGAGTTTTCATAGTCTTCTTTGTCTATTTTGTTGAATGACACTTGGGAACAAAGAAAAGAAGGTAGGGGTGTGTGTGTGTGTGCGTGTTTACTTTGTAATTTCTTTTGTTCCATTTTGGACCATTGGTCACTCCAGTACAACCATATCTGCTTGCAGTGAAGTGGGAAATCGGGGGTATTTAATTTATTCATTCACAAATCATTAAATGTCTTCCACCGTGGTAAACGTGTACGTGGATGAGGAAAGGGAGGTGGAACGAGATTATAAAACCATCTAGAGGTACAAACTTCCAGTTATAAATAAGTCACAGGGATGTAATGTACAGCATAGAGAATATGTCATAATATTGTCATAACTTTGCATGATGACAGACGATAACTAGACTTACCATGGTGTTCATTTCGTAATGTATATAAATATCGAATCAGTATGATGTACACCTGAAACTAACATAGTGCTATATGTCAGTTATACTTCAATTAAAAATAAAAGAAGTAAGCTGAAAGTCGAGTGGTGTGAAATAGTTGTCACCAATTTTGGTTTCTCTTTTTCTGGTTAAACAGTCCTGCTTTTACACTGATTAGTCATTTTTGTTTCTCTTCTTCAGACTTTCTCCAAGTTCTCTATTTACTTAAAATGAAGTGACCAAAATCATACAGGACTTTATTTCCTTTTTTTTTTTTTTTTTTTGAGGAAGCCTGGCCCTGAGCTAACATCCGTGCCCATCTTCCTCTACTTTCTATGTGGGATGCCTACCACAGCATGGCTTGGCAAAAGGTGCCATGTCCGCACCCGGGATCCGAACCGGTGAACCCCGGGCCACTGAAGTGGAACGTGCGAGCTTAACCGCTGCGCCACTGGCCCGGCCGCTATACGGGACTTAATGATACAGGTTTTTAGAGCTAGAGAGGTATCAGAAATCACATTCATCAATCCCTCAATCATTCAGCAGTCAAGTCATTTTTATATTTGGAGAGAGGAGGTCTCGAGAAGGGATTGAGGTGAGTCTCGGGCCTGAGCAAAGGTGCTTTAAAGAGAGGGGCTTCCCTGGCTGGGGTTGCTCCATAAGTCAGGTAGATTGGGAGACGCAGTTGGTAGGTTAATTCAGATGTATCAGCATTTTATTTGGGAATGTTAAATATCATTCTGACTTGAAATTGATAAACACCCCTTAGGTGGAATTATGTAGCCTATCTGTGCTTTGGACTTTTGGGGGTTATGAACTATTTCCCTTTTTGACCTTACTCAGCTCAAGGAAAAATTGGAAATTCTTCCCTGATTCTCAACTCTGGCTAGAAGAATTTCAGATTTTGTAGATAACAAGCAGCCTTGCATGTTACAACTCCATCCTGAAAACACACCATGTATGGAAGATGTCTCTGATGAACTTCAAGTAGGGGGTGGGGTTTAACCCATAATGAGCTGAGCACATCTGAGAAGCATCCCTGAGCGCCCAGCCTCCTGCACATCCAGCATCCGGCCAGTCAGGGTAAAGCTCAGAGGGCCCCTCACCCGTGCTCAGTTTGGCAAGACCTCTGCTTTTGATTGATCTTTGTGCCTCTAGTAAATTAAGTGACATTCTGACCCATGTCTATTGAACACCAAGGAGCAGCCTGCAGGTTAGCACTATGGGGCAGGTTGTGAATACTTTGTTAATTATGGCAGCAACAGACTTGATGATTCCTTTGTAGCTGTTAACTAATGTTGCTCTGAGAAATGGGTGTCGTTTTTTCTCTAGGGTTTGTCAAATGCGCGTGTCCTAACAGTAATGATAGTTTAGATGTGTTCTGCTGGGCAACTGCCAGGGGTTCCCAGCGGGTAGCCGAATCCAGAGGCACTGGAATTGTAAATGCGACAGACAAATCATTTTACAATGCCAGACTAAGGAATTCGGCTTTGGCAGTTGGCCAGGAGCCGTTGATTTGGCTCAGATTCAGAGCTGTGTGTCTGTTTGCCAAGCACGATTAGTTAGCCTGCTTCATTGTACATAGAAGGGTACCCTGTTTCCCTCGATTATTTCAATCTTAAACCAGTGTCGAACTTACTTTAATTTTGTATCTTCTTTTGATAGTGATTTGTTGGTGAGTTCCTCTTCTTGCTTGTGGTGAGCTGCTGGTGACTGAGTGTCTCCCCCCCGACCCCCGCCGTCCCCACCCAGTCCCAGCCTTACACACACATGGGTTTGCAGTTGTACCATGCAGGTTTTCAGATCCTGTGCTGGACTCCTTCACTGCCTCCTCACCCTGTCCTCACTGCACAGGAGTTCACCCTCATTAAGTCAAGCCAATGTTTGATTCTTTAGGAGAATAATCAACATTGATCAACACTTCTCAAGTTCTGGAGTAAAGGTACCTATCCCATATTAAATATTACTTTTCCGTCCAAAATGAGGCCAAAATACTATTACCACATAAAAATAATTCCAAAATACAAAGATTCAAGTAATAGGATAGTAGTCTTGATGATTTGCCAGTGGGAAGAAGACAAAATGAAAAACTCAATTCCAGGGGCCGGCCCCGTGGCCGAGTAAAGTTTGCATGCTCTGCTTCGGCGGCCCCGGGTTTCGCTGGTTCGTATCCTGGGCGCAGACATGGCATCGATCAGCAGGGCATGCTGAGGTGGCGTCCCACAGAGCACAACCAGAGGCACTCACAACCAGAATCTACAACTATGTACTGGGGGGCTTTAGGGAGAAGAAGAAATAAATAATAATAATAAAATAAAATCTTAAAGCCAAACAAAACTCAATTCCGGGTGTCAGTGACGTCTGTTTTTGGTTCTCGTAGGGGGACTTGAGGTTGTTTTGAGTATTCTGAGTAATACTCATCTATCTGAGCACCGCTTAGAAGGAGTCGACTGTTTTCAACAGTCTGAACTTCGTGTGGAGCTGGCTCTGTCCCCCAGACGCATGGAACAGAGATGCTGCCCGTGCCCTCCCTCCACCTCCGTTCCCATTTCCACTCATCTGTCTGGTCAACCTGAGGACGCTTACTCAGAAAGCTCAGTACCCCACACAGAATGGACAGTGAGTCTTTCTTTTGGATGGCTTTTTTCCTACTCATATTATTTTGTAGGTTAATTTGAGTGATTTGAGTGAATAAATAACACCTTTTTAAAACAAAAAATCTTGAAGATTCAGGCAGGAACAAGCAATATTATTGGTCAAAATTTGGCCTATTTTGTGCTGTTTTGGCTTTTTGGGTTCACTGTGGAACCTCAAGTTTTGTCTTTTTTAGAACTAAATTTTATTTTGCTTTCCAGTAGAAATCCTTGAGGAGGGAAGTATTTTAAAGAGACGTACTTCAACCATAAATCCTCCTGCCTTTGGTTCCCCCTTCCCCCTAGAATCTATTTCAGTGTAAGTTTGCAAGGGTATATATAAGTGGTCCAAAACCCAGCTCTAATCATGCAGTCTCCATGCTTAAAAAACCCAGCTGCCCTCTCTCCCCATTGTCTACTGTACACGCTGTGAACTTCTGAGCATGTCATTTAAGGCCCTCCACAGCTGACCCTATTTGACCCCATCTGACCCCATCTGACCTTTCTATCCTTAATCTCCCGCTGACTGCCTTCCTTCCCTCCCATTCCCTGAAATGCTAGAAACTGATTGCCAGGCATACTGAGCTTCCTATTGTTTTCTCTTCAAAATCCATCTTCATGCCTTCTCCGTGAAGTCTTCCCTTCTGCTCCCTGGAACTCTGTTGGTGGCTTAATCCAGGCTGCTCTGGTACACTTATTTATTCGGCTGCTTACCCTAGCCTCGCTTTACTTATAAATCCTTGAAGGCAGAGACTCTTGGGCTTGAAATATACTTTTAGTGCCTCGAACAATCCTTTACAATTCATACGTGCTTATTGACTTAATTTCATCTTCAAAAAGAACTTTGATTTCAACGGATGTCAGGGTGTCAAAAAAGCTATAAATAATTTGTTAGGCCAAAAAAAAAAAAAAGAGGTTTTGCAGCATGGTCCCTAAGTTGATGCCAGAATGTTTAAATATTTTATTACATTAACACGCTATGAGGGACTATCTCAAAGGAGGGGCTTTGGCTTTCTAAGGTTTTTTCCTCCGTTCTGAAATTCTCTGCTTGGCCCTAGAAAGGACCAGAGTCACACACAGATCCTGGCAGCTTCTACGTCCAGGTCTGGCTCACAGAAGCCCGAGAAGCCTGGGGCCAGGAGGCTAGAGCCCCTGGTAGGCAGTATCTCGGGACCTCCTTTTCCACTTCTTTAGGAACAAGGTTGATTTTTAGTTTTAATTTTAACTTAATGTAGTCAGCACCTGCTGCTAGGCACTAGGATCCACATTTCGCCTGGTATCTTGTCTCACTGCCATCTTGGGCAAGTCAGTTCTCTGAGCTTCCCTGTCCTCATCTATAACGCGGATACAATAATAAGGATCTACCTCCAGGATTCCAAGGAATTAAATGAAAACTGAGGCTAAAGTTTCATCTGAGAGGGCAAATAGGTGGGTTCAGTACCTCTTATTGGATTCCCGCAGAGAGCAGACTGTACCAACAGTCACACCCTGACGCTGACAGGACCCGATCCTCAGCAATGCTACAGAGTTACAGCTGGAACGTGTCCTGCAGGCTGGGCTGTAGGGCTCGTGCTGTAGAGCCTGTGCCAGGAGCCGCCCCAGGAATTCCTCTCGCTTCCTGCTCTCCCTCCCACCTCCTGTACCCCGAATTAACTCGTGCAGCTGACTAATTGACCTTTACCCTTTCTCATTTAGGGTGAGGCATTACATACAAACTCTTGGTTTTGCCACGAAGTAGCCACAGTTTGCAAAGTGTAGTTGTTGGACCAGCAGCATCAGCATTACCTGGAAATCTGCTGCCAATGCAAATTCTTGGGCTTCTCCCCAAACCTAGTGAATCAGAAACTCGCAAGTCCTCCAGGTGATTCTCATACGTGCTAACATTTGAGAACCATTGAATAAGATGAGTAAGAGGAGGCTACGTAGGGCTGGTGCTGTATCTTCCTACCTGATATTATTGAGAAAATCGGAGTTCAATCAGTTGATCGGATCTGAGCTCATTCATTGCGAAGACGAAAAAATGTAAGTGTTTTCAGTTCATTTGGGACATTTGTGAGAAAAACCCACCACCTATTAACATGTTAAGTACACACACGTGCACACAATTTTTGTATTATTTGTACCAATAAAGTTAATTTTCCAGAACTAGAATTAGAGCAGAATTTGGAATTGATTCTCTCCTGTTGTGTTGAATGAAGGGGAAAAGTCTTTGTTAATGACTCAGAATTGCTCCCCTTCGTGTATCCAGCACGGAGTGCTTCAAGGAGTGCAAGCTGAAGGCACCAGGAAGGATGGGAAAGAATCCTAGTGACTTGGGATGAGCACAAACTGGAAAACAGCGCCTTGTAGCAGTTGAGTCTCTCTGTATTGAGCATCTATTATGTGCTAACTGTGGACCGCACACAGAAGCCTAGGGGGGTTTCTGGCCCTCTGGGGTGAGATGGCTGCCTGAGGGAGGCCCAAGAAGGCTCAGGTGTGGGGCTCTGGGGGGAAAAGCTGACAAATGAATCCAGCTTGACTGGAATCAAAGGTCTGACTAGGTTGAGGTCAGATCACAGCTACCACTTGCCTTTTCCTCCCTCTGCATGGGGGGCCTTGATTTCCCAGTTAAGGGTTTGAGCCTGTATTTGGTAAGCCACGAGAATCATTGGAGCGTCTTGCATTGTTGAGTCGAGGGAAGACAATTTCGTTCATGGGCGGTCTGGAAATAATAGCACCTGTTTTCAGTTAACAGTTTTTTCCTCATATTTTAGAAGCAGGGTTTAGTGGCAGAAAGACCACGCTTAGTTCTATGATGTCCCGAAGTTACTTTGTGTCTCTGACTCTGTTTCCACATTTGTAAAATGGGGCTTATATCTGTCTTGGAGGAACATGGGGACAATTAAATTAACCATCCCTGCTCCCTAGACTCAGAGCCAGGCACTCCTTTATTTCCAGTCCCTTGCTGCTCCCCAAATAGTTTGTACATTTCTCTCGGAAGAACCTTTTTACTTTCCTCTAAGAGGTCTTCTGGATCTCGCCCCTCCTGCAAGACACAGTGGGTGTATACTCAGTGTCTTCTAATTCGTGTTATTTTAGAAAGTTTGGCCTTCAGTGAATTCTCATTAATGTGGTAGAAATAGAGATAAGACGTCTCCTAAACAAGCTTTGCATCTGAGTAAGGGAAATTTATCTCGTCCCTGGGAGTCCTTTGAATTTACCAGGTGCTGGATCTTGTCTTCCCAAGGGAAATGCACTCATGTATTTCCTTTAAAATTTTTTCTTCTAACTTTGAAACAAGCCTGAAAACCTTGGCAGGTGTTGACCCGAGCTAATAAGGAAAGGTCCTGGAGAGGCTCACTTCCTTCCCTAGAAACCTGGGCGGGCCGGGGAACGGCAGCCTGGCGACGAGGCATGAGCTCGTTGCAGACCAGTCGCCTCGGAAGCGGATATGGGCCCTGCAGGCGCCACAGAAAGTTGAGAGTGGGGTTGAGTGTCCTGTAGTGGGAGTAACCAACAAAGACACCTTGGACAGCTGATGCTTAGGGAGTCAGATACTTCAGGCAGAAGCGAAGGAAGGTCTTAGTTCCCTCAAAAGTGGGGTGGGTTGGTTCATGTTCGACATTAGATCAGCGTGATGGTAAATCATGACCATGATGAAGGCCTCACACTCTGCAGTTGGACTGAGTTCGACAAGGCAAGTTACCTACCCTCCTTGTGCCTCAGTTTCCTCATCCGTGAAATGGAGATAATAATGGCTCTTGCCTCTTGCGTTATTAGGAATTTGAATGAGGTAACATTTGTGAAGCACAGAGAACAGTGTCCGCACGTAGTAAGCACCATACCGAAGTTTGCTTGGTCCATAAACGTGCCCACTGAATTTTGTGAGCTCTAATTTTAACCAACTTGCTGTGTGTCATTTCTTTCCTTCAGCAGATATGTTTTTCCAAGGGCTGAAATGCAAATGTAAATACAAGATCTGGTTTCCTGGAAAGTTCTTTAACTTTATATTTTCCAACATAGTTGCAGAGTCCGCTGTTAATACTCTTAAAATTCACTGGGAATTGCAGGTAAAGTGTTTTCCTGGTTTTTCTTATCTGAAGACTATTGGCTTCAAGGCATTTTTCATGACGTGTTTTGATAGGTGACTATTTTTTTTGTATATTACCCATTAATAAAACCTTGTCTCCTCAATTGTAAGTTATCATGGATTCCCTCAAGTATTTTAGGATTCATTTCAGATGAGAGTTTACAGACAACCGGTTTATACTGAATTCTCTGACAGTCCTGCAGTCTCAAACATTCTTTTTGTCTGTTAGGCTCAGAGCCGTTAGAGAGCTACAGGTTTTCTTTTTCTAATAGGGCTGTTTCTCACATCAAAAGAAGTTAAATATTGCGAATTCCTACCTCCATCATTGCCTTAAGGATTACTCCTGAATGAGTTTGTATAGGAATAAGATAACGCCTAGGTTCGTATGATAACTTCCAGGGTTAATGACTTCTCCTGAAGGCGTGTGAGCAGTGTGACTCGGGGGGGGGGTGGCTGCTGCTCACCTTCCCCCTAACCAGGAAATTCAGTGGGACCATATGTGTAAAGCGCCACCATAAAGTGCCACCTGGCTACGTGGGTCTTCAGAATGGCAGCCATTATGATTTGGGGAAAGGTATCAGAATGGATGTGGTTAAATGCCTGTTTTAATGTCCTTACCCCTGGGCCTGGCCGACTTTTGCTGATTTCATAATTGCAAGGAAGCCCTTATTAAAAACATTTCTCTGGTAACTGGAGTGGTGACGGGGGCGGGGGGCTCTCCTGTGCCGGTTCCCTCTGCGGTCTGCCCCGCGGTGTGCTCTCGGGTGTGGGCTGGCTGCCACCCTCACGCAGCGCACGTAGCCCTGTCACTCAGCCGTCACTCTGCTGGCGGAAAGCCAGGCCTCCCTGGGAAGGGCCGCCTTCCCAAACCCAAACAGCCTGTATTGATATGTCGATGTTCCCGGGCCTGTTTACTGTGCTTAATTGCAGGGCTCTGGCTGAATCCCCTCCAACGAGAGGAATTAACCACAATTCAGAAAGGAATGATAATAGTCTCTTTAAATTCCTGGCCTTTGAGAGTTTCAGTGGCTTCTTGGGGGAGGGTGATTCACTCAAGTTCATGCACGAAGTGCAGGATCCTCTGGAATAGAAGCTTGGTCTAGTACAGCTAGACTTTACAGGCCTGTGAACCTTCTGTGATTTTATGAGGACTTCTGTGTGTGTGTGTGCGTGCGTGTGTGTGAGTGCGCGCATGCGTGAGGCCAGCTCTGTAATGTAAGAGTCTCAAGGAACTGTTATCACTGAGCTAGGAGAAGTTTCCAGCGTCTGGGTAGTTGTTGATGGTTGCTTGCATGACCCTGAAGCTAGGACCTCAGAGTAGACTAAAACGGTGAAAAGGTCGACGTGAGGACAGGTCTCCCAGTGAAGATGGCAGATCCCTTGCCCTTGCGGGCACGATGCTGTTGGGGGACCAGAAGGGCCGACAGACCCCCCTCTCCAGAGCAACTGAGAGGGCTATAACTTCTTTTCATTCTCAGAATTACTGAAGTTCCTGCATTACTACAAAATTCAGGTATGGGGGCGTGAGGATTATTGTTCTAAATTGGAGGTGAGGTTATAGGTAGCAGTGTTCTGGGTACCTAGGTTCAAAGAGAGGAATTTTTAGTGTGGATTTAGGGCAAATGAGGAAGGCAGAAGTCGTTCTCACTGTAGAAATAGAATAGTAGAAGACATTTTAATGAATGACTTGGGGTTTGTTGAAAGGCTTGCCTACCTGACAGATGTCTGACTGTCATTCTGAATCTGAATTGTCTGGTCAGATGCTGAAACTTTGGGAAGGGGAACCTGGTAGCTAGACACAGCTCATGTTATTGCCCACCAAAAGCCTATTTCCCATTTCCCCCTCATTTTGTTACTTCAGCCTTTCACTAGAGGCACCAGGAGGAAGGAAAAGCTAGGCTTGCTCTTAACCAATAAGATAGATAATAAGTGAGATGCCAAGATAACTGTTGATAGTTTGCACAAAGTTTCCTACTTTTTTCTTGAAAGCGCTTACATGATCTACAACTGATTTCTTTATGCCAGTCTAGGTGAAGTTAGAATGAATACATAAAAATCCTAAAGCATTTTTTTCTCTTTTTGTTTTTTTTTTGAGGAAGATTAGCCCTGAGCTAACATCTACTGCCAATCCTCCTGTTTTTGCTGAGGAAGACTGGCCCTGAGCTAACATCTGTGCCCATCTTCCTCTACTTTATATGTGGGAGGCCTGCCACAGCATGGCTTGATAAGCAGCATGTGGGTCTGCACCCGGGGTCTGAATCAGCAAACCCCGGGCCACCGAAACAGAACTGGCAAACTTAACCGCTGTGCCACCTGGCCGGCCCCTTAAAAAACTTTTTATGCATCTGAGCTGTTCGTCATCACATGACAGCTTACTTTTTGGTTCAATGTCATAGGAAAGATGGGACGGGCAGCAAAGTGAACTTTGTTCAGTGGCATTTTCTTGAACTCTTGGAGAAAGCCTTGCACAGTTGCTATCATCTTGTAAAGATGCCTTATGAATATAGTGCTTTAGGAATTTAAGTGACATTGGTGGGTCCCACAAGATATCCTTGAAGATTACACACTCCTGAACAGGAAAGATGAAGAAAGGCTAAAGCAATAATTCCAGTTTGCTTTCCATGTCCTCTGGATTTAAATTCGTTGCCCCTGTGAAGGATTTTTGGAGTTCTCTTATCTCATCCCTTGTCGGAGCCAAGTGGAAAATAGTGGAAAATGACATTTTGGCTTAATTTATCTTTAGATCTTTTTTTTTTTTGGTGAGGAAGATTAACCCTGAGCTAACATCTGTGCCCATCTTCCTCTATTTTATATGTGGGACGCCTGCCACAGCATGACTTGATAAATGGTGTGTGGGTCACGCCTAGGATCCAAACCTGCGAACTTGGGCTGCCGAAGCAGAGTGCGCAGACTTAACCACTATGCCACCGGGCTGGTCCCTAGATTTTTTTTTAAAAGAGCAAAACTTGCAAAGGTCATTCTTCTTCTAGTTTTTCTCTCACTCCAGCCTCTCCTATGGTGCACCTGCATATAGCAGTTTGAATTCTTAAAGATTTTTTATTTTTGTTTTTCTTTTTAAAAGCACACCATATGTGCCTTTTTTCCACTTACTAACAAACCGCCCATGCCCCCTGATGAATTACCAAATAGTGTCCCTTCCTCATGGATGCCTTTATGAATATGGGACATAAAGGTACAACCATGGGGCTGCTCTGCTCACTGTCCACATTAAATGTAAGTGTTAAAATATGTGTGAACACAAATGTCCCAGAAAAATAAGCCTGGGAGTATAGCCTTCAGCTCCTCCACCTACAGCTGATTAGAAACATTGGAAGTTTGTTACCTAGGCTGTTGTCACCCGAATATAAATTAGACCCATTTCTGGCCAGAAAACTTCGGCTGTTACATTCTCCACTCTGATGAGTTGCTAGGCTGTTTCTCCAAGCCGAAGAAGGTGCGTGGTCTCATGTCTTTCTTCTCAAGTCTTTACACATCTAATTCGCTGCACAGTAAGCGTCTTATGATGGAGAGGAGAAGGATCTGGGGTCCCCATTGCTCTGTCCAGAGCAGACATGAGGGAAGGAGTAGAGGGGAGGGAGGTGTGGAGGAGGCGTGTGGAGTGCGGATGGCGCTGGAGGATGGGGCTGTGCCTTGGGACAGGAAGCGTCTGAGCCTGGTGAGGAGAGACGGGGACGGTGCCCACTTGGAGCTCCAGAGCTATTGCAGAGTAGCCTGACTTCTTAGGAGACCTTAGACGGCGATCTCAAAATTCGACCGGATGTATTTTTTGTGGCCCTGATTTAAAAATTGGGGTCAAAAATATTCAGGACAGTTTATATACAGATCCCGTTCGGTTGCCTGCTACTCTGCTAAAATCTGAAGATTTTGTAACACTGGGCCCTCACTGCAAAGGGCAGCAGATTCCCTGGTGTGGTAGCATCGCACGTAGTTCAGAGTTCTGACTCATAGAAACCTGATTGGCTACAGGCATTTAGGTTACTTGCCAACGCCCAAAGCTGTTGGAGTTTGCCAGCCTGGATTTGAAGTCACAACGCACTTAAGTAGAATTGGATTCCTGAAGGGGAGACATTCTGGAGCCCCAGGTGGGGGGAAGACAACGAGCATATCATCAGGTTTAACAATAGCCAACGTTAACCAGCAGTTAGTGGGTGCAGGCCTGCACTACACATTTTAATGGATCGTCTCCTTATTCCTCATAAACCCATTTCACAGATGAGAAAACTGAGGTGTAAAGAGGTTAAGTACAGGTTATTCTGTACTCAGGTTGCATTTTATTGAAAGTATGTTCTGCTCGAGACCATTCATAATTCAAAACAAATCCTTACAAATTTTGCCTGGTATTTCTGCTTAGCAGGTAGAGGGGGCTAGCATTTGGCAGTGGACCGAAATACCAGTTGAAAGGTCACTCAATCAGACAGCTTTGAAATTATGCTATTCTTGACAATTTTTAAAAATGGATTCACATTTATTGCAAATTTTGCAAATAAAATGAGAGCATTAAAATCAGCATTTTAATTTACTGAGTTAAAATTCACGTAAATGCCACCTTATTATAACTTGTTTAAGGTCAAGTCATACTAATGAATCTGACTCCAAAGTCATGAGAGATGTAAAATACAATTCTATAAAAATCTCTTGGGGCCAGCCCGGTAGCGCAGCAGTTAAGTTCACATGTTCAGCTTCGGCCGCTGGGGGTTCGCTAGTTTGGATCCTGGGTACGGACACGGCACTGCTTGTCAAGCCATGCTGTGGTAGGCATCCCACATATAAAGTGGAGGAAGATGGACACAGATGTGAGCTCAGGGCCAGTCTTCCTCAGCAAAAACAGGAGGATTGGTGGCAGATGTTAGCTCAGGGCTATTCTTCTTCTTCAAAAAATCTCTTGTTGATTGTTGTTAGATAAGTGCTGAGTCTAACTGGAGGCTGGGCTGGGGCACGTGTACCCCTTCCCAGCTGTGGATCTAAAATGATCGTCATTGCTGAATGGACAGTGGAGGTCACCGACACCAACTTTTTGAAATGGTTTATACATGCGATCTAGCATTGGAACGGACATCCTGGACTTTAATTTTTCAACTTTACCTTTGGGATTAATGAGACATGGTTTTTTATGAAACCAGCTTGACAATAACTGTAACAGATCCACTGTTTTCCACCTGTGGCATTTGGGGAGCAGATTTTGTGACTTGGATTTGGCTGTATATCTGTGGACATCTTCAGAGAATCCGTACATGTGCCCTGCCTCAACGTGGCTGCCTAGGTGTCTGGAGCACACATCTCTGGTCTGGAGCCAGCCTGGGAGGGGTTCACCCCTCTGCTCATTTCCTTTCGCTACAAAGCTGTGGAGAGGCCTCTGGGGATGGTGGGAGGGGGGGTCCACAGTGAGGTCAGAGGAAGGAATGGTGAATGCATAAGGGGACCTGTGGATTTATCTGTACATCCAAGTACAGGACTATATTGTATAGTATATGTGCTATTGTAGGTCACACTAACATGTTATTAAACCTCAGTGAATTTCAAATATTAATCCAGTCAGGAAATTTTGGCAAATAAACAGTCTACAGTAGATGTGGCATCCTTCCTATCCTCCTGATCAGTGTCATTGTTAATTGCCTGGCATATTTATCACATGATCATTGAAGTAGTCTGGCCCCCGTTCTTACTGTTCTGAAGCATTCTCCTCCTTTATACCGTCTGAATCCCTTCCTGGACTCGTTGAGGTCTCGATAGCAGCGCGTTTGACCCGATCAGTTTCCGGGGTTTGTTTTTGCCCCGTGCACAAATTGGCACAGAAGTGTGTGACTCGTCATTGAAGTGAGTCTTGCTTCTCAGTGCATCCTTAGCCTCCTGGTTTTGGACTGTGTCAAAGACCAATCAGTAGTTGGGAATGTGCCCAAGCCAAGACCCATCTCCAATGGCTCTTGTCCAGAAAACACTGATAAAATTGGCCTGTGTCATTTTGACAGGCCCACCGAGGCCCACAATGATTTCCTTCCATTGTTTCAGACTTGATGCTGTGGCTTCAGGAACAAGGAGAACGGGTGAAGATTCACTCTGGCCAGAAAAATTCTCTGTTCCTCTCGCTTAAGCAATCAGATACTTTGCTGACAATTAGGAGTTTTAGCCTCCTAATAAATCCCCTGGAATGTGCTAGCTCCTTCTCTGTGTGTGTTTTATAGATGCTGCAATTTGTAAGGACTATATTGTTATGAGTTTGTATCTGTTTTTTCAGTGTTTAAGCTGAGTGCTGAGGCAGATGAATACTTCACAGTGCCCTGAGGAACTCTGTTGCGTTTTCTGGGGCTGATGCTTAGATCAAGTCTTAAATCTTCTCGGACTTTCAGAGGCCATATAACCCAAGCCCCTCTTTATACAAAAGAAACCGAGCCTGGGTTCACACGATCAGTTGCAGAGTGAACTAGATGGCAGGCATCCAGACCGCTGACCTTTTCCTTAGAGTGGAGCTGTTTAAGAATGTAAGATTGTGTAGCGTTGATGGAGCACTTTTTCTTTTCAAGCCTTCACAGTGGGGAGAGGCTGAGATGGTGGGGAATCCAGGCTGTAATTGTTTGTGGCTTAAGTGACTTTCATTATTGGCTCAGTGGTGGCTCTTAGAATCCTAATAGCTGCTTCCAGGGATGGGTAATTACCGCATCCTCATCCTCACAGGTGACTTCTTTTATCTCTTCTTCCCCAGCTAGGCCCATCATTTCTGTCTGCTGCCAATCACCTTTCCCCAAGCCATCCTTTGCTTGGTGGTACCATCATTTGTTAAATCTTGATTGCAGTAGCCTCAAAATTCCACCTTCTGGAAGATGTTCAAGCTAACAGCCTAACTTCAGCTCTAAGGCGACATTGCATTCATGTTTTAGATGTTCAAAGGCAGGATGTGGGGATTGCTAGCTGAATGGGGGTATAAAGTTTGAGAGAGATGGTGATTTAAGCTTTAAGTTCATTGCAGAGCTAAGTGACCGTTCAGCCTTATTATTCCAGTATGCAGTGTGTGTGAAGCCTTTAAAGCTCCATGCCTAGTTCAAGTTTTCAACGCTACCATGGGAGTGGCCCCCACAGCATCGAAGCTGATTCATAGAGCCATTAGAGCACAGCTTTGGGCCTCTACCTGACTGATCCTTTAAGCAATGAGACTGCCCTGGCATTTATAAGGGAAAGTACAAACTGGATTGCTACATGCATGTTTGAAGAGATGTTTTTAAAATGACAGAAATCTCTATTGATCTAGGTAGAACGTAAACTTACTCTTTAGAGGAAAGAGTCATTTGCTAATTCATTTATTTATTTATCTATCAGATTTTAAACAGACACCTTCCATGTGTCAGGCACTGTTCTAGTAGAATACATCAACAAACAAAACGGGAAAAATAGCCCTTTCCTCATCTTCTGTTGCCAGTTCCAGTAGTTCCAGTATCTTTCCTGCATATATCTCATGCCTATAAAAATATTTTAGAAATAGGGCAGTGTCCTGTGAAAAGAACTAGCTTTTTGCACTTTGCCTATATTTCTCTACTCCTTGCTGTAATTTTTCCATGGAACAATTAGAGATTTGTTACTCTCTTAATAGTAATCCTCTGATAGTAATTTCCGGAAGGATTGTTGGTATGGCTTCCTCCACCATTGTTCTAAGACAGTGGGTGATTCAGTGATTCGGGAGTCCTTGTTGAGTAAGCATAACCCCTAAACTCCATATGGAGCGATTCTGAATTTGTGGGTCTAGGGTGGGAACCCAGAACCTGCTTTTTCCAAAAGGAGCATTGAAGAAAGCTCCTAATGACAATGTAGATGCGTTACTGTCTAAAATGTTTTAGAGCTATGGAAATATTGTTGACCCACTTTCCACTGGGCTGAGCCATGAGGTGTTACTTGGCTGTTAATCTTACATGCTGAGGAGTCCAAATTTATGTACTGTACCTGCAATTAAGAAGCCAGCAGGGGGCTGGCCCCGTGGCCGAGTGGTTAAGTTCGCGCGCTCCGCTGCAGGCGGCCCAGTGTTTCGTTGGTTTGAATCCTGGGCGCGGACATGGCACTGCTCGTCAGACCACGCTGAGGCAGCGTCCCACATGCCACAACTAGAACCCACAACGAAGAATACACAACTATGTACCGGGGGGCTTTGGGGAGAAAAAGGAAAAAATAAAAAATCTTTAAAAAAAAAAAAAAAGAAAAGAAGCCAGCAGCCACCTATAAATGTCCCATAGCACCCAAGGAGACTGTGTTACTCAGCTGTTCACCAGTGGGAGAAGGTTGTTTCAGCTTTGTTAACCAGCTTTCTTGGGATTTCTCCATAGGCAATGGTGGCTTGCTACCCGGGAAATGGAACAGGTTATGTTCGACATGTAGACAACCCCAACGGTGACGGCCGCTGCATCACCTGCATCTACTATCTGAACAAGAATTGGGATGCCAAGGTACTTTGGAATAATGGGAGGAGAGTGTGGGGTTAGAAACTGTAGGAAAGGAACTCAGATGACTCAGAGATGGGTTAGGAGTTCATAATTCCTGCTGATAAAGCTTTTCTATTTTACGTTTTCCTTTTTCCCCTCCCATGGTATTAGTACTTAAGCTGATGAGATGAAAATAATGGATATAAAGTTAATTTGATGGAGGGTACGTAGGGTCGTTATTAGGTTAGAAGAGAATTTCTTATTTTAGGAATGGCAATCAATGTTTTTAGTCTTATCCAGAGCTGAGATGACTGTCAATGCAGAATAAGATATATACTTTTCCCTTCCAGCAGCAACATTGAGCGGATTCCACAAAAATAGAACTGTGGGCTATAAAATCATCCCCAAGCGAGGTTTCCCACACAGTCCGTTCTCTTGGGGTGATACATCTCATTGGTGGCTGCTTGCCATGGTTTACTACAGTTGTGAATGCCAGAGGCTTTATGGCTGATTTTTATATTTTGGAACTTATAGATAGATAGCGATATGAAGTCTGGTTCCACGCTTACAAACGTTTGTCTGGAATTTGTATGCTTTCTGAAAGTTAAGGATGATTTAGGAGTCTGAGAAGTCAGAGAACTGTTCAAGCTTATTTGGCTTTTGGACCTTCTGCATCTCCATTTCCTGTTCATTAGGGCAGATGCTAATAATGCAGGGATATTTTATCTGGGGTCAGAAAAACTAAAGCTGGGAAGCCAGGGAATCAGTGACAAGGCTCGTCTTTTCTCCCTGTTTCGTAACATGACTGGAATATATTCCTTAGTTGTCCTGTAAAATCTTGAAAGGTGATGTTATAGGCAAAAGAATAGAGTTGTCAGATCAGTGATAATAAATTGCAAAGTTTGAAATCGTTGAACAAATATTTGAGTGCCTGCTAGAGCCGGGCCCTGAGCCTGAGGCCTGGACTCTCCCTTGGTGTGGGTCTTCCATTAGGACAGATCGGGAATACGTGTAAAAAAAGTAATTCAAGAAAGACAGTGATATATGTAATAAGATGCAGATAAGGAAGCCTGAGAGTTCAGAAAAAAGAACATGTAACTTCCAACTGATGAGATCGCATAGGAGCTGGAGGAGTTCAAAAGAAAGCTGTAAATTCTACTTGAAGGGGATGTTATGCGTGATGACTACCCTAGAAAGCTGTTAATGTTAGATTGAACCGTATGAAATTGCTGGGGGGTTTTGTAGGTCAAAAACAGTCAAATACTGGCAATTCTGTCTGATTCCACCTAATAGTACTCCATTTTGTATCCGTGGGCTTCATGATTGTGGGGGTGGGAAGGCTTCATTTGGTCTCAGGTGAATAAGGAGATGGGTCTTGCCAAGTCTGAAATAAAATTTAGTACAAAGTAAAAGGTTGAAGTAAAAATTTGGAGTAGTACACACTTGGAGTGGAGGTTGAAAGATGGCATGGTTTCTAGACGAGGCTGAAATATCATTGTTAATTAACTATGTGTAAGGCCAGGAAATAATCCACCTTCTTTGTGGCCCTCAGTTACACGGTGGGGTCCTGCGGATATTTCCAGAAGGGAAATCATTCATAGCGGATGTGGAGCCCATTTTTGACAGACTCTTATTCTTCTGGTCAGACCGCAGGAACCCACATGAAGTCCAGCCTTCCTATGCGACCAGGTAATAGTCGGGGCCACGCTTCCTCTTGAGAAGCCTCTCGTACAAACCCCAGTCCCCGGAGAATTCTCTAAACTCATGTCCTGTGCACATGAGGGACCAACCACACCCCAAAGCTGAGAGCAAACCTGTTTGAAATCAGTAAAAATTGAACGGGAAACTTTGGGTTCTTTAGTACACAAAACCTAACGTCAGTTTGAACTAGCAACACATCGTTTTCCATTAGTGAGCATATTGGATTCCAAATTTCCCGGGATGTTTTTCTCTTCTCTCCTTTCTCCCCCACCACTTCTTGAAACCCCCTGGAATTGAACTACCTCCAGAGAATGTCAGCGGTCACAGATCGGGAATTCTGTCTGGTCAACTCTGGATGAGTTTACAGGTTGCTGTTGCAAGCAGAGAAGGAACCTTGAGAAAAGAAAGAGGACTTCGTCCTGACTTCTTTTCCTTTTTACCCTTTCCTTAGCTTAAAATTGGTTTGGGCTCACTGTATTCATTGTGTTCCAAGAATTGGATTTTTAAAAATCCTTTCTTGAGATCATGCACGGGAAGATTTTAGGAGTAACGGAACAACTTAGTATTGTTTAGTATTAATCTAGAGACCCTTGACATAATCTTAATTTCAAATTCTGCCTCACACTTACCTTTGTTTTATGGCCAAAGCTGTAAACCAGGAGGTATTGGAGGCCGGCGGTATCTGGTGCGGCTTGAATTGGGAATAGTGGTTGGGGGCAGGGAGAGAGAACTTGCCTAGAAGGATAATGACTAAACCTTAACAAGCCTAATTAAATTAAAATCACATGTGTAACGTGCCTAAGATTTATAAGTATCCCCCTCCAGAAATCACAGATCTGAGCCCCACACAGGGTTGCATATTAAATGTCAAATTGGAATGTGCCCTAGGTGAGCAGGTAACTAATTCTACCACCAAATCTGCTTGTGGCTTGTTTAATGGGGTACAGTAATTGGACTGTGTCATTCATGCCAGAATTCCCTTCTTGTTCCTAGTCCTTTGATGACCAAAGTCACAAGGGAAACGTTAGGAAATGTTGATGGGAAGCCCTTGAAAAAAAAATCAAGTGCTATAGAAATTCTAGTAGCTAATAATAATTGTAAAATGAAACTTTTTGAAAATTCACGCCTGAAATGATGGCTATTACAGTCTTTCTTATAGATGGAATAAAGGAAGTTAATGGGAATGCAGTAGATAGCTTGAGGGCATCCGTTACTCCATTGCATCTTTGCCTCAGTGTCCAAAACTAAAGAAAGCAAGCCATGCGTTTTAAGGGTCCTGTCATTTAAATAAGTTATTCTTCAAAGCTTCACCCAGATGTCACCTCCTCTTCTCTGTGCTCTCCCCACCAACTTGGGTTTCCCAGTCTTTGGCAGAATGTCTCCCTTCTAGTCCTTTCTGTGTAGATCATCTTGACTTGTTACATTATTTCTTAAGTTGCCTGTCTCCCCTGCTGGAGCCTGTGCTCTTAGGGAAAGAGGCAGATGTATTCGCGTGGTCATTTGAATTCCCATTGCCCAGGATAATGCCCGGCACATACTTGGAATTCCTTACATATTTTATTACATTTAAATAGAATTGAAACCAGAGAAGTTTATTTTAAATTAAAATTAGGATGGACTTCTAATAATAGAGAACACTTTAAATGTTGGCTTTACAAATGACTCTCATGTGAGACTTACAGTATTTTTAATTTTTTTGGTAATATTTTTAAACATATATCTGCTTATTTTTCACAGATACGCTATGACTGTTTGGTACTTTGATGCTGAAGAAAGGGCAGAAGCCAAAAAGAAATTCAGGAATTTAACTAGTATGTGTTTGATATTTTTCTGTGATTTTTGATCAAATCGTTCCATTTTATATATATTCTAATATACTCTGTTCAGTCTCAGCTGTGGCTTAGCTTCCTATAATGACATCTTGATGGGCTTAATCCTGAAACTCTGGCCTTAGCTCTGCTGGAAAAATCAGACAAAAAGGACATCCCCCGTGAATGCCCACTGATTGGTGACCGTTTATAATAGATGGGAAAGAGTTTACTTGTTATCATTAATATTCACCTATCAAACATAACATTAAATTTTGCTCATGATTTTGGCACATGAAGGAAATACATTGGAACCCAGCTATAATGGTTAATTTGTTATATTGGTATGGGACCATACTCTCAATATAAAAACTGGGCTCGTGTAATGTAAACTGCGTATGATCTAACACCATTCCTGTCCCATCCAGTCAGTATCGTAAGGCCGCATTTCCCAAATGGTGCTGTTAATCGGGTAAGTTGATTTGCAAGAAGATATATTCCTGGTCTCCAAAATGTGGGAAATATTACATACTGTATCCCTCTCTTGAAGAGTCACAGTGCTCATTGGCATATTAATCAAGAAAAAGGAATCTAAGAAATCCTGCAGTAAAGTTATAGGTCACCTTGCCTAACCCATGACTCATTTGTACTGAATATCTATTAATAACAAAGAAAACACTTTTTGCTAAGCCCTATCAGGAAGCACTTTGCTCAGCTTTGTTCTGTAAAATGGGAAATATTTACTGGAGGCTTTTGGGGTGACATTTGTGACATTAAACTCATCAGATCTGGCTCCTTACCCTCTTCATTTTCTTTTCTGTCCCCAACCCAGGAAAAACTGAATCTTCCCTCACTGAAGACTGACCGAGCTCTGAAATCCGCTGGCCTCATTCCTTTTAGTAACAGTTCCTGAATTCCCTTTAAGAGTTGAGATCCAAAGAAGGCCTCTTCAGTGACTCGGTGACAAGAACCCCCCCTATTGCTTGCATCATTCACATCCCTGTCTTGCCAATGGTACTTTGGGTTTTCTTGCCAAGACCTCATCCACCTTCAGACACTCTCTTTGCCAGATGAACTCATTTGCTAACCCCAGAAATACCTGCAGACGACCTAGCTGGCCAGTGGTTTAACTGATAGCTTTGGAAATACTGGCCATCAAAAGAAGCGCTTGGAACCACGGGCGAGGGAATGAATCCTACTTGCACTTTATGTATGCTTCCTGATTTGAAAGGAGGAATTTGCAAAGAAGAAAAATGGTGACAGATGCCACCAAGAGGCATCATTGAAGCCTTAACAGCAGGAAACAGAAATTTGTGTCATCTGAACAATTTCAGATGTTCTTAATCCAGGGCTGTTGGGGTTTCTGGAGAATTATTACAACTTAGTGACGTTATTACCTCTAGAAAGGGCTGCTGTCATAGTCATCAATTTTTAAGTATCCTGTGGGTAGACACTCCTTTTTCTGGTCCTACAACCTGGACTTTCTGTCTCTGCCTCATTTTGCTGAAAATACAACTTTCTGATCACAGATGACAACACCATTTATTTTCTGTTTTTACTTCTTACTTAGAGAACCTAATTCCCCAGAGGCAAAAACTAGACATTAGTCGTTTTGCTTGCTTTGTTGAAATGGAATTTGAATTTAAGTTAAAGGGAAAAAATCTAGCTGGTAGTTTAGAGTCAACAAGCTCTGATGTCAAAAGACCTGGGTCTCCCAACGTACAATAAACATGTGCATCTTGAGCAGTTTGAGAGTGGAGATGGAGTTGGGAATGTGGGCATTCCTGTTTCTCAGTTTTCCTTTTTGAGGAACTCACCCTTCCCTTTAACAAAATAAGAAAATAACAAAAAGTAGGCTGTTGTATTTTAAAAAGGAAATGGAAATAAAACAAAAAATCCTGAAAAGCTGTTGGAGTTCTTCCACGTTTTCTGTCCCCAATAGCGTTATTTCAACAGACTTGACTCTCCAGATCCACTGAGATTGGCAGTGTGGCCAGAATCTTGGAATTTGCTAGAACTGTGGAAGGTTCTACTATTGCGGTAAGCACAGATAATGCTGCCTCAAAAACTCTGTGTCAAGCACCTATTTTATGAAAGTTACTCTTCCTAGGTTTCAATTCCATTTTCATATTTTCAAAATCCCTTTAATTTCTTGCTTGAAAAATCCCATGAACATTAAAGAGCCAAAAATATTTTCTTTTGCCCTTTACAGCTATATAGACTTTCCAAGAAAGAAGCTTATTTTTTCTATTTCTGGTTTTGGAAAGTTTCCAGATAAGACTTGTTTTGATTTTCACGATGGCTCTATTTTTTCCCATAGTGCTTATCAACTTCTCACTTACTATGTAATTGACTTATTTATTATGTTTATTGTGTTGTATCCTTCCTCTAGAGAGTAAGCACAATGAAGACAGGGATTTTTGTATGTTTTTAATCAATGGAATGTATTCCCAGCACCTAAAATAGTGCCTGACACACAGTAAGGGCTCAGTAAATACTTGTCGAATAAAGTCGCTCTCCTTCCTTAGCGTTGTAATGGTTTGCTTCATTTCCTCCATCTTTGGCAGGAAGGGCTTGCTAGAATTTTTGCATACACATGTTTCTCTCATTGTTGACTTACAAATTTAAACTCAGAGTTTTAGAATGCTTTGGACATAGTGTCATTTCACATTTGTTTACCTGTTTGAACAACGGTCATTGACCACTATGAATCTGAAAATGGAACAAAGGAGAATTCTGCCCTTCGCTATCCTGGGACTGGAGGAGTGATGTGAGAGTAGCTTCAGATAGGTCAGAGTACCTTCCTCCTTCGGAACAATTTTGAAAAACTTCAATAGGAGAGAAAGAAAGAGGGTTGTTTATTAGGAATTTTATATTTTGTAAAATTGTAACTTTTTCCCCACAATTACTAGTGTCATGAGAGTGATAGTGACAATGTTCTGAAAGAATATCATGTTCCAATAGTATGTCTTGTATCTTTCATTTTAGTCAATATTTTCCCTTGCCAAAAGATCTGACCTCTTAGGCCTCGCTTATTCCTTTCAGATAAACGTCCTATAAACTAATAAACAACGTAACAAATCAATTTTTAATGCACTGATTTTTCATGGCTGACTTTGAGTCCTGGAAGATGAATCTGGAAAATACGACTCTGATAGTGTCTGCTTTTTGCTTCTCTCTTTGACAGCCCACTTAGGGGAGGACTTAGCCTTGCCGAAGAAACGTTATTTGGCAAATAATCTGATCAATTTCCTGTATATTCCTGGCAATGAAATGTTAAGAGCCTACCTCAGTGTTACGTCACCTATATAGTGCAGAGTCCTTGGCAGGAGATTAAATTTTGAACCAAAGATCCAATTTCATGGAGATAAAAAGTCTTACCTAAGTGCATTAAATAGATCTGTAGTAGAGTAGTTAATACCAGTTAAATGCTGGACTGTCTGAATCATGAATTATCCATTCAGACATGATTTTGTTTTTCTTCTTTAACTTGGGTTTTTCAGAGGCTGGGTCATCCTAATTTCTTTTGGCTTCTCAGTCTTGAAATTTCCTGTGTTTTAGAAAGCAATGGTGGGAAACGCCATGCTGGATCAGCAGTTTGTATAAAATAGGAGTTTGGACGTGTCAGGTACTTTTGTGTTTTATCAACTATGAGGACAAGCACAAGGGATGTTCTTGGTAAAGTTAAATAAAAATAATATAAAATTGACATAGCTGCAATCTTGACTCTTTTGAAAGGCGTGAAAAGAATACTGGTTAGCAAGGTGGTTAGAGACTTGTCAAAACAGAGTGAAAATGAGTAGTTGTATTCAAAACGAAGCTGGCTATAATTGAACTCTGTTGGCTAATAGATGCTGCTTTATATTAAAGACCCCCTAGGGACTGGCCCCATGGCCAAGTGGTTAAGTTTGTGCACTCTGCCTCGGCGACCCAGGGTTTCGCCAGTTCAAATCCTGGGCGCGGACATGGCACCGCTCATCAAGCCATGCTGAGGCGGCGTCCCACATGCCACAGTTAGAAGGACCCACAACTAAAAATACACAACTATGTACTGGGGGGCTTTGGGAGAAAAAGGAAAAATAAAATCTTTAAGAAAAACTACAAAAAAAGACCCATTCTGCTTTCAGACCGTCTACACCCATCCAGATGTGACTTTTCATACGCTGCTGTCTCACCATGTTGGTAGTTTAGGCCCTTTGCGAGTCTGCATTTACCATGGCCTATCTCGTTCACATTTGCAAGGCCAGGATCAGAGGTTCATGATATAGGACGATTGGTAAGATGATGTCACATACTCAGAGCACCTATTATGCCAGCCTGTGCTACGTGCTCTCAAGTGTTTATTCTTTGCAGCCACCCTGAGACGGCTCTTCCTCTTTCCAGATGAGGAAGTGTGCTCAGAGCAGTTAGGTGGCTGGTCAAAGGTTACACGGTGATGGAGCAGCAACCAGGCTTTGATTCCAGACTTCCAGCTCCTCCATCCTCATTGTCTTTGATGTCTCCTTCCTGCAGAGGAGATGCCAAACAGAAGAGCAGGAATGAGTGGTGTTGGGAGAGGGGGAGCATTAAATGCTTGCTGCTTGATATTTTTACATTATGTTTTGGTTATCAACAAGGGTTTCATGCCAGCATCCTAAAGGAAGGTCAATTACTCAAAATAAACCTCATGAGCAGAAAACACCAACTTCTCAGTTGAATTCTCACTTGACTTTGTGATGGGGTCTTTCCTGCATGCCTCACAGGATTGTGGGGGAATCTGGGCTATGCGGCCAACACTGGCCTCTCAGGCTAATGCTGAGCAAGAGCTGGATGGGGTGTGCCGTCTCCCACAGAGCACAGTGAAGCAGTGTGGGCCGTCTGGAAGCACAAACAGATTGGGATTTCCTGGGTGCAATTTGGAGGCCTCTCAGCAGATCGCAGCACATTGGGACATTCAGACGGTGTGCAAGTGGCCCTGCTCATGTCCCTATGCCAAAGCACTCGGAGGGGAGGCAAGGCAGCAGATCTTTGTTTCTTATTGATACACCTAACCTTCCAGTTCAGGCTTGGGGTAGAGCTGAGGTGTCAGTGGAGTTTTGATCCTGACAATTCTCCACCTGATAAATGGAAACTAAGGGGAGAGACAAGGCGTGCCATCTTAAGGAATACTTTATCACCACTGAATGACAGCAAGTAGAGATTTATAAACACTGTTAATTTTCAAAGGCATGAGGGCAGTTTCTACCCACTCTTTTTAAGGTGGCTCCTAGAAGGATATCATTTTCATTTCTTTAAAACAAACAGCTCCGGGGCTGGACCCGTGGCCGAGTGGTTAAGTTCACGTGCTCTGCTTTGGTGGCCCAGAAGTTTGCCAGTTGGGATCCTGGGCACGGACATGGAACCGGTCATCAAGCCATGCTGAGGCGGCGTCCCACATGCCACAACTAGAAGGATCTACAACTAAAAATATGCAACTATGTACCGGGCGGCTTTGGGGAGAAAAAGAAAAAATAAAATCTTAAAAAAAAGTGATAAAACACAGCTCTTTTGCTCCCTTAAATACTGTGAAAGACTATGAGTGTTGAAAAAGCATCAGATTTCTTTCTTGAATCTTGTTAGTTTGACTTTTGGTAAACTTAGCACTTAAGAGAGTCAGCTTTTTTGGAAGTAGTTGCTGCTTATGCTCCTGAATGCTGAGATTTCTCAGAAAATTTATAAAGACCATTTCATGATGTCTCTTTAAAGTTAAGAGAAACATCTCACAGAATGGCTGTTGTGTTTTATTGTCACAATTTTGCATACAGACTTAAGAGCAGTTGTGAAGTGAAATTCATTATTTTAGGAGCAGATAAACACTGGGCCATTAACAGTTTAACAAGTCGTCTTTGTTCTGTGCCTGTTTCTGGAGGGAAATTGGCACCTCCCTTATGACGGATGCGGATGTAGAGCTGGAGACAACTTGGGGCTGAGGAATAGTGGGGACTTCTCACTTGGCATTCCAAGAGCTTCCAGGGCAATGGGAGTTAAGAGAGAACAGGTCTGGGTGTGGTAGGCCCGTTTGGAAGACAGCTTTGGAAGCATCCCAAATTCCCGTGGGATCCCAGAAGAGCTGTAGGTCTACAGGGTGGGGGATGAGGGGTGGGGCTGGGGGGTGGGTAGCTGTTCCTAGTGGCCAAGAGCCGGTTGAGGATGAAGGAAGCAGTAGTGAGCTGCTGAGGAAGGGCTTAAGTATTTGCCAATTACCTGGATTTTGAAAAGTTCATTGGAGGCCAGGTTACCTGCCTTACAAATGCCACGAAGTAGGAATTCCCCAGGAACCTTTTCCATTGACCTTTATTTTTCTGAAAAGGTAATAAATGCACTTGGGGAAAAAAATCAAATCATTTGGAAAACATTTAGTGGGAAAAACATCTCCCCACCAACAACAGCCCCTTGGTCAGTTTCTTCTATATCCCTTGAGGGTTATGGGCCCGTCCTGGAAAGTGAGCACCTCCAGACGGGCCCTCCTCCCGCACGGTTGGCGCTTTGCTGGGTCATTTCCTCTCATTTTTATGCTTATTCATCCTGTGGCCTGTGTTCTCCTTGACATGCCCTTTTTTTGTCCACCCTCCTGTGGGGAGAGATAACATTCTCAGGACTTAATTCTCATCTGATAAGTTTTATTTTTAACCAAGCTCTACATCCTTTCCTCTTTGCCTCTCGCTTTCATGAGCCCACACTCTTCTCGGCCTTTTCTGGCTTTCTCCGAAGGTGTGAGCAGAAAGTCTGGTTGCAGTATATCCCGCCAGGGTTCTTCTGTCCCCAGCAGCCCCTCAGGGTACTGGAAGCCTGGATCTGCTTCCAAGCCCAGGGAAGCTTTCTCCTCGGCACACATTCTGGTTTTTCACTGGCCAATTCCCTCTTACCTTCTGCCTCCCCTCTGGGCTGTCTGTAAATTTCCTTTTGTCAGGAAATTCACGTTATCTTGATAAAGGAAACACGCTTTAAAAAACAAGACAGCTGTGACCCGCAGTGATGAGCTTGGACTGAGGCTCCTGTCAGCAGTGGCCTTGCAGCTCCTTCAGGCTCCCACACTGTGACAAAGCCATGACTTGACCTGATGATTCTTGGATTGAGATGAATGGAAGCAGCCAGTGTCCACCCAATGGAAGGGAAAGGTTTTGTTTTGTTTTGGTTTTTTGCTTTTGTCATGAGACCTCTGACTGAGCCTTTCCCAGACAAGTATGTTAGGAGTAAACTGTGACCTCAACTACGTAAGTATATATATATATATATATATATATTCTTTTTTTTCTCTCCGACTTTTGACACACCACTCCCCCCCCTCCCCAAATAGGACCAAATATGGTTATGGCTGAGAGTTTTCCAGCCAACACTAGGGTGAAGAGGAAGTTTCTAACCTGGAGAGGGGAGCCGAGTCTGCGGGGACTGGCCGCATTCCCCAGGGAGGGCTGTGCATGGGAATGCTGCTCGGGACTTGAACTGCACGGCCTCCAACTGCATTTCGTTCTCAGTGGACCCGTTGTCTCTCAAGTATCGCTTAGCTCTGTCGTGCCTCATGTACACAGTCACTAATAGGCACTTGGAAACAAAAGCTAAAAAAAAAAAAAAGATCCGTGATGTAGCTTCGCAGGCTGGAAGGCTACTAGCAAAGGATTTAAGAAAACTACTAATAAAATGTAAGCACTTTTTCGTAGTGTACCAACCAGGGGCCCAGCAGGAAATGGATGACACACACAAATTAGGATATTGGAGGAGAGTTCAGTAACAGGACTTTTGCCCAAGGTGGGGAGGGTATAGGGAAACCACGCGAGAGAGTGCGGTACCCAAGGCTGTCACTGCAGGTGGTGCCCCCCCAGGCAGGACAGCTTGTGGAAGGAAAGGGAGGGAAGCAGTAACTGAAACAGAGAGGCTGCCTAGGGAAGCTCCCTCACAGGATCTGGGACCTTCACAGGAGGAACCCAGCTGCCCCACGGGACCCTGCAAGAAGGAAGCCAAACACCCCGCTCTCTTGCTTCTTTTTCAGAGCTCCTGGAGCACACCCTTGGCTAGGCACACCTAGAAGTCACAGTCAACCAAGCCCATTGACAGAGGCACAGGTCAGGCTCTGGTGGCTCAGAGCAGGGGCATACGGATAGAGTGGGGACGAAAAGAAGATTGTCAACACAATTGGCCTCCAGAATTCTACAGGATGCAGCCCTGCCCGTCCCTCAGAGCCTGTCTCTTACTCCTCTTGCCCTTGTTTGCTATGTTCCCACTACACTAACCTTTTTCTGTTCCTCAAACAAGTCAGGCTGTTCCTGCCTCAGGGCCTTTGCACTTGCTCCCTCTACCTAGAGTGTTCCCCTACTGCTTTGCATGGGCAATGCTGGGTCATTTAGATCCCAGCTCCTTCAGGAGGATTTCCACTCCTAAAGTTCCTCCCATCTCACTCTCCAGTCATTCTATCTCACTATTCACTTTTATCTTTACATTTAAAAGAGTAATGGAACAGTTTTATTTTTTATTTACTTCTTTTGCTGAGCAAGATTAGCCCTGAGCTAACATCTGTTGCCACTCCTCCTCATTTTTTGCTGGAGGAAGATTAGCTCTGAGCTAACATCTGTGCCAATCTTCCTCCACTTTACTTGTGGGTCGCTGCCACCGCATGGCTGACAAGTGGTGTAGGTCCCTGCCCAGGATCCACACCTGCGAACTTGGGCTGTGGAAGCAGAGCATGCCAAACTTAACCACTACACCGTAGGGCTTGCCCCTGGAACAGTTTTATTTTAAAATGTCAATATTCTGGGGGCCAGAATGCATTGATCTGCAGAAGGCGCGAGTGACCGCTCCACTGGAGAGGTGGTGTTCTTGCGCTCTTCACCATGGCCACCGGCACCGTATTTATCTATAGGGCCCTACAAAATTTCCCCCAGGAGCTTCAGAGGGGTTTTCCCTCTGCTCTGATCGCCATACCCTGACTCATTCTCACTCATGTGGATACAGAGCAACCAAAATTTGAAGTGACGACTTTAGTTCCCCACCCAAGGAATTGGCTTGTGGCCCACACCAGTGGATTTCCCTTGTCTTTCAGAAGGGCCCCACCGCACTCCTTTCAGGTACCATCGAACAGGGAGTGAGCCTTGAAGAGCCAAGTCTGGGTGGGAGCAACTTGAAGACTGTATCATCCTTGATAATTCATAGTGAGCTTCTGCAGCATGATCTCATTTAGGAAGGGGCCGGAAGCTGTTCGTAATGGCCTTCCTCCAAGGACCGTGACTTCCTGACATCAGCTGGCAGCCAGTACACATCTGCCACCATCGGACAGGGCAGACCTCCATTCTGATGAGTGGGTCAGAATTTTTTCATGATCATCCTGTTTTTGAGGACAGACGGTTTTGGGTCGGGCGCCAGGATTTTGCTCCAAGTTCTGCTGCTGACTGGGGGGCCACCATGCTTATCTTCTAGATAGGGCTTTCATAGAGCTTGGATTCAAGGGGAAATGCCACGGACAGCCAAGAACAGACCAAGAACAGTGGAAGGCTCCCTGGACTAGCACTGGAAGCAGAGAGAGCAGCCAGGCACTAAGAAACTCTCAGGGCAGCCCTCTGCCTCTCTCGCCCCACTGAGGAGTCCCTTTTGGACCACAGTACTTTAGCTATACAACTTTCCTGCTATATAACTTTCGGACTATGTGACATTCCAGCTGCTTTCCTGTTTCCCCATTCCCAAGAGAAGAAAAGGATTTTCAAAGTTCCTCTTTTTGGTCCAGACCAGAAATCTGGGCTGACTGACCTGTGGTCAGGTGTCCACCAGGTTCTGGGTGGAGGGGCTGGGGTCGATTCACACTGTTCCCTATAGGGCTGTCTCTCTCAGAAGAGGATGTGGGCAGGACAGGCCCTTCCAGATCACACAGGGCCACGTTCACTCTTGGTCTTTGTTCAAAGCAGAAGTGAAGTAATTCTAATTACTCCACACTTAAACAAAAGGTGAGAGCTATGTTTTACTAAAAATACACTTAAATGGGGGTAGGCTGCCTATTGGCCTCTTTGCACGTGCACTGATTTATGAGTCAGATTCACTGTTTGACATCCGGGCTCTGAGACATGAGACGCAGGAAATAGGTTTCGGTCAGTGGAAGCAGAGCAGAAGGAGGTGGGCTCAGGGAGCTGGGACAGCGGACAGGGGCAGAGGGCCGGCGCCCTGCTGGGTGGCAGCAGCTGAAGGCACTTTTTCTCATTTCACACCCTTTCCCTCGGTGGGCTCTGCCTCGTGCCTCACTTGCCTCGTGGGTAAAGTGGAATGAGAGTGTGAGTAATGCCTGACCCTGACGAGCACTGAGAGCTGCACAAATTAGATCATGTCTCTAAAACCCGCACGGGAGGCTGGTCTAGGGGTGACCCATACAAATGAAAGTAATATTGTTATGAAGTTTCATCTTCAAGGAGAACAGTTACATCATGATCATTTCTTTCCCTATTCAATTATGGCCAGCTGCTTCTTAGGAAAAAAAAAAAGGACTGCATTTACTGTAGGTCCTGCTTTGTATTTGCCCCAAATCCCAGCCACGTGTTTCTCCTGCCCACAGTAGAGAGCCATGGAAATAGACAGCATCATAAAACAGATATTTCAAGGCTGTGTGAGCCCCGCCCCACCCTTTCTGGAAGGCGAGGCATTGGCGACCTTTAACCACCTGTAAGGGCTGAGCTCCTTCACAGCTGCTGCTCCTTTTCTGAACAAACAGCCAAGCTCAGCTGGGAGGCATCCTTAAAGGTCAGCTCCTCCTCCCTCCAAAGCTTGAATTTCTCCCCATGCATCACTAGTTGTGCCTTTTTTTTCCTGCAAAACCAGTCACCACACTTGAAGCAGACTGAGCACCCACTGCCCATGGGGTAGGAAGAGTGGTAATACAATGGCTGGAGGTCTGGCCCCATGAGCTGGGTCCTCCTGTAGTATTTTCAAGCTTGGAAAAGGTACAGCACTGAGATAAGGGGAAGAAACCCTAGCCACAGAGGTGAGATGCTCAGTTTTGACCTTCTTGGGTAAATGGTGCTGCTTTTTGGATGATAAACAGCACCGACAGGCAGGGAATGCTGCAAGCAGCTGAACACAACTATGGGCGCTGCGTGTCTGTGAGATGTGGGTGATTCGCTCAGATGCTGAGACAGCACTGGCTGCTTGGGGTCTGACAATTTATTTGTCAACAATACTTCATAGCAACCTGACAGCTAGTAGAGAGGCAACATGGCATATTGGAAATAATGTGGACTTTGGAGTCAGGCCCGATTTTGAATTCAAATTCAACTGTTTCTAACTGGGCAACTTGTGTAAGTTATCTAACCTCTATGTGCCTCAGTTTCCTTTCCAATTACCTTGCCTGCACTCCCTCTAATGATTATATGATAACCCATTTACAAAGTATTTCCGGTCCCCATGAATCTGGGCTCCACCAGCTTAGAGGACAGATGCTTCCTCCATCTTGGATGGACAAACGCTTCCCCGAGGAGGCACAATGATATTTCTATTGAATCTGAATGTTGGGAGAGCCACTTGACCATTTGTGGCGTCAGAAGTCATTACCAGGTAAACGGGCAAAAATGAATAACAATACAACCCAGTGTAGACTCGAGTGATGAATGAAACTGTCAAGGGGGAGTTAGGGTCTATGCTGCCCAAGAAGAATTCAGAGAACTATGGATGGCAGATATCCAGAGCTCCCCCTGGGGTCTGTCTATGGACGACCATGCTGGTAATAAAGGTTAACAGACAGCTCTAGCCACACTCCCCAGGCAGCACTGCCTGGGGCTCAGCCCTAGTGAGAACGCGAGTTTAGGGTACTGCGCCGCGTGAAGAGCCCAGACAGCTGTGGAGCTGGTTGAAGGAAAAGGCGGTGCCATGGATAGTGAATAAGTTACAGTTACTACTAATATACTGCCTCCCAGCGCCAACTCTGCCCGTCACTGCCTTGATAACGGAGCGAGATTCTGTAAACATTTCTCCTTTGCTGTCGGCCACAATGCTAAACTTTGTCAGTAGAGGGCGCTGGAGGGACATTGCAGGAGGAAAAGGGCCCCTTCTGTTTACAGTGTTTCTGTCTTGCTTGCCCCATGGTTGTCCCAGGAATACGTGTAGGACACTTGGTGCCACTTACCCTCTAGCAAGTTTTATTGCCAGTCCTCAGCCCATTGCTCTGCCTGTGGCACCCCACGGGAGGCTTTCTGCTCAGTACCGTCGGCTCACCCACTTTGGGCCAGCTCTGGCCCCTGCACCTAGGGCGCTTCTCCATCCTGTGGGCTGCAGCCTGGTCCTCAGGAAGGAGATGTGAACTCCAGCCTGGGGAAGGGGCTGCTCTTCCAAGTTTGTTCCTTCCTTGGCTACTCTTCCTCAGCTTCAGGGTATTCCTTATCCATTAGTATATTCTCTCTGTAAATAGTTCTTTACATTAACCTTCCCTGATGAAATTCCTATGTAGTTTCTGTCTCCTACTAGGACCCTGACTGATAAGGAATTGGTACCAGGAGTGGTCCCAGAAGATAGATCCCTCCCTGACACACACCCACTACACTCACCCCCCCTATGGTATTTTGGTATTTGTCTGGGCTTAAGCGTAGTGCTCAGCTGCTTACTGATGGGAAATGAGATGCTAGTAATCAATGGGATACTGGTAACCTGTGGCATGCAGTGGAATCACAATTCATCAGGCTATCACCTGTGGTTAATTGTGATGCAATGTCAATTGCTTCGGAATCCTGAGCAACTGCTGGACTTGACTGTTGTGTCGGTAATGATGACTACAAGGACCGTGATGTGGGGTGGGTTGCCCTGAGTACACTAGAGCATTTACAGAGAGAAAATGTCAAGCTCAGGTCCTTTAACTCTCAGCTCAAGTCATGGTCTGACTACAGAATGTAAGAGAGCTTCTGTTACAGCCCTACAAGAATTATTTCTTGTAACCACAAGGCTGATATTGCTGAAATCAGATGAAAAATTTAATTATGTGGGTTGTTGAATTACAATTGCTAAATTCAGAGTGTTGCCACATTTCTTATGTTAAAGTTGAGGGCATTGACTGGGAGAGAGTGGGATTCTGAAACTTGGATTGGGAATATCTGGCTAGACTTTGATAAAACTCACAATCTTGAGGGGCCAGCCGGGAGCGTAGCGGTTAAGTTCGCTCACTCTGCTTCAGCAGCCTGGGGTTGGCCAGTTTGGATCCCAGGTGTGGACCTACGCACCACTTATCAAGCCATGCTGTGGCAGGCATCGAACATATAAAATAGAGGAAGATGGTCACAGATGTCAGCTCAGGGCCAATCTGCCTCCACAAAAAGAAGAGGATTGTTGGCAGATGTTAGCTCAGGGCTAATCTTTCTCCAAAGCAAACAAACCTAAAAATCTTGAAACCCCCAGCTCACCCTAAGATTCCCCAGCCAGCGGAGTACGTTACCCTCTGCTGTCTGAGGAGACATGCTTTCCTTTGCTTGAAAACCCCGTAATAACCTTATTTGGAGGCACATGCCTTGAAAGGGGATGCTCATTCTCCTCAAGACCCCACACTCATCCCTTGTTACCGTTAATTAGCTTTATGACTAGGGTCGATTCCCAGCATGCTCCAGGGACAGGAATATGCTGTGACTTGGGAAGAAATAACTTACACACTAAACGAAAGGTAAGCCTTTGCTAATCAGGGGAAACCTGGAGAATATGGGAGCGGGTTCCAAGGGTGTTAGACCTACTGTGGTTACAGATTTTCCTCCTTCTTATATTTTTACAAGGCTTTTTGCTTTATGTACTTTGAAATTCTGGGGATAATGCGCAACTATATGTGATTTCTGTGGATTGTAACTTTTTGAAAATAAAAATATCCCTCTTGTTTTCTCTTCGTGATTGTTACCTTGAGCTCTTTTATTTGAAATTAATATTCTACTCACCTTCTTCTAGTTAGCATTTTTCTGGTATATGTTTTCTTCGTCCCTTTATTTTCGACTTTTTGGTGTCATTTTACTTTAGGGGTATCTCTTATAATAGCCCATAGCTTTGCTTTCCCTCACACAAGTGTCTGTTACAGTCACTGAGATGTTCCGATCGACACCCCACAGTTTACCAAGCTTCTTGCTTTCTTGTTCGTTCCTTTCCTGTCTTTGATCACTTTTTTTGTTTGCTTGCTTTTGTTTTCGTTCCTGTCTTTTACTCTAGTGGCTTAGAAACAATAAACTATATTTTCCTAGTAGTTAACCTTAAAATTTTGATGTGTGTCCTCTGGAGTTAATAGTTTCCTATCCTGTAGAGTTAATCAGAATCTATAGCTTCCGCTTGCACAAAATAATCATGTTTGTGTGCCTTCCGTTCCTTCTTCCTCCAGCCCTTCCACCTCTCGTGTTAAGATGATAGATATTCATTCTGTATATTCAGATTTTTTTTCTGTAATGAAGAATCTTTAGAGGTTTGGTTTTAGTTTAGTTGCTTTATTGATTGCCATTGTTTTTTTGTATTCTGTGTCTTCCTTTTGGGTTCATTTTTTAACAAGAGAACATCCTATAATTTTCACAAGGTGTTCATGGGTGCCAAACTTCAGGTCCTTGACTGACTGGATTTTTTCCTTCTCTACTCTGAATGCTGTTTTGGCTGCTTGGTCTATCAATAACTGAGACTGGGGTTAAAATCTCTCACCACGAACGTAGATTTTTATATTTCTCCTTACAGTTGTATCAATTTTGGTTTATATATTGAAGTCATTTTTTTAGACATACAAAATTTTGGGATTTTTTAATATCTTATTTGTGAATTGAGCTTTTTGAAAAAGCATCATGAGAGAACTCTTTTTCTGGCAATGCTTTTTGTTTAAAATTTGTCTTGTCTGATATTTATAGAGCTGCCCCAAGCTTTCTTTTTTAAAGATTTTTTTTTCCTTTTTCTCCCCAAAGCCCCCCGGTACATAGTTGTATATTCTTCGTTGTGGGTCCTTCTAGTTGTGGCATGTGGGACGCCACCTCAGCGTGGCCTGATGAGCAGTGCCATGTCTGTGCCCAGGATTTGAACCAACGAAACGCTGGGCCGCCTGCAGCAGAGCGCGCAAACTTAACCACTCGGCCACAGGGCCGGCCCCCAAGCTTTCTTTTTTAAATCTTCATTTTCAATCTTTTGGCATCCTTAGGTTTAAAAGTGGCTCTTCTGCATATACTTGAATTTTTTCCATTTATCTAGTATAACAATCTTTCTCTTTTAAGTGAATAAAAGTTTCAGTGAAATTTTCCCCAACTTTTTATTTTGAAAAATTTCAAATCTGTAGAAAATTTGCGAGAATAATCACCAATTAGATTCACCAATTAACACTTTGCTACATTCTCTCTATATATGAATATGTGTACATGCAAATGCATATGTATAGATACATAAAATTCATAAATATGTGTATGTATGCATATATATATACACACACACAGGGACTTTTTTGAGCTGTATGAGAGTTGAGACTTTATCAAGAACATGAACATTCTCCTACCGCAATATAGTTACTCACTTCAAAATTTTAGCATTGATACAATATTATCATCTTAATATACAGTCCACATTCAGATATACTCAATTGTTCCAATAAGGTCTTTAAAAAATTGCCCCCAACCCAGTAGCCAACCAAGGGTCATCAACTGCATTTGGTTTTCACTGTTTGTAGAACAGCTCCCAGTTTTTTCTTTTCTTTCCAAAGAATCCAGCTCAGCTGGTTTGCAGGATATCCCTCTGTTCGTATTTCTCTGACTCTCTGCCTCGGTCCAGGTCAACATTTCTGTCAGGAGTACAACACAGATGAACAGTGTTGCGTTCTCCTCAGTGTGGTGTCTTAGGGGTGCCTAAACATTATTACTAAATTTGATCACATGGTTACAGTAGGTGTCTGTCAGATTTCTCCACATTCTGCTCTTATCCAATCTCTTACGCAATATTTTTCATTCGCTGGTGATTTTTACTGTTGTAAAACAATGATTTTTCATTTCTGTCATTCTTTCTACACTTACTTGTTGACATTCTACTCTAAGGAAAAGCTTTTCCTTCTCTCCTCTCTTGCCCCATCCCTTTTAAAGGAAATTTTTAGCATCAGGGTGGATTCATGGATTATTTTGTTTATTCAGTGTTACAATCTATTCCTGTCATTATTTACTTTGAGGTTTAAATTATCCAAAATTTGGCCATTTCGAACTCTTTCAAGCTCCCATGCCAAGGAGTCCTGTGTCCTTCTGATAGTATCCAGCAGTTTTTGAGCACTTGTTTACTCTCTGGTACAAGATCTTCCAGCCTTGCTTTTTGCTTTCCCTATCTATGTCCTGAAAACAGTCATTTCTCCAAGATGTGATGATGTTCCTCTGTAGTGGAGAAAAGGATTCAAAGCTAAGATCTGGATGCTAGGTGTGTTCCTTGGTCCAGAGATCTAATTGCTCCCAGGTCCTTTCCGTGGAAAGAGCTAAGAAATCTCATTTATACTGATGATATCCCTCATACCATTCTAACATCACAGGATTTTTCCTTTCCTGCCCACATTCAATATCTGTACCTCTCTCCCCCAACAATGAGAACCTGGGTTCCCAACAATATATTTGCTCAGTCCTGTGATAAACTCAGAATATTTCATAATTCATCAACAACAAGCTTACTAAGTCAAGTTTAAGATTTCTTTGCTATTTTCTTTTTGTCCTTAGACTAAACTGTATTCCATTGGGGTGTATTTTCAGAGTACTGTGTTCAGAAATTATTTAGATTTTTGCTTCTGTGTAATTTTGTATCGACGTGATATATGGTTGGGTTCTTTTGTTTCTATTTGCATTCACTTTTAGAGTTTTCCCCATTCTTGCTTCAATTTATTTTTTGAATGCATACAACATCAACACAGTTCGAAAGTCAAACCTACATAAAATGGTATATTTAGAAGTCTCATTCCCTTCTCTACTCCTTCCACACCATGGATACTAATCACCTCCACCCTATAAGCCACTGATTTTATTTCTCATTTATCCCTTCTGCTTAATTTTGCAAAAATAAACAAATGTATTCCTATTTTTCCTTTCTTACACAAAGAGTGACATAATTTTTTGTATCTTGCTTTTTTCACTTAAAAATATATCCTGAAAATCACCCTATATCAGCTCATGGAGATTTTCCTCATTCTTTTGTACATTTCAATTAAAGTAAGTGTGATCACTGCTTTATTTGGGCTTAAATCTAACATCTTATTTTGTGCTTTGTGCTTACCCTGTTTTATTGTATTCTCTCCTTTCTTGCCTCTTTCAAATTTTTGTATAATTGCATTTTTCCTCTACAAGTTCAGACATTATACATTCTTTTTCTATTCCTTTTAGATGTTATCCTAAAAATTACAACATGTATCAAAGTCTAAAGTTAACTTCACCCTCCTTCTGGAAAATGCGATGACCCTTCTATATTTAAAACCTGCAAGACCTAGTTGCATTCGATGTTTCTTTAGATGAACTTACAAAGCTTTCTCACATCTCTGATCTTCAATTTTGAATCAGACTTTCTTCTACCTGAAGGAAATCTGTTATTTGGGTGACAAACTCTGTTTTTCGTTTTCTGAAAATGTCTTTATTTCACCTTGGTTCTAGAAATATTTTCACTGGGAATAGAATACTAGGTTGACAATGATTTTCAACATCCTAAGAAAAGCTCATTCTACTGTTTTCTGTGTGGTTGCTGTCAGTCCAACCCTCCTTTGAAGAAAATCTGTTGGTTTTTCTTGGCCTTCATTTCAGAGTATCCTCCTCGTCTTTGGTTTCCAGCAGTTTTCCTATGATGTCTCTAGGTACGGACTTATTTCTATTCTGAATTCTGGAATTCATTGAGCTTCTTGAATCTGGATTGGTTATGGGAAAATTCTCAGCCATCATCTCTTCAAATGTGGTCTCTGTCCCACTGTCATCTTCTTTGGAGGTCCCAGTGGAAAACTCTTGACTTTGCATCTGTACCTCCTGCTTCTTACCAGCCCTTCTGTTTATCTCTCTGGGCTACATTCCGAATAACTTCTTTTGATTTTTACCCCTATTCATGAGTGTGCCGGATCTGTTATTAACTTAGCCAGTGAGTTCTTGACTTTGTGGATTATCACATTTTTTAATTGTAAAAGTTCTATTTGGTTCTTTTTCTCATCTGCAAGATCACTTGGTCAAAGTTCTCTGTTCCCTGCAGATATTTTCCAGCATAATCTTATATATTTCTTTAAATGTAATAAACAGAATTCTCTTATAGTCTGAATATTTTGTGGATCTGCATCTGTGCACTTGTGTGTGCACACGTGCATGCGTGATTCTTCTTTTCTCCCTCAAGGTAACTTGTTTTTACTGTGCATCCTTACCACTGATTCTGGACTATTACACTTGGAACCTTCTCTAGGAACGTGGAGAACTAGAACAAAGCTGCAGTCTTCCAGAGAGTGTCTGAGTTGCTTCTGCTTGGCACCTGAGGGCAGTTCCACTCCTGGACCCCCCTAAACCTAGTTCAAGGTTTGAGGTCTGGGTCCATCTAGGAGAGATTTCACACGAGGCCTGGATTCCTCTGGTTCATCCTCACCTTTGGGTCCCTGGCTTATTGAGGGGAGAATGTCCAATTAGACGTCCCACCTCGTTGAGTCTGAGCTTTGCTATATGTCCCTTTTGCAGCGAAAGTCATTCACATGCAAGCTTAGGTCTAGGGGAACAACAGATCCCCTCAGAACAAAAGCAGCTTCTGTGTCCATCTATCTCTGGGGTTCCTTTTGTTCTGGTTATTTCTAACTATGTTGTTAGCTCCTCTTACTTTTGAGAAAGGTATGTCTGTTTTTCTTTTATTTTGGGTTTTTCTTTGTTTTGTTTCCAAGAGGGCTCATCCCGATATTCCAGCCCAGAGAATCTGAAGTCTTGCAGTTTCCTCTGACCATTTATTTCTGCCTGTTTTGACTTTTGGAGGGTGGATATTCTTCTGATTTTGGTCTGCTCGTAGCAGTTTCTTATTTCGCACGGCTGTGTGGGTATACACATAGATAAAATGACAAAATGAAGCTGTTCTGGACCAGGCACCATATTAAGTGCTTTGTAATCACTTCTTACAACAACCCCAGGAGATGGTAGAGTTGGTGGTGGCTATTGTTTTTCTCATTTTTCCATTTTACGTAAGAGAAAAATGAGGTTAAGTAATATCCATAGCCTCAAGCCAGGGTCTAACACCACAGCCTGGGCTCTTAAACACTTCACCCTAGAAGTCCCCATTTACAGCAATTTAGCAAGTTACTGTAATCAAAATCATTAGAGATGATTAGATTAGTCAATTAGATGATTGACTTAGAACTCAATTTTGACTCAATATGCACAGAACTAATTTTCACTCAATATGCACAGATACTGTAATACTCACAGCCTTGTTAGTCAAAGCCATGATTCCTACCAATCCTTAGCTTGTGTGTATGTGTGAACACAGGTCTGCACATCTCACTGAACACCATCAACACAGACACCAGTAAATCCTTGGCCAGGGCAACATCATTTCCTTTTTATTTCTTCCCTGTCCCTCTAGACATTTAGTGCAGAAGGAGGCAGTAGGTTCATTAACTAAGTCTGCCATCATGCTGCAATCTTGTGTTAACTAATCATTTTTTTTTAATATAAAAAGGTATTAAGGGTATGAATTTTCCTCTCTCTGGTTTTGGCCATTGCCATGTTTTTTTCTTTGTCCTTTCTTTTTTTTTTCCTGAGGAAGATTGTCCCTGAGCTAACATCTGTGCCAACCTTCCTCTATTTTGTATGTGGGACGCCACCACAGCATGACCTGATGGGCGGTGCATACATCCTGGGATTGGAACCTGTGAACCCTGGTGGGGGGGTGGAAGTGGAGTGTGTGAAATTAACCACTATGCCACTGGGCCGCCCGCCATGGGTTTTTGTGTGAGATTATACAGTGCAGTGGTTAAGGACGTGTGCTTTAGAACCAGGCTGCCTGGGTTCAGATTCTGATTCTGCTGATTACCTACATGACCGTGGTCAAGCCGTTTGACCTCTATGTGCCTCAGTTCCCTCCCCTGAAAAAGGGAGATGATAACAGTATGCATCTCCTAGTGTTACTGTGAGGATGAAGTATAAAGGAGTTAAATTGTTTGACACACAATTGAATGCTTACTCTTAGTAATTAATATTTTCATTATTTCTGAGTAGTCTCTAACTTCAGGGTTTATTTTTTTCTAATCCAAGAATTTTTTTTGTGAAGATTTTCACGCAGTTAGTGTAGGCATGTTTGTTTTTGTTTTTACTTCCAGTTTTATTGTATATTGTAAGTGTTAAAGGATTTCAGTAATCTAATACCTAAACAAATTTTGTTCCAGAAGCATTTGAGAGTCTCTATTTTCTAAAGAATACAAAGTTATTTGTGTACATATAGATTGCTATTAAATAATCTTTGCTAATGTTAATTTTCTATATTTGTTAGTTTACTAGGTCTGAAAATCAGAAATTCCCCACGATATATTTAGATACATGTATTTTGGATTTAGGTCGTTTTTGTTTTAAAGATTTTATTTTTCCTTTTTCTCCCCAAAGCCCCCCAGTACATAGTTGTATATATCTAGTTGTGGGTCCTTCTAGTTGTGGCATGTGGGATGCTGCCTCAGCATGGCTTGATGAGCGGTGCCATGTCAGTGCCCAGGATCCAAACCAGTGAAACCCTGGTCACCTAAGCGGAGCGCGGGAACCTAACCACTCAGCCACAGGCTGGCCCTTAAGTCATTTTTTTTTTTTTTAAAAAAATACTGCTCTGAGTTAGCGGATTTTTCCGATCTCTGCTCAGGGAAATATTTTTCTATTCAATTATTCTTTTTTTGTCTCTTTTAGAGAATCTCTGAGATTTTCACAGAATCTCTGAGAGTCAAATTTTAGTTTAAGATTAGGAAGCTCTTTCTAGGAGCTGGAGGAGCCCATGATCGAGTGAGCGAGCTGAGGTCGCTGTCACTGCCTTGGCCTCGGCAGAAACAGGGACTGTCACGTTGAGATACTGGAGAGAGAGGGTGGTGGAAACAGATGCAATTCAGCTTGCTCTTGCTTATTTTTAAACCATAATATTCCTTTGATTTCAAATAATCCAGCAACTTTTCTCTTCCTCCTGGCAGCCTGAGGAGAAAGCCCAAAGAACTAACCGGAAATAAGATTCTGTCTGAGGAGCTAGGAGGAGGGAAGAGCACTCTCCCAAACCTTTGGTGGGGGGCAGCCCGCGCTGTCACAGGGCAGCTCTGCAGAGATGGTGCTGGGAAGTTCGTAAGAGGTGACATCGCAGACACGGTGCCTGCTCGCTCTGGGCGGCCGTGAGAATGCTCCCTCTCCACACTCTCCCTGTGAAAGTTGCTAGGCAGCAAGGAGATGAAAGTGTTAGAGGATGTGACCGTTTCCTTGCAACTCTTTGTCTGTTTCTACCTACACAGAGCAAAGCAGCTTTCCTGTGGGGATTTATCTTCAAAAGCAATGCATTCTTGTCTTTGCTTCTCTGCCTACATTATTAGTCGTAATGGAATGGCCCAGTTTTCTAAGGCTACAAAATCAAGGGAGCACTACATTTAACTGCGTGCGCCGCACCTCCTGCCTCGAATGTCTTCCCCTTCAATCGAAGGACTTTCAAGGTTGCTCGGTGCAGAGTGCGGTACTGCACGGGGGAAGAAGCTGATTTGCTGCCAGACTTTCTCTTGTGCAGCTCTGAACTTTTATTCCCACATGGGCGCTGTTCTGTTTTTTGTGTAACAGTGACATCCTTGGTCCACCATGGGCTGGATTTATCTTTCTGAACCGTTGATCCAGCGGTGGTGTGGGTTTTTTCTCACTTACTCTTGATGTAGCAACTAGTATATCTGAAAAACAATTAGCTGGTTTAGGAGGAGAAACTTTGGCTCTCCTATCCTTTACCTGCCCAAATCTTAGGTGTTCAAGACAAAATTAAATACTACTTCAATTTTATCCTTGGTCTTAATTTCCCATTACACTATGTTGTGAGTTTCAAGGAACTCATCACAAACCGCCTTTGTAGCTATTAGTTAGCGTGTTTTATTTTGCTTGGTTTTGTATATATCTTTGGGGAAATAAAGTAGCGAGTGGAATACCTTTTACAAAGCAGTCTCTTTATAGCGGTTGCATGAGTGAGTGAGGACAAATCTGATTCTGATCCCACTTCTGATCACCACTGTGATTCCGATGCCAATTCCAAATTCCAATGTGTGTGATGGGGCCACCAAGCAATTTCTGATACAGCCAGGTGTCTTACAGTTTAACTCAATTCTCACTCTGACACTATCTACCTGGAGATAACGTTGGATCCCACAGGTTAAGGGCACGGTCCTACAAGAGTGTCACCCCTGCCCGCTTCAGACACTAACTGCAAATCCAGATTGCCGCTTGGGCTCCTGACCAATTGGCTATAGATAGGAGGTTCCAACAACCTCTTCCTTGGTTTTGATTAATTGGCTAGAACAGCTCATAGAACTCAAACGTTTTACTTTATTGTACTTACATTTACTTACTAGATTACCGGTTTATTATAAAAGGATATAACTCAGGAACAGCCAGATGGAAGAGATGCACAGGGCAAGGTATGGGGAAAGGGCACAGAGCTCTCTTCCAGCGCACCACTCTCCTGGCATCTTCATGTGTTCACCAACCAGGAAGCTCTCTGAACCCTCTCCTTTTGGGTTTTTGTGGAGACTTCATTACATCATCATGATTGATTAAATCATTGGCCACTGGTGATTGAACTCAATTTCCAGCCCTTCTGCCCTCCCTAGAGGTGGGGCGGGGTGGTGTGGGACTGAAAGCTTCCAACACTCTAATCACTGGTTCCACTGGCAACCACCCCCAACCTTAGGTGCTTTCCCAAAGTCACCTCATTAACATAACAAAAGCTACCTTTATTGCTCTCTTCGAGGGAAATTCCAAGGGTTTTGTGTTCTGTTCCAGGAACAGGAGGAAGACCAAGTATAAATTTCCTATCACAAATATCACAGCAATCAAATCTGAAGGGTTGTTGCTGCTGTTTAGCAATGTACTGTCACCATCTGAGCTAACCAGCCCCTGGACAAAACTGTATTTCCATTAGCTTCCCTCTTAGGGCTTGTGTGTGCATGTATAAAATTTTTGTTTTAAAGTATGATTTGGGGTATCTTTCCCAGGTGTCTGAGGGCTGGGAGTAGGTACTGCCAACATTTGCCTCTGACATTCTCCCTCTTCTGTTTCCTGTGGCTTACCCTCTTCTGGTGGACTATTTTCACTTAAGTTGTAAAGACCTACCAACAGGGTCTACTCACTTCTTACAGGCCCAAGGGGCATTCTACTGCTTTGACCATCTATCTCAGCCATTTTTCATTTCTAGTTTAACTTGTCAAAGGTCTTGGGTGCCAGTACACTGTAGCCCCCAAATAACAGCAGATATTCCTATGATCAAATTAATTAACAGATTCCACTTTCACTTATAGTCACTTCTACCATCATGTGGAACGAAACTTTCGTCTCTTTAAGCAATGACTTAGGAACCTTGTCGAGGTCTCTATTGGCTGATCACTTAACCAGGATTTTTTGAGCATGATCATTGTGCCTTGTACCACTATGCACATTATTGACTATACGGAAGAAGTAGGTTCCCTGAAGGAGTGTCCAATCTTGTTGATTAGGTAACATATACCCATATGAAATGCTCAGTGAATGGGACGGTGGTGTATGAATCAACACTATCAGCTACTCTAAAGAGACTCTTCATCAGTGCTCTTTGTGCTGCAAGTCTGCTTGGAAAACAAACTGGGGTTAGGAGAGCATTGGTCCCCCCAGTGCTGCTCAAACAGTGAAGCTCCAATGTGATTTCAGCTGGGAATCAAGGAGGACTCTGTCATTTCAAGAGTCTGGAAGCCTTGAGAACAGCAGCCAGCACTCAGGGAGCCTCAGGTCCACAGCATTGTGGCACCATCTTCCTGTGGTGTGTAGGATGCCGACATCAAGGAGGAGACTGAGGCAGAGGGCATGAGCACACTTGTTCCTGAGCACTATGAGGCTCCCTTTGGGTCGTCCAGGAATGAATGAGGAAGATGAGATTTGCACCAGTAGGTGGGGTGATAGTCCAGGCAACCTGGGATATTAATGTTGCCTCAGTGGGAATTGAGTCCACAGGGGGTGCCTGAGGACATTTGGGTTAAAATAAATTATTTCAGGAGATCCCATTTCACCTTTCCTACTGATGAGGATCAAGGCTGCCCCAGGGAGAGAAGCCCAAGGTGACCTGCCCTACATACCGATCTATATCATCCTCCGGGAAGCATAGGACGCCCTGACTTAATCCAATCTGATTTTTATCTAAAGTTACAGGACCACCCAATAACCAGACCCCACCTGCACTGATACCACTCAATGACTTTTTACATCATCTTTCCTTTGTCTTGTAAAGAAATAACTCACATACCTATGCCTTATAAATTTAGCTCTAACCCTCAACACATTGCAGCTCTTACAGCCCACGGGCCCGGTCCCCAGGCCTGCAGCTCTTACTGCCCATGGGTCCTGTCCCCATGCCTGCAGCTCCTTACTGCCCATGGGTCCTGTCCCCATGCTACTCCATGCTATTCTCTGAATAAAAGAGCACTACTGCCAGACCTTGAGAGTCCAAGAAATCTTTCTTTCAACTCCTTGATTCACCGAGCCCGCATAGTTTCTACAATTCTTTTACCCTAGTGTTTAAGGGACCGATGTCCAATGCAAGAGTTTTGTGAATTAGTATGTCCGTTCCATTGACACATTTGGAAGGTGGAGAAATGACCACTAGGTAGCTCCATGGACCCAGCAGACCCACTGTGAGATGAGTAGGATTGGGTGAGAAATCCATTTATTACCTGATCCCAAATACCTCTGCTCTAACAGGAGGTCAGAATGGTGCTTTAGTTTTCTGGGTATCAATGTCACCTTGGACCTTGGGCACAGCAGCCCTTTAAAAGATCTGTGTCCTCTTCGTCCCTCCAATACATGGCTATCTGAGTAAATGAACATAGACTTCTTTTAGGAAGTACTCTGGGAATCACAACTATATACAACTGATGTGGTATTGAAGCTTCCTTTCCTATATATATATTTAACATTTACATTATTTAAAACTGACAGAAAAGTTGCAAGAGGAGTATAAAAAATTCCTGGGTATCTTTTACCCGCATCCTCCATATGTTAACATTTTATTTTTATTTTATTTTTTTTTAAGATGAAGTTTTTTTTTTTTTTTTTAATTTTATTTTTTCCTTTTTCTCCCCAAAGCCCCCCGGTACATAGTTGTGTATTCTTCGTTGTGGGTTCCTCTAGTTGTGGCATGTGGGACGCTGCCTCAGCGTGGTCTGGCGAGCAGTGCCATGTCCGCGCCCAGGATTCGAACCGACGAAACACTGGGCCGCCTGCAGCGGAGCGCGCGAACTTAACCACTCGGCCACGGGGCCAGCCCCTTTATGTTAACATTTTAATATATTTGCTATATCCTTCTCTTGATACATAGATAGATAGATGTATATATGTGCGTGTGTATATATATATATATATATATACATTTTTTTTCCTGAACTGTTTGACTAACTTGCAGCATGCTTACCCTTTATTTCTAAACACTTCATTGTATGTTTTCTGAAGACAAGTAATTCTCTTAAATAGCCATAGTACAATGATCAAAATCAGGAAATTGACATGACACTATTATCAGAAATATAGACTCTATTCAGATTTTACCAATTGTCCCAATAACATCCTTTATAATAAGAGAATATCCAAGGTCATGCATTGCGTTCAGTTGTCATATCTCTCTGGTGTCCTTTAATCTACAACAGTTCCTGAGTCTGTCTTTGTAGTTCATGAAATTGACATTTTGAAGAGTACAGACCAATTATTTTGTGGTGTGTCCTTCAATTTGGAGTTGTTTGTCTCGTGTTTGGATTCAAGTTACGCATATTTTGGCAGAACTACCACTGAAGTGGTCTTGTTGCCTTCTCGGGGCATCATAGCAAGAGACATGTGCCATAGATTAGTCCCATTACTGGTGATGTTAAGTGTGATAATTTGGCTGAAGAAGTACCTGCCAGGATACTATTATACACTCGGTAATTAATAAATATCTTAGGGGGCAGTGATACTTGAGACTATGTGAATATCATCTCCTGTTTCTTATCAAACTGTCATGCACTGTTTTGGCAATCACTGGTGATTCTTGCCTGGGTCAAGGTGCTTGTTACATGGAGGCTTCTGATTTCGTTATCCCTTCTACATTGATTGGTTGGCTTTCTATTGCAAGAGCTTTCCCATCCCTCTTATTTATTTATACCATTGTAGCGCCCGTGGATTTTTACTTTATTTAATATGTTTTAGTTCCTTACTATCATTACTTTGATGCTCAGATTTGTCTGTGCCCCTGACTTGTCTGTCCTCTCTTTCAATCAGTGGATTCTGGTTCTGAGAACTGACTTGGGTCTGGAAATTGGGCAAAGGATCATGACTTCCTATTGGGGCAGCTGATCTCAACTTTCTGCTCCTACATTCTTGGTCTCTGTTAGTAACACTAAGCAATACTCCCTTGGCTATCGGTATATCCCGTCTCTAGGGACACCACGCTCTATAGATCCATATAGGTCAGCCACCACTGGCTACTATTCTGACTTTGCTGCCCAGGGTGGTAATTATGATCACTTAGCTCCTTGTAGTTAAGCGCTGCTACCAGCCCTCTGCTGTTTTGGAGTTCTACGATCCCCACAGCTAGTCAGGAACCAACATCGAAACAGCATCCTCTGCCTGCAGAGGACAGTTTACAGAGGAATGCGACTGCTAAGCTTCTTGATGATGCCAGTGACCCCCACCCCGTCACCAGCACACTTCATATTGTCTTGATAGCCAGAGTGATCTCTGGGCTTTCCCAAGGAATATAGTGGGTTTTCTGGTGAGCAGATTATAATCAATCCGTTTTAGCATGCCCGTTTCTCTGAGCCTTTTCATCTTCCTCCAGAGTCTGCCACAGTGGGTCTGGTATCCTCCTTCCTTTAACGTGGGCCACTACATTTTCCAGGCTTGTAAGAACCATTCCAACAAGGGATTAGGAAAAGTCCCTGGGGCCTTATCAGGGTGTTAAATCTTGTGTCTTGGAAGAGCATCCCCATACTGATGAACTCCCTTACCCAGCTTTCTATTCTACTCCCCATGATTCAGCATCTTCAAGATCCACATCCAGTCAAATTCTCGCCTTTCTTGGGGTATACCTTTGCTAGCTCCTGCAGCTCCTTCAGTGTGTAATCCTTCTCATCCCTTAGCGTGCCTGAACTTCTCCCAGTGGACCATGTTGAGATTTGACCCCAGTTCTTGGTCCGAGTTGAGCTGTGGGAGCAGATCCTGGGGAGGGCAAGCTTTGCCCAGTAAGGTACCTGCCTTGACTGAAGATTCTGCATTGACTTCAGACAAGGGGTGGCTGCTATCCTCTAATAGGGGAAATGAGCAACTTTTACAGGCCCACAGGGTTCAGGGAAATTTGGGGTTCAAGGCTGTCAAGTGTGTCTACCCAGATAACCCCATTACAAGTCTCAGGGTTCTCCTTCTTCCTATCAGGGCCCTGACTTTGGTGTAGAAGATGTGTCAGGGCTGAGAATTCACCCTCCTGGTGAATTTTGGTAGTCTTACAATTAAATCCTGAGCTTGGGGGCAGGGAGACCAAAAGCATGTGAGGGTGATGGAAGATGAGGTCAGTGTCTGCAGTAGCCTAATTTCAGAGGCTTCATGAATAAGTTTCTGGTTGGTGTGTGGCTCTGAGATACCAGCATCCACAGGAACCACAGATTAGATGCTGGCCGAAAGGCCCAGAGTTGGCAAATTCCTCAGACTGGAATCTGGCTCCATTCTGCCTTTCTAATGTTGCTCCCCAACTCAATACTCCTGTAGCCAGGCTGAAATCTTCCCGGTCTGGTCACACTTGCCACGCTCGATGTGGAGCCATTCCTTCTTTCATGCTGTTCTTTCTCTCCAGAGCTGCTGTCTTCTTTTTTCCCTTCCAGCCTTCTGAAATCCATCATCTTCTTTTAAGGCTGAAAAAAATGGATCTCTCAGCTTTTTCCTAGGCATCGTTCCAAGCTGGGATGCCTCTCTCCCACTGGACGCTGAGCTCTGTGGTCAAGCATTTCACTTTAAACAGAACAGGATTGAGCAGAACTTGTCTTCCTTCCACCTGGCTAGATCCCAGCTTGCTCAGTTGCCCTTAAAAGATTTTTTAAAAAACATGATGATGTTTAATTGATTATATGTATATAGTTTTTAGTCAAATTGTCCCCTGTCTGTTCCCCATTCAGACTTACAACAGGTAATTATTTTTTGACTTTTAAAGCTGTTTCTTTGGATATTTACCTCCATATTTCTAGATGGCATACCTATACTGCTATTTCCTATTTGATTTAAGTTTGGAATATTGTTGGATTCATACTTTAAAAATGGAGATTTATACCATGCCCCTCCCCACATTTACCCTTCCCCCGCTCTCTCAACAAATTTCTATCAAGCCTTTTGCTTGGCCCAGTGTTCAATGGTTTTGTTGTTAAGCCTGTGGACCTGTTATTTGAGCCACGCCATGCGGTATTCCATGATTACATTTTCACGCTTCTATAACTCTTTGTTTTCCCTTGAGTTAATAATTGTTACTTTTAATTTTCTATGAACCTCTGAACACTCCAACAGCAGGATAAATCCCCTCTCAATGTGTCTGAACATAGCTAAGTAATCATCTTTTTCTTGGAGACAGACCTCCTGAGAGTCGTCCTTCGGCTCCCACCTGGACTGGCTGTAGTCAGGTGGGCAGCACCTGGGCATCCTTGGATGCGTGGATGTCCTTTCACCGCTAGCCTGGGGATTCCCTGTGCTTCTCCCTTCAGCTGGATTCCTGGATGTGACATCTTCCTCTTTCTTGGTTTGCTCCATTGCTTTGCTGAAGCACAGATTCTAGTAACTTCCTGAGGAAATTTACAAAGGAGGTCAACTTTTTGAGACTCACTTAGCTGACAAAACTTATTCTGCCCTCAGACTCGATTATTTGTCTGAGTATAGAATCCCAGGCTGGAAGTCATCTTTCCTCAGAACTTTAAATGCATCGTTCCCTTTTATTTTAACTTCCAGTGTTGAATATATCAGATGCCATTTTAATTTCAAATTTTTTGTTTTGATATTTCTCTTCCATCTCTGGAAGCTTTTAAAGGAGCTTTACGTCCAACATTTTAAAAAAATTTCACATTGTATCTTTTTTCATTCATTCTATTGTAACTTGATGTGTACTTACAATCTGGAAACTCCTTTATTTAGTGAACACTTTCTTATTTCTTCCATCACTTCCTCCCCCTTTCTTTTCTCTAACTCCTTATATTTGGATGATTGACTTCTGAGACTAATTTCTAGTTTTATTTTTCTTACTTTGTATCTCATTTAATTTTGTTCTGTTTTCTGGAACATTGTTTCCATTTTGGCTTCCAAACCTTCTATTTGAATTTTAAAAATTTCTCCTATCACTTAATTTTCCCTTCTTTTTCTCTGAATGTTCTTTCCTTTTTTTTTTTTAAAACATCTTGCTTACAGCATAATAGATATGAAATGTTTTCTGAAGATGTTAGCTATATTATTTTAGACTTCTTTGCTAGCTCCTGCACTGTCTCTTCTTCTCCAGTCTCTTTGTTTGTTTGACTCTCTTTTTTCATGTTTGAAGCTACCCTGAAATAGCTAGTGATTCTTGGGCTATCCCTTCCTATTTAAGAGTAAGGTCCATCAGATCTGACCAGAAGCTCTGTTTGTAGGCTGTGCTCGTTGCCTATGTGTATCCTTAGGTCTTTTCTGTTTTATGATCCTTTTTTTCCAGATGGTACCGTTAATCTCTTGCCTTTAAAATATACACGTAGCTGCTAGTGATCTCGGAGACAAGGAAAAAGGGCACTTGAGGGATCTAATTTGATGTGAAGATTTTCGTGTAATAGCCCTATGTCAGAAAACTACTTCGTGACCTCGGCTGTGTTTGGTGTCCCAAGTCCAGAGCTTCAGACCTGGGCAGGATTAGGGAGGGACGTGGGGTCAGCCCTGAGGGGGCTCAGGCTGCTGCTTAAATTGACATTGGACCTGTGGAAGGCATTCCTGCCTTCAACTCTGCCTGCTACCCCTGCTGTCAGAGATCCTTGTGCCTCCAATTCCCTGAGTGTGTTTTTGAGGGCAGTGGTCCTGCAGAGTGGGCTGGCTTGCTTCTGGGTTTCACCCACTTCCAGCCTAAAATTATTATGATTATTTTTTGTTAGCTTTTTAAAAAGCCAACATTTCTTCTTTTTAAAATTCTCAAGAGACTTTAAAAAGGTTCAGAGGCCTAAAGATATCCAGGTTTCGGATAAGATAGGCAGATGCTGACAGTTGGTTTCTCTGTTGCTGAAGCCTAGACTTCTACCTGTTCAGTTCCGTACAGCCATGATTCTTCTACTTGGGGAAAGGCGAATTTCCTCAACTTCTAACCTGCGTCAAAGGTTACCACTCCAATAACAATGACAAAAACTGGCAGTAGCAATCATGTAGTAGCAATCGGGAAGGAACGAATATGTTCAGTTTGTCATGTTTAATTGGAAGCTCCTTTTCTCTAAGACTTTTCCTAAAGATTCCAGCCCAGATGAGCCTCTCCTTCTTTATAAACTCTCAGAGCGCTTGTCGTCTGTGCTTGTTCATTCTGCATTTATTCACATTCTCTTAGAGTTTTCTAACAGTTTTGTGCCCGGAGGATTTGCTTCCCTAACTAAGTGCATTATGAGAAAATATTCAATTGACTGGAATGATTTTTAGATTTTCAGGAAGTAAGGTTTTTTTGTCTATTATAGGTAAACAGATTTTAAAAAATTAAGATTAGGGTTTGACACACTTCATATATTGGTGTAGCAGTTCCTATAGGCTGTGGACTTAGCTCATGGCTACCTCATTCAATAGATGTGAAAACTAGTCTGTAAATCAAATGCTTTACACTTAGGATCATATTTTCAATGTTAACAGAGAAACATCTTTATATAAAGCAGATCATCAACCTCACTTTATACTAAAATCTACATTTTCATATACAATATTTTTGGTAATCAATTAATAAATGCTTTATATTGCTGCATAACAAACCACACCCAAACCTAGTGGCTTTAAACATTTAAACAACCACCTTATTATTTCCCACAATTCTGGGAAGTCCTGCTGCTGCCCTCACCTGGGCTTGCTCCTGCAGTTGCATTCAGCTGGTGGGTAGGCTGGGAGATAGATGCTGGCTGCTGGGGGCAGTGAAGACAATCTAGGCCTTTCTCTTAAAGACCTGGGCTTCTTCACAGCATGGTAGCCTTGGGCTTGCAGAGAGTAAGCTGCCATTTGCAAGCATTTTCCCAGCTTCTGCTGACATCGTCACATTTGCCAGTGTTCCACTGGCCAAAGCAAGTCACGGGCCAAGGCCAGAGTTAAGGTGGCAAGGGACTGGCAAAGGTGTGGATACTAGGAGGTATGATTCATTGGAGGTCATTACCGTAAAAATCTCCCACAGGATACAGAATATCTATGTGTATTATAAACATAACTTATTTATCCCTAAAGATCACTATAAATCTCCTAGTTTATATATGTGATAGAAATACAGTTCCTTGGGATTGCTACTCCATTATTGTAGCATGATGGAGAAAATGGATGTACTGCCTTCAAGTCCCAACCCACTGAGGACAGTTAGGCTTAGTGCAAAAAGACACAGCCCATTTATAGTTGTGGAGCCAGGCCTATGAGACATCAGGGCAATGGTCTACCCCGGGCTGTAATCCAGCTCGGGGCGTCTGGGGCTTTGGTCACTGACGTACACCTCTGGCCCCTGCATTGCATCACTGCTTTCATCAGCTTGCAGAAGCACTGTCGTGAGCCCACCAGGCTGCAGGGCTCTGACACATACAGCTGCCTTGGGAGAGGGATGTGTCTGGAACAGTTCAGACAAAGGCCCTTTAACATGCTGGGTCCAGGGCCAGAGCCTCTGATCTAAAGGCAGTATCCTGCAATAGGCAAGGTTTAGCTATTCCGTTGCAACTTCACTACCAGGTTACAAAGAAGGCAAGTTTTCTGATCAAATTGTGTCAAAAGGTCACTTTTTAGTAAATTGACACAAAAGCACCTCATTCGTAAGCTCTGTGAGCATCAAATGTTTTGATTATTTTGACCTCTGTTCTGTCCGCCCCAGTGCCTACAACAGTGCACGATGCCTGGGTTAAATGGGTCACTATTCCAACGGCAGGATTCAGCTAACGAGGTCAGGTGGTTCTATTGGGAGCATAGCATCCACCAAACCAGTGACCTGACCCCAGACCATTTAGGGATCAAACTCAGGGCACCATCCCCACAGTTAAAGGGTCTTTGAGACCAGTGCTGTCCAATGGTAATATAATGTGAACCATATTTAAAGTGAAAATAGACAATATAATTTGAGTAATACATTTTATATAACCCAGTGTATCCAAAATATTATCATTTTAACATGTGGAAATAGCAACATTTCAATTGCTCAATAGCCCCATATGGCTAGTGGCTACCATATTGGACAGCACAGTTCCTAATTCTTAATCCCCATTTGTTTAAGGGTTGGGAATGTCTCTAAAATAGTTCAGCTACTGCACGTATATTGGATACCATTACTTTCACTAATGAGAACCCAATCTGAACATCTGTTGTATTAGCAAAGTGTCAGGTATTGATGAGAAATGGATAAGTGAAGAGCTTGTGGTAGCTACTTCTGGAATAGAGACTTTTTGATAAAATGTTTAGCTAACAGCAACTGGGGTGTATATTCCTGACCGGTGCAGCTAACCCTCTGGGTGAGACTTGCAGTAACGGCGTAGAGTTTATGCTTATGGACAGTATTTTAAAAATAGTTTGATGTTGATTTGACCCTTACTTGTGAAAGAGTTCTAAAGAGCTCTGAAATAGATCTTCAAAACTTTTATACATATACAAGCATAAATATTGTATTGTTCCAAAATTGTATGTTTGTGTGTCCATGCACGTACAAAGGATTCACACTTTAAGTCAAACTCTCCTGGGTGTCTAACTAAAGCTCTTTCCCATTAGCTGTCCGAAAATTTTAATATGCTAGCAGCAGGAAGCCAGAGGCAGCATGGCCTGTGATGGTGAAGCAGAGTGATGTTTTGAGATACTCACTTGAATTTTGTTTGCTGAACATTGTTTTTCTCTCTTGAATTTTAATAAGGTAGCTAGACCCCTAGTATTTTCTGCCTGAGGGGTTTTTGCAGAACCAAGAAGCAGAAGCTGCTTGAAGTCAGTGCCTCTTCTTCCCTTTTTCTTAACATGCCAAGCTTCTTGAAAAGATGATGCTGTGCATCCGAGAGGTGAGGGGAGAGAAGGGTGTGCTGGGGAGGTGAGGTGGCCCCGAGGCCAGAGGGAGTTGAAAGTTGGCAGGTGGATGAGAGAATAGCAAGCACAGGAACAGTGCTTGGTGGCATTGCCCCAAGGAGCCTGCAGGACCTCCGCTGACAGCTTTGGGAGGATGGATCCTGGGGCTTTGATGAGGGTTTCCAGCCTCATCAAAGATGCTCATGCCTTGGTGATGACCAGTGTGGATTGATAAGGGGGGCAGTAGGCAATCTTTGGTGGTGTATGAAACTCCCAAGAACTTGGCCCAACCATGGGGTGGGAGTAAGGGGAAGGAAGCCCCACTTATTATTGAGACTGAATAACAGCTTCAGTAGGAAAACAGAAGGATTTGAAGAAAATAGAGCACTGTGCTGCTTTTTCAAACCTGAGTTTGGACCGAGTCATCTTGTTACAAATGGCTCTGCAGACAGACTAAGAGATTTAGGCCTAAGAAATGGAGAGTTTCCTCAGCTGTCATCCTCTGGTCCAATGGATCGCAAATGGATCAAAATGCACTTGCTAATTAGCAAAATGAATTTAACAGTCAATCTAGAAACAGGAAGCCTATTTGTAGCCATGGTTCTGCCTCGAGCAAGTCACATCAGTTTTCTGGGCTTTCTTCTGAGCCCCAGGATTTTATCAGGCATTCATGGGGGCACCTTTTATATGAAGCATACCAGGCAGGAGCTACAGCTCTGAGGAAGTCGACACGTCTGGAAGGACATGAGCTGCTGAGATTTTCCCATTTCCTACAGATTTTCCTAATAAGTTAGAAATAAGCCTTGAAAAGGCACTTAGGTGAAGAAAACAGCTTAACAGACATAAACGCCTGTGTCAATAGAGGTCTGTGAGTGGCTCTGCGCGAACACTTCACTGCAGGGCTCTGCCTTCTCTGCCTGTGAGAAGCTCCATGTATCCTAGTTCTTCGATTCGCTTCCAGCAGGGTGTTGACCTCTGCCTGTCAGCTCTGCAACTGGCTGCCCAGGTCCTGAGGACTGGAAATAAGTTTCAATTCTCCTGAAAATGGCTGTTGGGTCTCCTTTCTTTCTAACTTCTGAGCATTTTCTCTGACTTGGGAAAATGAGCAGCCAGAACCTGACCAGTTGCCCTGTTGTACAAACAACCTTGACTTTGTGCAACTTGTTGGAGAGTAGAGCTGGGTGGGCGGCCGGGCCCCTGGAGCTTGGGGTTCGCTGATATTTTTCTATACGAAGTGGTTCATAAGTGGTGAGTTTTTATGATATTTTGGATGTATCTTTTTTATCCCTAATTTTCATAATCCAAATTATAAATGTTTGCCAAAGGCTTTTCAGCATTAGACGAGATACAACCTTTAACTTTGGTAAAACCTCAGGGCCTGACAACTGCGCGTCCTTGCAACTGGGTATCCTAGAATTCCTAGAATATGTCGTTTTTTTGAGTTTGCTCCTGTAGTCATGATAGCTCGCTAAGGCTGGGCAGGGTTTTACAGCATGATTTCATGTGATAACAATTTTGTTTGACAAGAAAAACATGTTAATAGTTATTAAGAGTTTTCTGTGTTGTATCTAGCGTTATGTTAAGTGCTTGACTTGGAGCACTTCAGTTATTGCTCACGATACCAGGGAGATTGTTGTTACCCCTCATTGCCAGACAGGGAGTGGGGATAGAGAGCCGAGGCACCTTAGCTATGATCATACAGCTCAAGTGGCAAAGTTGGGTTTAAACTGAGGCCATATGACTTGGTGCTCATTCTCTTCTCCCCAGTTCATCTGTATTCACACACACAAACATAGGATACCTGTCCATCAAGTAGCTGTGTGTATACTCCATACATAGATAATGATTCACTCCATCAAGTATTTCTCGACTGCCGCTACTCTGTGCCAGGTGCTATTCCAGGTGCTGGGTGAGAAGCAAGAAATCTGACAGCCCAGGTCTTGGCCATCAGTAGGGAGACAGGAAGGTCATTCCAGAAAACGAGGCTATGAGGAAAATAAAATAAGGTGCTGTGATTTAGGGTGAACCACTGGGAGGGGGTTTAATGCGGTGGTTGTGGAACGGCTCTCTGAGAAGACGGCATTTGGGCTCAGACCTGAATGAAGAGAGAGAATCCTTCCTGCTAAGATCTGGAGGGAGAGCTTTCTAGCTTGAGGGGAAACTCTCAGGTGAGAGCAAGCAGGGTGTGTTCAAGGAACAGAAAGAAGGTCAGCGTAGCTGGAGCATAAACAGGAGGAAGAGTGGGTGGAAATGTGGTCCAGGGGTAGGTGGAGCCAGATCTCCAGGGCCTGTGGCTCATGGTTGATAATAGGGAGGAGGAGGAAGAGAATACTACGTATGTGCTGGCTTCATTTGGACAGGTGATAGCCAGGGGTTCATACATATTTATCTCATTTAATCCTCTTAACAACCCTGGGAAGTAGGGACTCTCATCTATACGTCATAAAGATCAGTTGTTAAAGATGAGCCCGAAGTATCTCTCACTTCCTTCAGCATTTCAACAACTACTGCAGAATTGTGCAAACCCAGCCGAATTCACACCCAATACGATCAGAACACCTACTGGATGCTTATGATCAATTTTGTTGTTAAATTGATATTCCTACGTTTTTCTTCAGTCTAGCTTTACTGGTGGTCCTCTGAAACGTTCCCTCTTCTTTAACACTGGAACATATGCTACAGATCTTTCATTTGTCTATTCTGTCTAGTCTGTTAACATTTGTAATCAAAATATTTTCTTTTTATCATTAACAACAACATTCCCCTCACTAAGAATCCTTGGAGTTGCTCGTGCAATACACGAAGATGAAAAGTCTTACTTTCCGTTCAGTCCTCGAACGTGTCTTTATGGACCAAGCTCCTGGTCAGGAATGTTGGTGCAATGTCTCCACTGGGACTTCCAGTGGCAGAGCTGTGCTGGGAAGCCTGGGTCTTTAGTGGTTTGCAGTGGCTCAGGGGACACAGGCTCAGCTCACCTTCATCCAGGTATAAGCCATTTTTATTTGTTATTATGTTGTAAAGAATTTTGTACTAAGAGTTAAAAAAAAGCTATTTTGAATTTTTGCTCAATCATTTTCCTGCCATGTGACTGTGGGCAGATCACAGAACCTCTGTAAGCCTCAGTTTAAATGCATCTTTTTTTCAGCATCATGGTGATTACTAAACTAAACAAAGCGTGTAAATAGGCCTTTGGCCCCATGCTTCCCTCCAGTTATTGTCCCTTTTCTCCGCTCCCTTTAGAGCAGAATGAATTCTATTCTGTCTCCAGTTCATCTCCTTCCATTCTCTCTTGAACCCAGTCCGAATAGGTCTCACCTTTCCATGAAAATCGTCCTTATCAGGAGCCCATGACCTCCCTCCAGCCCACACAAGTGGTCCTCCTGTCTTCTCACCTGGCTGTTTCTCACCGTTAGCCTGGAGCTCTCACAGCATCTCCTCAGACTCTCCCCGGCCACCCATCCAAAATGGCTGCCTGCCCCCCTTCCCGGTTATGTTCTAACCCCCCCTGCATTCTTTTCTTCGTGGTGCTTCTGTTAGTTTCCTGTGGCTGCTGTAGCAAAATGCCACAAACCTGGTGGCCCAGAACAACAGAAATCTATTCTCTCATGTTTCTGGGGTCAGAGGCCCCAAATCTCTAGGCTACAGTCAAGATGTGGGCAGGGCCCCGCTCTAAGGAAGAGTTCAGTCCTGGCCTCTTCCGGCTTCTGGGGGCTGTCCACACACAGTCCTCGGCTTGTGGCTGTGTTCTTCAACCCCTGTTTCCCTTGTCACACTGCCTCTTCTTCTGTGTGTGTGTGTGTGTGTGTCACATCTCCCTCTGCCTTCCTGTCATAAGGATATGTGCAGATGATTTAAAGCTGACTTGGATTATCCAGGAAAATCTATCTCAAGATCCTTATTTAATCACGTCTGTGGCCCTTTATGCCGTAGAAGGTAGTGATCACAGGTTCCAGAGATTTAGACATAGATCGTTTTGGGGGGACATTTTTCAGCCTACCATAATACTTAACCCTCGAGATTGCTCAATTTATTTACTTAATAACGTACCTTATGGCTCTCCTTCTAGGTAGTAAACTTCAGGTGCAGAGGGAGTTTTGTTTTATATACCTTAAAATATGAAGACTGTCTGTAACTTTTTTTTTCCTTTGTGGAAGATTAGCCCTGAGATAACTACTGCCAGTTCTCCTCTTTTTTGCTGAGGAAGCCTGACCCTGAGCTAACATTGTGCCCATTTTCCTCTACTTTATACGTGGGATGCCTACCACAGCATAGCGTGCCAAGCGGTGCCATGTCCGCACCCGGGATCCGAACCGGCGATCCCCGGCCCACTGAGAAGCAGAACGTGCGAACTTAACTGCTGCGCCACCGGGCAGGCCCCTGTCTGTAACCTTTTATTCTGCTACACCTCTGGGAAGAGAACCGAAAGTCTTTTTGGTTTCAGGTGGAATGTGGTATAAACAAAGAATATTTGTGCCATGTGTGAATTTGAGTTTTCAATTTGCTTGATTTCCCAGGAGCTAAAGAAATGTAATGGTTTATAAGCCTTTTTAAATTTGTTAGACTTGTCACGCGAGTGCGTGCTGCTGTTCACCTCTTACACTCCTGCAGACCATGTTCATCTACTGGTTTGTAAGGTAGCAGTGGGATTGAACCAGTTGGCATTACATGGGCACCACACAATAGATGTTTAATTGGCACATGCCCAGAAGAAAACAACAAATTAAGCATTTGGGTAGAATATGTAACGTATTAAACTTCCAACACGGAAGGTTAAGTCAATGGGTTTTCTCTCTACTTATTATTTTGCACCTGAGAATAGCTCAGGAGAGTCTGTATAGACACAGCTCTCGTTCCTCCTTGCAAAGGCTCATATTGCAAGGGCTTTCACATGGGTCTTCTCATGGGGAAGTTAGATGATAGTCTAAGGGATTATAATCCCCAAGGAAAGTGTGAGTGAGCTGGAAGCTAGAGCCAAAGTCCTACCTTAACCCCTCTCTCCTCAGTTGATTTACAGTTGACCATATCCGTGGAATAGTGTCTCCATGAGCCATCGTCCTTCCTATAGCATGGAGGCCTCTAGGTAATATTTGCGAAACTTGGCCCGTAACACAAGTTTATTTGTCACCAAGAAAACAGTAACGAGAATGTCACTTTGTAAATAGGGGCGTTTATAAAAGATAAGACTTCTGGGACAGCTTATATTCTGAACTATGCTTATATCCAGGGGTTGAGATGGTCAAAACAATTACTAGAACTTCTACAAACCTTATGAGAGGGAAACACCACATGAGCACAAGTATGTCGCAAAAACTGTACCAGGATTCAGGAAACCTGTATAGGTGTTCTTATTGATACCTGTACATCCAAAAAACCAGTCTGTCTTGTTCATTCAGTCATAAATTTGTATTGAGAGAACGCTGTGTGCAGTTGTGATGCTAGATTTGGTATGAAAATATGGTACCTCCCTCTAAGGCTTTCAGGTCTAGTAAGAGACAAAAACAAATAGTCTTTAAAGCACTGTGATTAATGTTTGTGTTGGAAGATGACACTGTCCACCTTCTCCTACCACAACCTGCCCGGAGGGAAGACTCTTCAGAGCTTTAGTGCAGCAGGTCAGAGGCCCTGTGGGTGGATGGCGTAAAGTGGCCCCGTGATCCTCACCCGTGTATAATCCCTTCCTCTTGAGGGTGAGCAGCACCTGTGACTTGACTTTAACCCATGGAAGATGGGAAAAGCAATGGAATGTATATGATCATGTTTATGTGATTATGTAAGATTGTAACATGCATCTTGCTAGAGTCTCTTCTCTCTGTTGCTGGCTTTGAATAAACAAGCTGCCTCAAATCCTATGGCCACAAGGAGCTGAATGTTTCCACCAACCATGAGAACTAGGAAGCAGATGCTTCCCCAGTCAAGCCTCCAGAGAGTACCCAATCCTGGTCGACATCTTGATGACAGGCTTGTGAGATCCTAAGCAGAGGACCCATTAAGCTGTGCTCACACTACTGATTCACAGAAATTGTGAGGTAATAAATGTGTGGTGTTTTTTTTTTTTTAAAGATTTTATTTTTTTCCTTTTTCTCCCCAACGCCCCTCAGTACATAGTTGTATATTCTTCGTTGTGGGTCCTTCTAGTTGTGGCATGTGGGATGCTGCCTCAGCGTGGTTTGATGAGCAGTGCCATGTCCGCGCCCAGGATTCGAACCAATGAAACATTGGGCCGCCTACAGCGGAGCGCGTGAACTTAACCACTCGGCCACGGGGCCAGCCCCAAATGTGTGGTGTTTTAAGCTGCTGAGTTGTAGTAATTTTTTATACAGCAATAAAAAAAACTAGTCTAATCTCTAAAGCCACCTCTCTCCCAAATGTGGCTCGGTCCTAGTATCGCCATTGGATAAGGCAGCAGAGGTAAGAACCAGGCCACGGGGCGGGGGGGTGGGGGGGGGGGGGGGGGGGGGGGAGGAGGGAGAGATAGGGAGGCACAAGGGCGTTCATCCAGGCAAGAGAGTTCACGCTGGATCCAAGAGGCAATGGGGATCTTTGGAAGGGTTCTAAATGAAGGAGTAATAAGTTTAGACTTCTGGGCTCTAATTTCTTTCTCAATAAAAATGAAGGAGAAAGACCTTAAATTCTCTGCACCTGGAGCCCAGCACCCTGAGCCTGTGGTCTTTCCTTGTCCTGGATGGAAGGACTTTGTGGCTTCCCCCCGTGCCCAGGGCCACTGGGGTCTCCTTCACACTTTCCAGTCCCACTCTCCCATCGCTTCCCAAACTTTCTTCTGATTTGCTCTACCGATTTGAAAGTTTCTGAAGATAAGTGGAATGAATACATTATTGGCCTTTAGAAAGTAGCTTCAGAGATACTGCAAACAAAAACCTATGGAGTTGAGGTGATCTAGATGAGTCCTTAAGGGAGTCAGTAGCTGACAGGCAAATGAAGCTTTAGGAGGCGGGTGATCTGCCTCAAGCACACAGGCTGCTGCTCCCAGCTCTGATAACAACTTTGTTTAAATTATCTATTTCTATTATTGTCAGTAATCTAGCTTTGTTCTCACTATCACATTTTCAGTAAATAAGTAAGAGGAATACATTCTCATAACACAACTGTGCCGCTTCAACACTTTATCAATCATCACAATTCTTTTATTTCATTCTTGCTTGGTGCTACTAGTTTTTAAACTTTGTGAAAAAGACCTTATTTTCCCAAACCTTATCAAGTTCATTACTGTTACTAATCAGAATTGTTTTCAGAGTCACCACCGTCTCCCCTTTTCCCTGACTTTTGGTGGTGGTTTTGGTGTTTATCCTCTCCTTCCACTGCCCTCCACTGCCCGTGGATTCCTCCTTCAACCTCTTCATGCATTGTATCTGCTCATCAAGCATTTAAGTGGATTAGTGACCAGGCATTGAGAGTAAAACAGTGGAGGGTCCTCGCTCCCGTCCTCTCTCACGAGACTCTCCTGACTGGTGTTTCTGCACCCTCCTTGTGTCCTCCTGCTATCCAGTCTTTTCACAGAAGCCACAGTCATATTCAAAGCGCACATCTGGTCAAGGCACTTCCCGACTTAACAATCTTCCACGGTCCTACTGTCCCCAGGATGGAGGCCCACCTGTGTCACTCTCCAGCCTTGTGGCTCACAGGTCTCTCTTCCTGTCCATGCCAGCCCTGTGTAGCTGCCCATGGCTTTTGAAGAGACTACACAAGCACTCTCCTCCCTGGGTCTCTGTGCATGCTGTTCCCCCTTCCTCATCTGTACCCATGCCCCATTCTCATCTGCCTGCTGCCCCTTCCCAGGGAATGTCCCTGACCCCAAAACAGGCTTGTGTGCCCTAACTTTTCTGTACTTCTGCCTGTCAGTCCTTATATTACAATGGCCTATTTTTTTCTCTCCTGCTGCCCACCTCCAGCCTAAGGGCAGTATCTTAATGCCTGGTATAGCTCCAAGCACAGTGCAAAAACACAGTAAGCCTAGCTCTTTAACAAATGCAGCCTGCATGGTTTAATGGCTTAGAACTTAGGCTCAGGTATCAGATGGCCAAGTTCAGTTTCCAACCTCACTCGACCCAGGGTAGAGAAGGGCAGAAGTGTGTTTCAGCCTCGAAGGCTTGTGGTTTTTTTAGAAAAACTCAAGACTGGAAAAACGTCTGTTCATATCCTCTGCCCATTTTTTGATCAGGTTGTTTTCTTTGTTGTTGAGTTGTGTGAGTTCTTTATGTATTTTGAAAATTAACCCCTTGTTGGATGTAAGATTTGCAAATATTTTCTCCTAGTTGGTGGGTTGCCTTCGTTTTGTTCATGGTTTCCTATGCCTTGCAGAAGCTTTTTAGTCTGATGTAGTTTTTATCATTTCTTTTGTTTCCCTTGCCTGAATAGACATGGTATTCGAAAAGATGCTGGTAAGACGATGTCAAAGAGTATACTGCCTGTAGTTTCTTCTAGGAGTTTTATGATTTCAGGTCTTACCTTCAAGTCTTTAATCTATTGTGGGTTACTTTTTGTGTATGGTGTAAGATAATGGTCTACTCTCATTCTTTTGTGTGTGGCTGTCATACAGATGGCCAACATGCACATAAAAAGATGTTCAACATCACTATTAGGGAATGCAAATCAAAACTACAATGAGATATCACCTTACATCTGTCAGAATGGTTATGATTACCAAGACAACAAATAACAAATGTTGGAAAGGATGTGGAGAAAAGGGAACCCTCCATACAGTGCTGGTGGGAGTGCAAACTGGTGCAGCCACTATGGAAAACAGTATGGAGATTCCTCAAAAAATTAAAAACAGAAATAACATATGATCCAGCTATTCTACCACTGGGTATTTATCCAAAGAACTTGAGATCAGCTATTCAAAGAGACTTATGCAGCCCTACGTTCACTGCGGCATTCACAACAGCCAAGACAGGGAAGCAACTCAAGTGCCCAGTGACTGAGGAATGAAGAAGATGTAGTATATATATACAATGGAACACTACTCAGCTATAGAAAAAGACAAAATCACCCCACTTGCAACAACATGGATGGACCTTGAGAGTGTGATGTTAAGCGAAATAAGCCAGACAAAGAAAGACAAATACTATTTCACTCATATGTGGAGGATAAACACATGGATAAAGAGAACAGATTAGTGGTTCCCAGAGGGGAAGAGGGTGAGGGAGTGAGCAAAAGGGGTAAAGGAGCACGTATGTATGGTGACCGATAAACACTAGACTATTGGTGGTGAACATGATGTTGTCTATACAGAAACTGATGTATAATAATGTATGTCTGAAACTGCACAATGTTATAAACCAATATGACCTCAATAAAATAATCAGAAAAAAAAGAAGAACACAAGACCTGCTTGGCCTATCCTTGGTCTCTAGAGTTCCTGTGTGACTAGCTGAATCCCCCAGGCCACGTCCTGCCTGCGTCCCTTCTGGACCACAATGGGGCCTCAGTGGGGCCCTCTAGTGGTGACTTCCTCCAATACCCTGGAGGGATATCTGTTCAGAGGCCTCCCAGGGGTTGCCCTCAGCTTCCTGGGATTTTCTGTTAGACACAGAGCCTTGCTAGCAAACAGGTGAGCTAACCCTGTCACAATGGCTCCTCTCTGGGGAGGTTTTGAGGTAACTCATGCCAAAGGCATTTCTAGGAAACCCAGATTGGCTGCCAAGGAGGGTTTGTGGGTAAGAAACTAAGAATGCTCCTTAGTGGTTGATTTGGGGTTCCGGTGTCCTGATGCAGCCCTGGGAGCTTTGGGATGTTAAAAATGAACCAGTTCAGCTTCTCCTCTCCTCTCTGCTGAGTTCCCTGATCATGCGAATCTCTGCTCTGGACACAGGGAGAAGTTCTAGTTGCCCTTTCCGTGCTGTCGATGTCTGCTCTTCTGGGCAGCTTTGCAGATGTGACCCCTGTTCTTGAGCATGGGGAGCAGCGGGTTCTGCTTGGCTCCCAGCTCTGGCCACTTTCCTCTCCCCATAGCTCTTACCTGACTACCTGCTTTCATGACCTTCTGTCATGAAGTCACCGAGTTCCTGCTTTTGTGACCTTCTGTCTAGTTCTTCCTTTTCTCCAGACTTCCTTTATTTCATTTTGAATTTAGCAACAGAGAAGGAGCTTATAAACTATCTCCAATAAAGGATGCAGGTATCACAAAAATAAAATAGAGAAAGGCCTAATGAGACTGGAACCACAAATGATAACAAGGTGTTAGTAATCAGGTCCTGAAGATGGAGGGACTAGATTTCAGGCTTAGACCTCTGCTTTCTACCTGTATTAACTCAAAGTTCTATTGTCTTCTTCGGTGCCCCATCTATCAAATGTGTACTCGTCAGGGTTTTTTGTTGCAAGCAATAGCAACCAACTCTGATTTACGTTAAAATAAAGGGGAGGAGAAACTAATGGAAAGAATATCGAGATAGCTATTTCACAGCTTTGTTGTAAAGATGTATTTAAGTAACAGGTAAAATCAATTAGTACAATATGTGGCATATAGAAAATGTTAGAAATGGTAGCTGTTATTGTGTCACCATTGCCATGTCATCATTATTTTGAGCTCTGTTCTAACTTTCTTCCCTGTAGCTTTGTCTCGATATAAAGCCAATGCTGGCCTTGATGCTGTACATTCCTTTGATTTTTGAGAATTGGTCTCGGGTACACATGGTCAACTATCTGTTTCCGGTCCAATCAACTATTGTCAAAGGGGTAGGGTTGTATGGCACAAATTTGGCCTCTAACTTCTTACTTCAGCTGGGGCTATAGACAGGAGGCAATTGTCGGAGAAGGGCAAGCAAAACTAAATTTAATTTACCCAAATACTTACTTGCTTTCTAGGACCATTCCCAACATTATGTTAGAGGCATTTGAGGGGTTCTAGCTCAGTAATCAACATCAACTCACCTCTTCTGTTACCTTTAATAACTGGGTTCTTGCCTGAATCAGTTCAACATTTATTGAACACCTACTATATATTAGCTACCGGCCATACAAAGATAGTGCCCGCCTCCAATGTGCTTGCTGTTTTGTGGAGGAGACAAGTGATAGATTAATAATTATAACACCATGTTGTGAAGGGTGCGGTGGAAGCCTGTAGACTAAGTACAAAGGGCGTATAGAAGAGAATGGAATTAATTAGCCAAAGAGGACAGTGGAGAGGAAGCAACTGTAGAAGATCTCACAGAAGTGATGACATTTGCCTTGGGTGTTCAAGCACGCATGGGAGTTCACCAGGCCGACAAATGGAAAATGGTATGAGCAAGAGGACAAGGACCTTCAAATCTGTCCTCTGTGGTTTATGTTCTGTTGTTTTGTAGTTTATGAAGTCAGAGAGGTGACACTGTCAGATTGGCGTTTCAGAGAGCTAACGCCGGTGGCAGTGTGAGTCTGGAAGCTTTGGAAGGGCATCATCAGGGCAGGGAGGCCAGTTGGGAAGCTGTCACCCAAGCTGTGAGAGATGATGAGGGCCTGACCTGAGGCAGCGGCAGAGGGAATGGATCAGAATTGGTATGTCTGGGACCAATGAGGCATAAATACTGAGGGACAAGACAGAGTTGGGACTATTTGGAGAAGTCTTGTTGGCCTACCAAGGTGGAGGGTGGCGCCGTCTTCTGATAAAGAACTCAAAGAAGCTTGTCATGGGGGGAGGATGATGAGTTCCACTTTGACACCTTGAGGTGCCTGTGGGACATCCAGGTGGGAAGTCTGTAGGTGTGTAGGGATGTGGAGGTAAGGAGAGAAAGTCAGAGGTTGCTTGGGGGGGCCCAGGCTTGGAACTAGCCCTCCAGGTAGAAAAGGTCAGCTCCAGCTGGACCTAGACTCGTCCCTTGGCCCTGAGCCTCCCAGGCTCTTAGTGCCAGGGGCCCTGGCTTGTTCTTCTTGGTTACCTGCCCAAGCGTGGAGTTCTGTCCTGCACGTCTCCATGGTAGCTGCTGCTTGCTGGCCTCTTCACCTTCTCAGTGATGGCTGCCTGCTGCTTCCTTGGATTTCTGAGTGTTGTCTCCCACCCTTCAGAAAGGCCAGGCAACAAGTATTGGGCCTTCCCCTTGCTGGTGGGTGTTCTGGACTATGTTTCCTTTTGTCTATGGAGACCCTCTTAGAAGCCGAGGTCTGTCTGTGAAGAATCCCCTCTCATTCCCTGTGGGAGATTTCACCCAATGCCTATGAGCCAGTCTTCGTAGCTGACGTTTGCCTTGCCCTGTCCTGAGATAACCAGAAAGCAACTGGACTTTAACTAAACACATAAACATGTCGAGAGGTTGAGGGTTTGCTGCCGCCATTTGAAGAAGAGAAGATGGCCTTGAGACTTGTACCTTCTCTCAGCTTCCAGAAGGCCAACAGAGTGGGAAGTCTTGGTAGATGGAACATGTAGGCGTTGCCCTCAAGTGGCACAAAGGAGATTAGGTTCAATCTCTTTCTATTAATGACACCTTAAAGACCTGTGGGAGGTGGTGTTTGAAAAAATGACATCAGCAAAGTCCTGGCTCATAAATCAGGGAACTCCTATCCGCAATGGTTTTGGATTTGGCAGAGTTAAAATCCAGTTATTCCCACCCCAGCACATACACTCATGCCCTGCCCCACCCTGTTCCCCAAACCCCTCTCGGGTTTTTTAGCTTAGATCTGAGTCTGCAGGGGGTTGGCCAGCTTCTGTCGTATCCATTGTGGGCACACCCGGGCCAACTTCACCCTTCCTCCTGACATCATCATGCTCTTCTGAGTAGTGGCCTGAGACTTTTCTTTCCTTGCTCTCTTTGGTACTTAACTCACTTCTGGAAGATAGAGCACTAGACTGGGAGAGAAGGGAGTTCAAGTTCTAGTCCCAGTTCAGCTACAACCAAGTTGGGTGACCTTAGGCAGTCCTTTGACCTCCCTGAGTCCTGGTTTCCTCATCCATACAGAAAGGGAGGTAACTGAAACACCTGGGCAAGGTATTTCACATCTCGATTAGATCTGTCACCCTGTCCATTTCAGCCCATCCTCCCATTCTGTCTCCTCATTTCCAAGGGAAACTCACAGCTTGCCCATGGCTCCTGCTGCCCAGGCAGCCGTGTCTCATACTATGTGAGAAATCCTCCTTCCAGCTCCACCTCCTTTCATCATATTGGCCCAGGGATAGGTTTGTGGCCCAAGATCAATCGCTTCATAAGCTGGCTTCATGGTCAGACCTAAAGAAGGTGAACTAGATTCATCTCTTTTTTGGGGGGAATTTGAACAAAGGAGCCCAAAAGGAATTTTTCAGTTAACAGTAAGGATAGAAGAGATTCCAGACCCCATGAGGTACAACTGAACTTCTTTTCTATCCTTGGATGTTCTTTAAAATGTTATGTTCCATCCGTACAATAATCTTGCTTTGCCTGGACAGAGAATCTCGAGTAGGCTATGGGAAGATGGAGATTCTTTCCAGAGTTTCTGTTACTCAGTGGGAGAAGCAGACAAGTAACCCACCTGCAGCCTCTCCCCTCTTCAGGACCATCTTCCACTAACAGATTAGAGGAAGAGGGAGTTAGTCTCATATCTGCTCTTGAGTTGCCCGCACTCCAGCTGTCTTCTACATGGTATGCTTGGAGAAATCTGAGTTCAAATCCCAGAACTGCCACTGACTAGCTGTGTGCTATTGAACAAATTACTTAACCCCTCTAGATATCAGTTACTATGCCTGAAAGATGGTGGGTAACAGTCGTATCGATCTCATAGGATTGTTGTGAGAATTTCATTAGCACTGTACTTTGCTCTACTGTTTGACTCCTGCATTTAAATGTGAACATGTTTAAATATGAACATCTATGATGGGGACAGACACAAAATTGTCTTTCTTTGGCTCTTGGCCTGGTTTCTTATTCTTCCAGTTTATTGTCTCTGTGTGTGCCTCTGTGTGTGTGTGTGTGTATGCACATGTACATGTGTGTGCCTGTGTGTGTGTGTGTGTGTGCATGTATCAATTTCAACTTCTATAGAATGGCCGCCAGCTGATAATTTCACTACCGCTCAGTGGAAGAGAAACATCCCCGAAGTCAGGTGGGATTCTTCCAAGGGAGGAGACAGGTTCAGGTGTGATGAATTCCTGGCCCTGACAGCTTTTAGTCTTTTCTGTCTTGAGGTGAAAAGATGCAGATAAATAACAAATAGACAAAATTCACATTAACCTGAGAATTACCTCACAGTGTTTTTTGAAAGGAAAAATAACGAGGAGTTGAGCAAGCAGATCTATTTCAAGATGATTTAACAGGTGAGAGGGAGTGAGCGCCGACTGCTTCATGTCTCAGTCTATTAGGTACTGTACAACGCGACAGATCCATTCTAATTTATACAGTTGTTCAGCAAAACTTTTGTGGGTTTTTAAATTGACTGTAATGTTTAGCAATTGGAATATAAATTTATTCAAGCCTCTTATTTGGTCGCCTCAATGGCGCATTACAAAGTATTTTATAGTGTCTGATCTGCTTAAGTTTTACAACCAGCTTCTGTTGTTCTGCACTTTTTACAGCTCAAGCTGAGAGCGGGGCTCGGAGGCCCTGCCTCCTGTTGGTCCCCAAGGCTGCCCCCAGACTGGGGAGGGGCTCTCCAGGTAAGTCTAAGATGCCAACAGCCCTCTTTCTTCTATTCCTTCCTTGTCCGAGAGTTCCACCAACCGTCTGTGGTCTGAGGCAACAGATACTAGTTTGCCATAATCTCAGCTGGGTCTTCGCCTGCCTTGTCCTCCTATGATGAGTAACACTAAACTCTCAAGCTTCTTCCTATCCTGGTTTCTTCCTTTATTACCAACCTTCTTGACACAATAGAATTGTATGGCCGGTCTTCACTTGCACATGAACTCCTGTTCCCTTTGAGATCTGGCTTCTACAGAAACTCCTTTCTCAAAGATCCACGATGGCGTCAGACTTAAGTGCCTACGACTTCTGAATGTCTGTAGAACTTGGCGTTGAACGCACTTCTTTCTCGATACCATTTTTCTCTTGATCAGCCTGACATAACTCTTACGTCTCCTGTTTTCATTCATCCTTCTCTAGAACCCTTGTTATCCCAGGCATATCTGGGAACAGCTGGTCCTCCAGATCCTACACAGATCACATTGCTAAGGCCTTCACTGTACATCGTATCTCCATTCTCCTCCTCCTCTGAGCTCCCCTGTGTGTACATTTATTATGCTATTTATCACATTTTCCTTTATATTAATGGGTATAGCTGGGCTCCTGTTTTCCCATGACTGGAAACTCCTGGAGGGCAGGGGCTGTGACTGAGACAGCTTTGAAATTCCCATGGTGCCTGGCCCACAGTAGATGTTTGACAGGCTAACCCACTTTCAAATGTGTGTTTTAAGATGGGAGGAAAGAGGGTTTTTGGAAGCTGAAGGGAGAAGGAAGGATAAGAGTGGAGTGAGACAAGGCTGGAGAGATGGGAAAGGACCAGATGAAGACGGGAAGTTGAGAATTCCTGGAGAATTATAGATTTTACCCAAAGAACTGTAAATCAACACAGGATTTCAAATGTGGGAAATGACATGGTATAATTGGCATTTAACACTGTTTTTCTTGCCAAAGTGTGAAGGCTAGAATGGAGAGGGGCTAGCAAAAGATGACAGTAGCTTAGGTTGATGAGGGCAGTGGAGAAAAAAGGGGAAGAGATTGCAAAAAACAATCTAGTAGGTAGAATGGACGGGCATCACAATGGACTGGATGTGGGGAGAGGGGAAGGAGAGTATTGACGGTCCTGGCTGAATTTCTGACTGAAATACCTGACTGCATGGGGTACAAATTCCATAATGAGAGACTGTTGAAGGAGCAGGTCCAGCTGTGTGGGTGGCAGGTGGGCAGACAGGGAAGGGGAGAAGTAATTCTCTTTGGGACACAGGGAGCTTGATGGGCCTAGAGTCATTCTGGTGGAGATGTGTGTGGACCTAAAACTGAAACATAATGATTATAGGGTGGCCCCTGGATCCTTGGGAATAGGCAAGAGCACCTGAGAAGCAAGGAGAGCAAGAAAAGAAAGGGGCCTGAGACAGCTTGGAAGATTCCAGCATCCACAGGCTAGGTAGAGAGAGCAGAGTCAGCCACAAACACTGAGGAGTAGTTTGGTGTCCCTGAGCCTGAAGGACAGCAGTGTTCCAGAAGTCACCTGCATCACAAGCTGAAGAGCTAAGGAGCGCCCAATCGGGGTAGTGCCGCCATGTCACTGGCGTTATTGAGAGCAGATGGGGAAAATCTGATTTGAATGGCCAGGAAGTAAGTAGACAGTGAGAAGACATGGATTTGGGGTTCTGGAAAACTCCATTGAAAAGTTTTGCTGTAAAGGGGAGAGAGAGGGGGACTCAAGGGACATATGGGGAGTGGGGGAAGTTTGGCTTTGTTTACTTATATTTATTTTTAAGGTAGAAGAGACTAGAGCATGTTTCAGTGTGGGAACGGAATGGGCCAGGGAAGAGGGGGAAGAGGAAGATGCGTAAGTCAGGTGTGACGAATGATGACCAAAAGCCTCAGGTTCCTGAGACGGTGGGAGGATATGACCTTGGGCTGCAGACTGAAAGGCTGGCCTTATGTCTGAGGAGGGAAGCCTCTTCATTTACAACAGGAAAGAAAGAGGGGATGACGGGTACAGTGCAGGGGACTGCTGACAGCAGGAAGGCAAGCCATCCTTTAGGAAGGCTATACTTTCTCTGTAGCATTAATGTGCACCTAAAACTCTATTATTATTAACAATAACGATTACCACAACGTAGCAGTACCAGTAATGACTGTTAACTATGCTAATGTAGTCAATAACTCATTTAATCCTCACAACAAACTGATTGTGCAGGTTCTATTTTATAGATGAGGAAACCAGGGTTCATAGAGGTTAAGTGACTTGACCGAGGTCACCATTGGTAAATAACAGAGCCAAGACTTGAACCCTAAGCTGATTCCCAAACCCCTGCTATTGCTATTACTATGGCTACTGTATGGCTGTTAGTATTACATTGACATCAGGGGCCAACTTCTTTTACAATTGCACGTTGTCCTTCCTGCTGGTGAGAAAGTTTGTAGTCTATGAAGAACGCTTTCCTCTTCGAGTCCTGGGGTTGATCGAACTACACGCAGCTTTGTAATATTGGAATTGAACAGAACTGACCGGGGAAGCCTCTTCCCACACGTCGTGTTCTGAGATGCAGTGACCAGGTGCTATATTATAGTGTAAAAATCCCTTCTCTGCTCCCGTCTGAACAGGACAGCCTGTATTTGTCAGCCCTGGGACAGTTAATGAAGCATGCTGCTGCGGGCTGCTTTCTCACAAAGGGCTGCTGGGATTTTTGTTGTCGTTGTTCAATGCATACTCTGCCCTCTTGTGGCCAAGTTCTCCCCTGACCTGAGGGGCATCCTCCCAGACAGGGCAGGGTCGTGGTGCGGGAGCTGCCTCATACTTCAGTCTCTCTGTCCAAAGCATTCTCTTGCATGAATTTCTGTGTTCTTTTCATTCACTAGTCTCGCTCTCCATTGCCCTGCAGTAATGTGCTGACTGATTGAAAAATCCAACCGACTCAAACTCCACTGACATTTCACAGCCGTGGAGCTGGAATGAAGTTGTTACCACTGGGGGTCTGTGCCTGTGGGTAGGAGCCTGGGCTTTGGAGGCAGAAAGACCTGGGCTCCAGGCCCAGTGTAGGAACTCACCTGCTAGAATATTAGTTTCCTCCTGTGTGATGTGATGAGGGTGGTACCTACTCATGTGGTGATGGTGGTACCAGGATCAACTGGCAAATTCCTGTAAAGGGCCTCACATATCCTAGTCGTCCAATAAACACTCGTTCTCGTCTTTCTTTGACCTAGGTCCCTCATTTCTGGAAAGATTCTCCAAGAATAAGTGAGAGCTGTCTCTATGTTGACAGTTTAGTGGTACAGCACTATTATAATGTCTGGGTTTTGCCCGTATCCCCGCTGGACAATAAGCTTTTGTGAGGACAGAGATCTTGTTTGTATCCCACTGCCCGACACAGAAGCCATTCACTGAATCTTTGTTGAACAAGGAAGACTGAACGTGCAGGTCCTCACACTGAGCATCACAGGCCATTTCTCAGGCACACTCAATTTTGAGAACTCCTGCTTTAGAAGTGCTACTTATTAGGAGTCAAGCCGTGGATAGAATTTAATTTGGGCCTTATCTCTAGTTTGCTCCATATCTGGTGACTTTTGACCTTGGCTAGAAAACAGAGCTCACGACCTGCTGCCAGACCCTTTGTGCACAGGGCTAGTGTGTGTGTGTTTATGGAACAGGGTCTGATTGAATGCGTGAAGCTTCTCCAAAGGGCTTGAACTTGCTTTATGATTAAGGGGATTATTACAGAAAAGACAATTAGCATCTCACTTGCTGGCTCTAAGCTTGAAATCTTTCCAAATCAACAATTTTTGTTTTTATATTTAAAACATTATTTTAAAGGTTATTTATTTAGTTTTTGATTAGAAATGGCCCCTCTTGTCTCCTTATGTTTTCCTGGATCCAGTGTCTTTCAGGTTTCCAAATGAGCTCATGGAATTGATCTGGCTCACTGGTTCCAGGAAGGCTGCTTTATAAAGTTCCTGTTTCTTTTGACCTTCTTGGGATTTCAGTAATGAAAATGCAGAAAAAACACCCAGGCTTTATTCTGGGCTTGAGTTGGCAGCATGCTTCTACAAGAACTTTATCTTCAAAGAAAACCACTTACGAGACCCCGAACTGGGGGGCAGATGCCTGATTCAGAGCCACATTTCCCTAGCTCCTGCCTCAATGGACTATTTTAATGTTTAAGTTTCAGAAACTCTCAGTTTGGAAAAAAACAATCCTCTTCTCTCCCATGAATTAAAACAAAATCAAAGAAGCTAGTCTGGTCACGACATTTAAGTGAGCCAGGAGGGTAACGTTTGAGCAAGCATTATGTTGGGCGTGGCTTGCTTCCCGAGCCAGGGAGTATTAATAACAGCAGCAACAATATTTATCAAACGTTTATTACATGTCAGCCGTGGTGCTAATCACATATGTAATATGATATATAATATGATCCTCACAATGGCAGCTGTGACGTGGGTACACTGCTTCCATTTTACAAAGGAGAACCTGAGGCCCGCAGCCCATGAATGACTTGATAAGGATCATGCTGTCAGTAAGTAACAGAACCAGGATTCCATCCCAGGTTCATCTCACTCACCTTCTTAAAAACTGGGTGATGTCCTAGGACAGGTACTTTTTTGGTTATAATCTAGGGAGGTGTTAATGCTGTGCCAGCTATGGCGCTATGGAAACTGCTGCTTCAGCAATGTGGTCTTTGCAGTGCAATCAGGACCTCTGTTTACTCAGAATTGTTAGGTCTAGAGTTCTCCCCGCCCAAAGCCAGTTTAAGTCTTGGTCTGAAGATTTAGTTTTATATTATAGAAATTCCGTTGATTTGTCTGTTGTCTTTTCGTGGTCCTGCTGCGTTTCTTTCTTCTCCTTCCTTTTTTTCCCCTTTCTTTTTCTTTCCCTATAAAGAGCAATCTCTTTCAATCTTGCCGGGTGATTTGGCACCATTTATTCATTAGTGCAAAGGGCTTCTCCTTTTAGAAAATCAATATATCATGGACTAGGGAGAGTGCTGTAGGCAGGCCCAGGGAGGGGTGGCCGAAAGTCTGGGGGATGGGTTGGAGTGATGGCTGAACACCATCCAGCAAGGCAGAAAGGATGCAGAAAAAGAGCTGGAAGTTCCAGGGAGAAGGATGGTGGAGGGGCATGTGCATGGACAAGAGCCGGGAAGGAGTACAGAAACAAAATGGTTTTTTTTTGTGTGTAAACACAGCTGCTCACGTTAATCCCAAACCTCTTTCCTTAAAAAGATAATGTTGAGAAGTGAAGCCCTCCATTGCTAGGGTGTGGGTAAGGTCAAGAAGCTTGCTGATTCGGCTGCAGGTGGCTTGGTAAAGCCACAGAGGGGAGGAGATATGCAGTTGGTTTTCTCTGAAACAAGAGGAGGGATCATTTTGTTGGTTGGCCTTGCATTTGCTGTGGCTTGGGGGCTGAGCCTCCTCTGTGATCTCCCTTCAGGCAAAATCGTCTTCTGCTTGGGGTAGAAAATCTGTGTGAGGTGACCTTCTTTGGGGTAATTTCATGTAATCCGTGGGGATTTTGAATTGGTTGTGAGATCTTTATAGTGTACCTGCTTACTCTTTCTCCGAGAGAGGGCAGTAGACGGAATAAGAAGTTGCCAGGGGAGGGGGTAAAACACTTCCCATCACCTGGTCTCAAACTTCAGAGCAGTTGTGATAAAATCTGAATGCAAAGCTGGTGGGCGAGAGAGACTTGCTTCTGGAGTATTTCTCTCCAGCAAGAGGAGAAAAATCTAATACAATGAAACCAACGTAAGTCAACCAAACCATACAAAAGAATATGAAGGCAGAATTCTAAGATGACCCTCCATAACTGTGCCCATGTATAACCCCTTCCCCTTGAATGTAAGTAGAACTGGTAACTTGCTTCTGACTAATGCAATATGGCAAAGGTGATGGGCTTTGACTTCCATGATTATGTTGCCTTATAGGGTAAAGGCAAAGGGATTTGACAGGTGTAATTAAAGCCCCTGATCAGTTGACTTTAATCAAAAAGGAGCTACCCTAAGTGGGCCTGACCCAATCAGGTGAGCTCTTAAAAGAGGATCTAGATGTCACAGAAGTAGTCAGATTGTTCTGCTGGCCTTGAAAAAGCAAAGTGCCATGTTGTGGAGAGGGTCACGTGACCGAAAGCCATGCGTGGCGCCTAGGAGCTGAGGTCCTCAGTTCTACAATGCAAGCAACTGAATTCTGTCAACTACCAGTGGGCCTGGAAGAGGACCCCACACCTCAGACAAGATGGCAGCCCTCGCTGGCCCCTCGATTTCAGCCTGGTGAGACCCTGGACAGAGGACCTAGCTTACCTTTACTTGGTCTCTTGATATATGGAAACTGTGAGATGATAAATCTGTGTTATTTTAAGCTGCTAAATTAGTGGTAATTTGCTAGCAGCCATAGAAGACTAATACAGATCCTGTGTTTTTCAAGTGAAATTTCAAGAAGTCTTCAGGATGACATCTACTTCGAGACTTTGTTGTCACTAACCTAAACTGGAGCCACAATTATTCTCTTCTTCAGTCACCACCTGCCATGGATCTCTGGAAAGCACCTCTTGGGGAGCTCTGTCATTAAGGGCTTCCTGTTAGCTTGCTTCTGGGGCTGCTGGAAGATAGACAAAACAAAGAGATGCTTTTCTCTGGTCTTGTTTTGTCAGATTATGGCATGCAAATTCCCGTGTACGTTGGGCAAAACCCTTTTGTAGGCTTTTGAGCTGTCTCAGCAGTGGTTTGGTGAGGCAGAACTCGCTGGCTTGGGAAGGCACTTCTGGGACAGCCGGCTCCCTCCGGTATGTAAATCATCCAGCAATATGCAAATGACTTCTCAGGTCTGCAATCCTTTCCTCCTGGTCTTCCTGGAGATTGCCTGGGAGTTAAAAAGCTCTCATATTTTGCTGCTTTTTAGCCTATTTTTGTTGTCAGCATCTTCAAGTGCTTGGGAAATGTGATTTTTGTAGTTTAAACTATAGAATTTAGACTCATAAAGGATGTTGGGAATGCCAAGACCCAGCACTCAGCTAGCTGCGTATTTCATTGTACTGGACGGGGCTGTACTGTAGTTGTTTACAGTGCTGGTCCTCCCAGTAAATAGGGCAGCCTCACCTCACTCATCTTGGCTTTATCAGGCTAGCACTATGCACTGTGGTGTTTGTTCAATGAGTAAAATCTCTTTAGAGAGGAAGAAAATGAAAGGATCCCCTGCAGTAGGCATCCATCTCTTGCCCAAGGTCACATAGCTTGTTAGTGGAAGAGCTTGTTCTGGAACGCCAGCCTTCTGAATTCCTGTGTCTTTCCACTCCACCTCCCAGTCATTGCACCAGGCCTAATGTGCCAAGGAGGTGGAAGCGGAGAGAGGACGATGTTCTCTGCCCAAGGACTCCAGCAGGTCAGCAGCATCATCCAAATTCCACCCCAGTCCCCGCCTCCACGTCCACCCTGGCCCCCATCAGGCAGCTCTCAGCTCCAGTTCTGTGTTGTACACACTTTTCCTGATGGCCTCCCAGCCCACTTCCCTCCAGTGCAGTTTTCAGCTTCACACTTCATGAATTTTATTCGCAATCGATAAATAAACCTATTATCATCAGGGTTTTGTATTCTCATCATCTATCGTCATCTGTCACAAACCATTTCATGCAGGAGTCCAGTTCCTTCAGCATATCCCACTCATCTTTATTTCTGAGTCAGTGACTGAGAGATATGAACTAAAAGTGCAAGACCAAGAATGTAGCTTTTGCTCAATAACAGAATGTCTAAAGATAAAAATCATATTTAGACATTATTATATTTGAGATTAGTGCCGGGGGAGAAAAAAGTCATTACCTTGTCAGGCTCTCTGTACTTATTAGAAGCGACAAAGTATTTTGCTTTTCCCATTCAAATGTGACGGATCTGATGGGAAAGTGGCTTTTCATTAAGGTGTATTTTCAAAATGCTGTGGCTTCTGGCCATCTCTGCCAGTTTTGTAGGGGGCACTTGATCTAAGTGCAGCTTTGGGTTGGCAAATAAGTTGGAGTCACAATTACTTGTCACAGTTACATATCAAAGAATATTTTGAGGGAGAAGCTAGGTAACTCTGTATGCCTAATGAGGAGTCCCATTCCTGGTTACCACCACAGTCTTTAAGAACAGAAAATATTTTTTGGATAGATTCTCAAGTTGGAGAGGCAAACACTCTGTGACTGACATGGTTTCTAGTCAAGGAATTGTAATCGAAGGGCCAGCAGCTAGGATTCTCAATCATAGTCGATAGTTCTTAAACAACCCTTGGACAAGGAGTACTGAACACGACGTTGCTTCCCAACCCTTTACACATCAAAGTGCTAATAAAGAATAGGAATATTTACAGTATCCTGGGGGAAACTGACGTTCTGGGTTGGTGGCCATCAGCCCCAAGGGTGAACGTCAGGCATCCTGTGATCCATGGAGAACGTGCTGGCTGGGAAGCTGTGCTCTGAGAAGGAAAGACAGTGGAGACCTCCAGCTTGTTTAGGTCTCACGTGTTCTGAGCTTTTCCTGGGTCCCATCAATCAATATAGAAGAAAGATCTTTTGAATGTCATGCTCTGCCTCCCAGAGAAAATTCCTAGAGCTAATGTGACATGGGCAGGTCTGTTCTGCAGGCCTCAAGAGGGTGGTCTGTTTGGTAAAGTCCAAACCAAAATGGGGTTGAAGGTGGTACCTTTTCTATCCACTTACATATGTGGATCTCATCATCTAAGTAGCTTGATGTTTGTGTAGAGGCAGCCTAACGTGTCAAATATATCAGGGTTCTACGAGCAAGCCATGACTGTAGCAGAAGATCAGGGATGAGAGAGATATTGAACATCCTATTACTTTGACATGTATACTGTAATTAGCATTTATTGGGAACTTACCATGTGCCAGGAACGTGTAAAACACTTTACCTGTTTTATCTTGCTTGCTCACAACAACCTTTTTGAACTAGTACCTGTGTTTCCCCCAGTTTATAGAGGAGGAAACTGAGGCTTTGGGCAGTCAAGTCACTAAGCTAGAAAGTGGGATGGCCGGGATTAAAACCCAAGTCAGACCCCAGAGCACATCCTCAGAATGTTCTGCAATGTCGCTCCTGGAACAACACGTGAGGGATGTTGGACCTGGTCCTGGGAGGAGTTTTTTTCCCAAAGCACAAATGTGATTTTCTTTGTATAATAAACCTGAAGACTATTACTCCTCTATCTGCTCCTCACTTTTCCTGCCTCTCTCTGCCTTGGGCAAATTACTTAACCTTTGTACCTTAACACTTTATTTATAAAATAGGGACAATGATGTTGTGTTTGTCAGAAGGCCGGAGACTTTCATCCTGTGAGATGCACAATGATTTTAGAGAAGGAGTTTTAACACTTTAATATTGGACTCTGAGCCTAAAATATAATAAAGGAGAGTTAGTATTTTCTTAGCTATAATTCATGGCCCAGAGGCTGTTGCATTTATTGAATTTTTTTCAGTCCAGTAAACAATGTCTCTAGTCATTAAGGAACATAATATGTGACTAGAGACTGCCAGGCCCACTGACATTACCCCAAGAGGAATGTTGTCTTGGGAGAAAATATCTTCTCAGCAGCTGATGAAAGAATTCCACTGTCGGGCCTGGCCTTCTGAGAAAGAGCTCTGATAAGCTCAGGCCTTGGGCTTAATTTTCTCCAGCATGGACAAAGGGGACAAGAGAGTGTCGAGACCTCTGGAATCATGTTCTCCCATCTGAATTTGAAGCCGGTGTCTAACGTTTTCAAGTGGTTGAACTTGGACAATTAATTTCCTCAGTTTCCTCAAATATAAAGTTGGAATAACAAGAATAATGACCTTTGAGTGTTGTCATGAAGCGTAAATAAGATAGCACAAATATAGGTTTCTTTACACATAGTTTAGAACAGAGGTGGGAGATAGTCTAACCCTGAGAGTTTATAGTGAGAATGAAAAAAGGTCTTTGGGGAGAACAATAATGTCTAGCGGGAATAATCTTACTATTTTTTTGAAATAAAAAAAGTAGAAAAGGAAAAAACAATTATCCGTATTTTCGCTGCTCAAAATCAATCCTTGCTAGCGTTTTGGCCTATTTATTTCCAGTTATTTTGAAAGGCAAGAAGGGGGGCCAGACAGGGGGAAGAAGGAATTTTATTCCTATTTTAAAAAATATAGGCTTATTATAAAGAATTCAACAAGTCAGAAAATACAAAGGTAAAACTTAAATCACCCAAAATCCCACCTTCCAGCTGTTACTATTGTTAAGAGTTGGCAAAACTTCGGATAGCTGTGTGTGTGTATGTGTGTGTATGCATGTGCGCATGTGTGTGTGTGGCAGATAAAACAGGTAAAATGTTAACTGTGAAGTTAGATGGTGAGTATGAGGGAATTTACTTTGGGGATTGTTTGAAAATTTCTGGAAGATGTTAAAACAAAGAAAAACTTTAAAAAATGAAATCATAATATATATATATATATATATATATATATATATATAGTCTTCTGAGTACTTAGTTCAAGTTTACTGAGTTTAATAGAAGAAAAATATGCAAGTAATAGTAAAGAAATATTGAGGTTTGAATAAATATTTTTTTCACCTGAAGAGATACTATTTTCTAGAAGATTCCTCTAAGGTTTAAAAATGATTAAGGCAAACATTCCGTTGTGTGGAGTCATAGTTTTTTAACTAGGATTCCGTTATAGACAATATCTACATTTGAAAGAAGAGGACATGAGCACTCTCATCTTCCTCTTTACCTCTTCTCTTGTACCTCTACATTTTTTTTTCTTCTTTTGGTGAGGAAGATTGGCCCTGAGCTAACATCTATGCAAATCTTCCTCTATTTTGTATGTGGGACTCCACCACAGCATGGCTTGATAAGCAATGTGCAGGTCTGTGCCTGGGATCTGGTCCTGCAAACCCCAGGCTGCCAAAGTGGAGCGTGAGAAATTAATTACTATGACACTAGGCTAGCCCCTCTAATTTTGTTAGTTATGTTATATTTTTTTGTTGTCCAGCTTTACAACATTCACATTATCTTCAGTACTCATAATTTCTAGGGTGGTGTTGAATCCATATGACCATTTGACCTTCTGGATAACATAACTTTATTCTTGAATTAATTATTTTGCTGCATCTCTTAATTTGTTGGATTTCATGATCATAAAGTTTTTTCAAGAAGCCACTTGTGTGTTCCTTGAGTTTTTTCATGTGTCAGAATGTCTTCCCACTGTACCCAGATGAATGGCTGGCTGGATTGCTTTCCGTTAGAATGTTGTGGACATTACTCTAATGTCTTCTGTCATTGAAACTTGAAGCCAACTGATTTTTTTCTTCCTTTTTTAGGTGCTTTTGATTTGGCTGTCTGGATGCTGAAGAATTCCTTTATTTATTTATTTTTAGTCCTTGACGTTCAATAATGGCTCACTATTACTTTGGTTTGAACAGAAGTTCGTTTTAAGAACCTTGAAGGTAAGGAGGGGCTAACAAGACGCCTGAGTTACAGTGAGGTTGTACATGAATCTTCTCTAGGCCTAAGATGTGAGTTCTTTAAATTATTTCAACACATGAATATTGAACAATGCCCATTTGGAAGTGTTTCAGAACAAAATGTGTTGGAAAAAACAGCAATTTCTGATGAATGGGAAAACTATATTTTTGTTTGATAAACTTAAGGAATTTTGTTTTGTTTCAAAACATCCAGATTTGTTTATCTGGAAGGAAAACTGACACAATTAGTAAGAATTTAGGAACATTGAAGTTAAACCAAGAATCAATTTTGAACCGATATTTCAGACAGATTTGTGTCCTCCGCAAGTCAAAGTCAAGGCAGCTGCTTCTGGGGGCTGTAGCACCGCTGCTAGAACCAAGAGGTGAGGGCCGCAGAAGGCACCCTGCAAGGTCACTGCAGATGCAGCTGAGGAGAGGAGTGTAGGGTCATCTAGAAGAGGCAGGTGGGTGGCCAGGTCTTCTGGACTGTACCCTTGTATGCATGTATAACTGTGTTAACATATTTAAGGAAACAACGTGTCCAAAGCAGAGGGCTTGGTCAGCTGTGAGATGTATGGAAAAGAGAGCATCACCAAGGATCCCTTTATCTTTTATCCCATACCAGCTCTGCCCCCAGGAGTGGGAGATTTCACCATCAGACTCCAGAAATTCTGGTCCCAAAGGCAAGATGTCCCTACTGTGAGCCTGATGTTTAAACATGAAGTTCACCTGACTCCCCCTCTTCTGATTTCATGTCCTCATGGCAATTTTCTGGTGCCAGTGAAGGGCTGCTCATGTAGAGAGAGAAAAAAAAAAAAAAAAAAAAAAAAAAATACAGATTTTAAATATTTCTGAGTCTCTCAGAGTGATTTCTCAGGGTAATGAGTGGCTTCTGATTACCATTTGGTTTTCCCAGGCTACAGGGAGAAAAGGAGATTGTTATGCCAACCTGAATAATTCCAGTCTGTGTGACAATTCTGTTTCTCACTTTAAATTAATATATTGCCAGCCTGATGCCTTCCCCAGGTCTTCTGCACATTTTAGTGAGTATGAGTCAGTATTTTGGGGTCTGATTGTCCCTGGACATTGACAAGAGTGAGCCAGCCTTCTTCTAGATAACTCTATTTCCATCTTCCATTCCTCTCTATTTCTACATCAAACACAGTTAATATTTGGTTAATTCATCTGTATTAAAATATGTTAAGACTAGATAAAACTTTAAATACCTCTGGAGAAAATTTATAAACTTTTTTTGGACCTTTACTTCATTTGCCTTTACTTCATTGTCTTCAAACAATAAGAGTAGCATGGGGAAACTGAGACAGCCTCTTGCAATAGTCTTGCAAAGGTCACTTGCAAAGATCATTTTTATGTTGAGGATGGATGTCTCCTCATTTGAAGGGTAATGCTCTTTCTACTAAATTCCCTGTCCAACCTAATGGTCCTAAAGCTGTTAGTAGAAGCAAAAGGTTACTGTGTAAAACAATGGGCTGGCATGGGGTGAGGATACCAGGAGAGGACCCGAAGGTGAAATTGCTCCTGTTCATTTGCCCTGGCATTTCAGATGGTGTCCCTGTTGTGGTCTTGCTTGTCTCAGATCGACCTGTTCTTTTGAAAAGCCAGATACAAAAGCATAGAAGCAAGGGTTGAAGAATCAGCATTTGAATTTCAGAATGCTCGAGAGAAGGAGATTTTGTTGAAGTTGGGTGACTTAACAAACCGACTTAACGAGCACTGTGTTTATTTTGCGTAAACATAATCCCAGTTATGAAATTACAGCAGAAGCCTTGTTATCTAACAAAATGAAGACCAATAGTTTAATCAAAAAGTTGGATGAAGCATGGAATTTATTTTTAAAAAACCATAGAAACCCAGTACCTATGTACCTATAACATTTCATATTAAATTAAGAAATCTAAATGTATTCATTTACATTTGATATAGATTCCAGGCTTTCTTTTGTTTTTTGCTGAGGAAGATTCACCCTGAGCTAACATCTGTGCCAGTCTTTCCTCTATTTCATATATGGTTCGCCACCACAGCATGGTTGATGAGTGGTGTAGGTCCACTCCTGGGATCCAAACCCACGGACCTGGGCTGCCAAAGTGGAGCCCACTGCACTTAACCACCACACCATGGGGCCGGCCCCAAGCCTGCATGTGTGTGTGTGTGTGCGCGTGCAAGTCTACCAGTTATAGTCCTGCATCTTTTTCTTCAATAAATGACATCCAAAATGCATCATCTTCATTGTCCAAATCTTAGTTTATTTAAAGAGAGGTGCAAACTTAAAGATGCCTCTGACTCAATCTAAGAGCAGAATCCATCTAGAATTTTATTTTTCTCCTTAGTGTTTTATAGCTATCAACATCAAATTTTTAAAGTGACTCTTCTTTGTGAAATGATCTTTATGAAATACTCATCCTAATTTTCAGAGAAACAATTTTCTTTTCATTCTCTTATTTGAATATTTATATAACAAGCACAGCTGGTTTGAATAAACCCCACTGACTCTTGGTGAACGGGGAATTGTCGTTCAGAACCTCAGAGTAACCCAGCAGCGGTAAGGAAGCAGCCTGTCTTGGGGATCAGCTGTCAAGAATGGAGCATATTAGTGAATCCAGCTGACCTGCTAGGTGGAGGTCAGATAAGAGGACTCCTTCTCTATGGGCCTTAGGAGTCATTGGTCCAAACTTACCTCACTCTAGAGGTAAGACAATGAGACTCCAGAGAGGTGACGTGACCTCAGCCAGTCACAGAATAAGAGAGCTACTATTAATGTCTCTGTTTGCTGACTCTTGGCCCAATACTTGGTATTCCTTTGTGGTGATTTATTTTGAATATTCTCCCCTCTGTCCCAGTTTTATTGAGATACAATTGACATATAACATTGTCTTAGTTTGAGGTGTACAATATGATGATTTGATATATGTATATATTGTGAATCGATAACTGCATAATAAGTTTAGTTAACATCTATCACCTTACATAGTTACAAATTTTTTTTCTTATGATGAGAACTTTAAGATTTACTCTCTTAACTTTCAAATATGCAATACAGTATTGTTAACTATAGTCACCATCCTGTACATTACATCTTTAGAACTTACTTATCTAATAACTGGAAGTTTTCACATTTGACTACCCCCACTCGTTTCCCTTGCCCCCCACCTCTGGTAACCACCAATCTGTTCTCTGTATCTATGAGTTAAATTTTTTCTTTTTTAGATTCCACATATATATGAGGTCATATGGTTTTTGTCTTTCTCTATCTGACATTTCATTTGGCATAATGACCTCAAGGTCCGTCCATGTTGTCAAAAATGGCAGAATTTCCTTACTTTTCATGGCTGAGTAATATTCCATTGTGTGTATATGTGTGCGTGTGTGTGTGTGTGTGTGTGTGTGTGTGTATATATCATGTATTTTTTTTATTCGTTCATCCATTGATGGACACTTAGGTTGTTTCCACGTCTTGGCTATTGTAAATAATGCTGCTATGAACATGGAGCTGCAGATATCTTTTTGAGTTAGTGTTTTCATTTTCTTCACATAAATACCCAGAAGTGTATGTCTAAATCTTCCAATATAATTGTAGAAATGAGTTTGTAGTTTTGAAGTTTTTGGCTGTATAAATGTTTAGACTGTGTTATGTGTGAATACAAATGTAAATTTTTTTATTTCTGGGGAATCAAACATTTTATCATTAACTAGAAACCTTCTTTATTTTCAGTAATTTTTTTTTCTTGTCTTAGAATCTCAATCTATCTGTTTTATAAAGAATTTAAAAGAAAAAGTAGATGCTATGGCTTTCAGGAGCAATTTTCTCCTTCAAATCCCCTTTTACAGCAAGAAAAGAAAATGCCCATAGCATAATGGTTAAAGAAAAATTAAGCTTTGGAACCAGGGAGACCTGGGTTATTATCCCACTTATTATTTTTCCCAGGTTCCACCACTTATTAGTTATAAGACTTTGAACAAGTCGCCTAACTTCTTTGAATCTCAGCTTCTTAATCTGTAAGATAGGGATAACAATGGCATCTACCATTATGGGGTTATGAAGACGCAATGAGAGAAAGGATGTAAAGTGTTTACCACAGTGCCTGGTCTATGATCAATGGGATCCATGTTTATCTTCTTATGATGGCCTGACGTTTTGTCTGTAGTTGTCCTCAGAATTCTCAGTTCCTCACATGAGGCAGCGTTCAAAGCATCCAGCTGGGAGTGTGCCATGTCTCTAGATAACTGGTCGCTGCTGAGGAGCATCATTTTGGGTTCTCATTGCTAGTCCGGCCTCCATTAAGAAGGTTTCCCAATTCCATCCATGCCAGGCATCAGTGTTCCCATAAACCCTCTCACTGTAATCTGATAGTAAAGTTCATTTGGGGAATTTCCTGATTCATTCTCTGAGTTGTTCACTCTAGAGGCCTTTGATCTTTTCTCTGAGCTGTGACCATGCTTGGTGTTTAACAGTCTGGATGATGCTTCTGAGGTAAGCAGTTTCACAGAAGACACCACCTTGCAGCATATGGGATGTCGAGCTTCCTTGCGTTGTCTGTGCAGCCAGAATTGGTTCTGTTTTTGACTGTGAACTGCTTCACCTTTCCTGTGAGATTCTTTCTCTCTTTGAATATGCTGAGTTAGCTAGAATCCTCACTTGTTAACTGTTTGCTTAAAGAGTTAAAGGACCTCATTGCATCTCTCCTACAATGTTGAAGCTTCCAGCTTTTCCCACATTTGATTTCTCGTGCTTTCCCATCCTTATGCTAGAATACGTAAAAAGCAATGCAGGTCAAAAGATGGTCATTAGGAAAGAACTAGGGAACTTTCTTTAGTGATGAACAGCCAGTAACCAATGAATCCAATATAATAGACACATCAGTTAAGAATTGAATTCAGTAGCAAAAGAAGCTCCCCCTACCCAATAGCCCAAAACGATTTGGTTTCATATAAAAGAAGCTTAGAAGTTAGGTACTCCATGGCTGGTATGGTGTGGTCCTCCAAGAACTAAGCTCTGCTCCCCCATCCTAGTCCATGCTTCCATCTTTCAGGTCACTTCATGATTCAGTATGGCGACTGGAACTCCAGTTATTATGTCTAGTTACAGGCTAGAATAAGGAGGAGAGGTAGAAACAGAAAGGTGCTGTTCCTGTAGATCAGCTTTCTTGGAAGTTCCCAATTTGTGCTCAGATCTCATCAGCTAGAACTTTGTCATATAGCTATAACTAGCTGCAAGGGAGGCTGGGAAATACAATATTTTATTTTGGGCAGCACTGTGCCTAGATAAAGTTTTGGGCTCTGTTACCAAGGAGAAAAAGGAGAATGGATATGGGGAGTCAGCCAACAGTGTTTGTTACAATGGTGAAATGGCTTAGAGAGGGTGGATGATTCCAAACGACTTAATCCCCCTCTCATCCAGGTGTGGGAACAGACTCATCCTTTCCTTACAAAATAAAACCTCAGTTATATACTTCGTTACTTTCTCTTTCTTGAAATCAGGATTCTTTTTAAAAATATAGATTATCACACTAGGGCCATTGTGAATTATCAGAGAGGTCATGCCAAACAAAGTTTGGAAATTAATTTCCCTGGGGAGAAATGTCAATCAGCGTCCAGGGAGTCCTTGAGACATACACAGCATGCTGGGTGTCTGACCGTAGTGCACACACAGTGTCCTCTGTGACTGCAGTGTTTGTTCCAGAGCCTAGGCTGTTGGTAAATCCATGTGATGCACAAAGGAAGAAGGTGACATGGTAGATTCCATAAGGGTAACACTTTGCCTCAAGTCTGCTGGTTCAGCACCCGTTTGATATGAGTAGTGAATGGATTTTTTCAAAGAAAGATCATACTGATCAGTGTCAAACATAAGCTTGTTCCTTAAGAATGGAGCCCTTTTTTCTTCATTTCCTTGATTGGCAAATTTCTGGAAAGGGTAGCCATCACTTGCTGTCATTGTTCACCATGACCACGTGGAACTTCAGTCTCTACCTAACTTTCGTGTGGCATTTGGTAATGTTGGTTCTGGCCTTCTTGAAGCCCATTCCTCTGCTGGTGGCTGTGACACACTTCCCTTTTCCCTCCTGGCCTCTCCCTTTTCTTCTTTCTGTCATGGGCTCCTAATCCTCTCATCACTCCTTTGGCATTCCCCAGCACTCCCTTCTCAGCCTTTTTATCGTCCTATATCCTTCCTCCTGTGCGATGGCCCCTGGACCCATGGCTCCTCCTATTGGCTAAGTGTTGATGTCTCCGATACTGTATCTTTACAACAGATTTCTCTCCAGAGATCTAGAACTATTTTCTAGCTGCTCACTGGACATTTCTACCTGGCCTCCTCATGAGCGCTTAGAACTTACCGTGTCTAAAATGGAAGTCTTCAACTCCTGCTCATTGGTTCTCTTAAACCTTTCCTTTCTCCTGTGTTCTCTGTCTTGGTAAGTGACACTCATATACCTGAGTTGGAAACCTGGGAGTCATCTTTTACTCCTTTCTGTCCTTCATCTCTCTCCATATCTAACCAGTCACCAAAGCCTCTTCCTTGAGGCTCCAATCCACCTCTTTCCTTCCACCCCCACCACTGTCCTCACTCAGGCTGTCATCCTTTATCACTAGAAGCCCCTCGTAACTGCCTCTGTGTTATCCAGGCTGTCCTCTAGACTACCGTCAGAGTGACCTTTCCAATACAAAAACTCTATGATGTTACTTCTCTGAGTAAAATCTTTTGAACTTCCCATTACCTATAAGTTGCCATTCAGGCTCCTCAGCATACATTTGGGGTAGGTCCCTCACAAGCTGCTGCTTGTCTACATGGCTCCTTTGTATGAACAAGGAAAAGATGCCCCTTTTGAGCCTATGCAGCCCAGCAGGTGCAGAAGAAGGGCTTGGTGAGTGGAGTGTGCCTCATGTGACAACAAGGTACCCCTTCCATTGGGAGGATGCAGCCCCGCACATGGGCACAGGGCTTGGCTAGCAAAGCTTGGACTAAACCCATTTCATGAACTTCTCAGCTGACCTCTACCCCCATCTACACACATGGGGTGTGAGTATGGCCATACTCCAGCACGTTAGATTATTTGCAAGCTCTCTCCTGCCTCCAGGACTCTGCCTATGCCTTCTAGGAATCACTCTGCCTCTAGCCCCCGTGATTAACTCCTACTTATCTTTCCAGACTTGCTTTAAGCATCACCTCCTCCTGGGAGGCTTCTCTGCCCTCATAACCGGAATTATTTGCCATCACTCAGTGTACTCCTAACACCAGGGCTATATGTCTGCCATGTCACTTTGTCACACTGTTGTAATGATTAACTTTTACATTTGTCTCCCTCTCCACTTTGTGAACAACTTAAGGGCAGAAGGTAATACTCTACTCATCTTTATATTCTTGGCTTGGCTCGGGTAGATTCTCACTAAATTAATTGTAGGGCAACTGCCAGAAATTAAGCAAAATACCGGATTCTAGGTGTAGACAGAATTATAGGGCTTACATTTATTATGAACAAATAAGAAAATAATACTATTTAGTGATGCAATGCCATTACAAAATTCTCCAGAAAGGAATTGCAAATTCTTTTTTATGAGCAGAGGCATGAATAGGAGGAGGACAAATGCTGACAGCAGGCCGGGAAAGCATCGGTCTTTCAAGAAGCATATTAAGGGCCTTACGGCAAAATGTAAGAGGTGGTCAGACGCGGAGACAGCTTGGATGTGAACAGGGCACATGAGCTAAGAACAAACTTGAATTAAACCCAAGAGCAGAAAGGGGAGCCTCTCTTTAAAACCAACTTTTGCAATTGACTGGATGTTTGACCTCTGGGCAAGTCATTAACCTCTGTGTCTTAGTTTCCACATCTGTAAAGTGGAGATAATAATGCTTCCTTACTTCAAAGAATTATAGATTAATCAATGTCTGAAAAATGTCTCTAACTCGGGCAACTCTATGGAAATATCCAGAGTAGCATGTAAGGAAGCAAGGTGTAAATACTAGAGGAATAAATCTGAGCTTCCTTTTAATTTAGTCAAAATGTTAAAAATGAAAAATAATTGCTAGTATCCTCATCCTGGTAAATGCTATCAAGGAAACAGCAGTTAGATTTGTATTTTGGAAAAATGTCCTTTTAATGGTTATAAGTCTTTTATTTTTCCACGTGATTCCAAAGCAGAGGTGTCTGCTGAGGTTTGTGAATTCCAGGGGTGTGGGGACTGAGACCCCTTGGATGAATCAATATGAACCTACAAAAGCTGCTCACACCAGGAGGACTCTGGCCAGTGTAGACTGTGTTGCTGTCCCCAGAGTGAGTTATGACCTTAGGGCTTATGTGAGCCTCCTTATTTCTCCCCCTCCTCTCCCCACTGCCCAGGGTCCCTCTACCAGAGGGGCGTACCCCAGGGAGGGGATGTGCAGGGGCTCACATACAAGGCCAACTCAAGGCTCCTAGCTGTTCTACCAGAGGATAATGTGTACTTTTTTGAGCACTAAATGTGATCCAAAGATTAAAATGTTAAGAATTCACAGTTGGGCTCTCCCCAACTCTCTGAAAAAGGGTAGATTTCCAAAAAGGACCTTTGGTTTATTGGCCAGCTTGAGGGCCTCATCATGCTGGGGGGCATGATGGGTGGCGAGGAGGAAGGGGGTAGTCGAGAGGTCAATTTGCTCCACAGGAGGAAAAATGAAACAGACCCCAGGGGAGCTCTTATAATACAGGAGGGAGGGAGGCAGGCACAAGGCCAAATGGTGGAGGGGAGCTGGGCTGTGTGAGGGAGAGCAACACCCAGCAGAGGTGGTGCCTTTCTGTGTGGGAGAAGAAGGGAGGAAGACAGAGCTGTGGCCTGCTTGGGAAGGCAGGATCACATGGGGGGGAGAGAGGCTTTGAAGGGGATGTTTAGAAGTTTAACTGGGCCATGGACTAGGGGCTGTATCTTTCTCCTTCCCACTCCACTTCCCTTTCTTTTAATGAGCTTCCATATTAAGGTTGGTCTTAAGGCAGGCTGACTTCACAATAGTGCAGGTACACTCAAGAAACTGGAAGATTTTTAAATGAGGCCAATATAAAGGGCAGATGATGTTTCTATGGAGCCATACAGGGTACTTGCAACCTTGAGCCGTCTCTCTGGTTGTCTGGGTGGTAGGGTTTGGGGCCAATCAGGCTGGGTCCAGTGCAGTACTGCCCCCAACCTGTGGTGCTCCCAGCCTTACCTTTTCCTAGACATATTTTGATGCCATAGAGAAGAGAATCTGATCTAAGCTCAGGCCATATGTACCCAAGGGCTGTGAGGTGTTACTGGGGGACTGGATGGGTTCAGATGTTTGGGTTGGTTTCTCCTTTCAAGGAGTTTAAACGTTCTCCCTCTTGGCCATTTTGAATGACATTGCTTTGCCTGCATAGCTTGCCAGGTAGAAACAGAGGCCAATGAGAAAGTTCCTTTGCACAAGGAGTTAATGGTCAGCACCCTGTGTTCTGGATTTAACCCTATTGTATATCTTTTATCTTAAGAGGACACTTTACATTGCTTTGCTAGCCACTTATTTTTCTTTTGAATTCTGGGATGAACATGTTATCCAAGGCTAGGCCTATGGCCTTAAGTGGCATTAAACAACAAAGCAAAGTAGTTTGAGAGGCCTTTTGTACTGTTACTATGTCTGGAAATGTTAACCTTCTGTTAGAGTCACGGTGAAGTGGTTTACGTCAGACTGACCCTCCTGGCAGCTCTACCGCTGTTTTTTACATAGACTTGGATGAGGTATTTATGCCCTTTCCAAGCTCTGTACCCACCTCCGCTCACCTCCTCCACCTGGAGGAGGAAGCTGGAGAACACGGCCCAAACTTTACGCTCGTGTGACCATTATTTTTTAAAAAGTGGCACATTATTGTATTGCTGCTATTTCCTTAGCTTTTAAAGACTAACTCCTTTTTCTTTATTAGTACTGTCTGAAACGGAATAAACCTTCCGTCTGTTTTTATCTTCTGAATAAGATCTTTTCAAAGGTGCTTCTTTGGGGGAGTCTGGAATAATTAATTCTCTCCCCTCCATCTTTCTCAATGCATTTAATTTGAACTTTCTTAATGAAAACTCATCTCTCATAAACGCTGGGTTGGCCCATTTTGTGTGTGCCTGCTCTGTCCTGCTTTGAGTGATGTGTAAATAAGAGGCAATCTGGTGATGAGTTTTGCTTGTGTGGTGTGGAAGGGTGGAGAGGGAGGAGGGTTTGATGAATAGAGGCAACCAGAAAATGTACTTGATAATAACATGGCCATGATTGATGTTGTAATTCCTGAAAAATTATCATTGTGATATAATTATTTGTTTATGAACTGTGCCCTGAGACTCCCAAGTTTGTGATTATTCATGGCACAGATAAAACTCTAAAGTCAATAATTCATCAAGGGTATAATGGTTTTGTTTGGGGGAGGTGGGGGGGTCCCATGGATATTACATCCTATTTCTGACACTTCCGCTATAAATCTGAGAACTCCTTCAGTACAAGGAAGAACCAACTCCTTACCCTCTGTTCCTTTTTTTTTTCTTAAAGTGGCTTTAATAATTTGTACATATTTTTAAAACTAAACTTAATTTTATTTATCTAGAAAAATTCTTTCAACATAGGAACATTATCTGGGTCATTCCTATTGGTGTATCTCATGACTGCCAAGTAGAGAGAGAGAGACGGATAGAAGAAGGAAAAACAATCGAGTTTTGTCCCTAGAAAAGTACAAGACAATCTTACACTAATCTCTTTAATTTTGATCCATAAAAGGGGACAAAAGGAGGCCTCATTTTCAGAAAGTTGATGAGTTTGGCCTCATGACTCGCTTGAATTTTGAGTGGCTGATTTCATACGCATGTCTCAAGAGTCTTGACATCTCTTACCCCAGTTCTGCTCCTGTAAAGTGGCTGATATGGTAGTTTCTCTCTCTCATTCTTTCCATTTCCTTCTCATAGCCATTTTTCCCCTGCATCCATTTACTTACAATGGAGTAGCCCACTGGGAGTGATTGTCACGGGTGCATCATGTGCCTTTACCCCAGGGTTCCACAAGTCCTGGGGTCAGGTTTCTCCTTTCCAGCAGGGCTGGGTGAAGAAGACTCAGAGGGCATGCAAAGCTCAATGAAAATGAGAAATGGGTTTTCACAGGGACAGCCTCTGGCTCACCTTCCATGCCTAGTGAACTTCTCTCCTTAAATTGCTTTCCACCCAAGCACATGCCAGCATTACATGAAGGTTGCATACATATAGGAGGTGGGAGACCTACCTTATGACAACTTGAGAGAAGATAAAGGAGTTTAGGTTGACTAGAGGCTCAAGATGAGATAACAATTTGATCTGGCTGCAAAGAAGTGACTACAGACTCAGGCTCAGAGTCCTGAGCAAGAGATGTAACGTGACTTCTCTCTCCTGCAGGCATCACATCACATCCCAAGCTATGTGACTGGGGCAGAGCACCATGTTTTAATAGGGTCTCTTATGGGTTTAATTGTGTCCTCCAAAAAGTTGAAGTCTTAACCCACAATACCTCAGCATGTGACCATAATTCCATTTCCTTCTCATGGTAGGGTCAGTGCAGTAATAAGTTAAGACAAGGTCATACTGGAGTAGGGTGGGCTCTTAATCCAATATGACTGGTGTCCTTATTAGAAGAGGAGAGCCACATGCAGTGGGGAGAACTCCATTTGAAGACACAGAGACACACAGGGAGAAGATGGCCATAGGATGATGGAGGCAGAGATCAGAGTGATGCACCAAGGAATGCCAAGGGTTGTTGGTAACCACCACAAGCTAGGAGAGAAACATGGAACAAACTCATCCTCAGAGCCTTCTAGAAGGAACCAACCTTGCTAATCACCTTGATTCAGACTTCTAGTCTCCAGAACTGTGAGAGAATAAATTTTTGGTGTTTCAAGTTTTTGGTAATAAGGCCGCCCTAGGATATCAATACAGGGACCTTAAAAATTTCTGGTGCACTGAGATGAAGGTGACTAGGATGGTCAAAGGATCTGCTACAATGCCATTGGAGGAACAATGGAAAGAATAAATGACAGCCTAGAGGTTTATTGAAACTCTGACATCCATCTTCACATATTTGAAAGCCACTCGAATGGAAGAAGGTTTAGATCTAGTCCGTTTAACTCCAGAGGTGAGATTTCAGTTCAACACCTTCTAAAAATAATAACTATCCAATAATGGACTAGAAAGACCCTCACCACTAGAATGAAGGACATGTGATTTCTACATGAGAGAGTCCCTCTTGGTTGCTAAGATTCTCTGGATGACAACTGAGTTTATACAGCTCAATGCTCATCTGTGAGGACACACTATTAAATGATACCTTCTTATGAATCTAAGAGCCATTTGCTTAGGTGTCTGTGGGATATGACGCCAGAGTTACTAAGTCAGTTACCAACTGTTTGGATTCTTTCTTCTTCCTCCTTTCTCTATTTGCTTTACCTAATTTGTTGCCATAGACAGAATAGATGGTATTGTGGACATAGACACACTTCCTCCAGCCAACATTTATCAATGACCAACTCTGTGCCAGCCATATGGACTATCCAAGAAGGCAGGAATGAATGAACTTGCTGCTTTATCTGTTTTGGCATTCCTTTCTTTATGAAAACTCAGGCTATCCTGCCAAACCACGTGGACGTTTCAAGTGGAATCTCTGCCTCTTGACAAGCCATATTTCATTTTCATGTTTTCACATGTCCTCATCTGTCAGTATTCAACAGATCTTTACTGAGAAAGACTACTGGTAAATCATTGAGCTGGGCAGTATGGGGGGGACATAAAGGGGAACAAGCCATGATTTGTGCCCGTGGGGAGTCCTCCCCTTCTTTATAATGGTACAAAAGGAGGTACAGGAAAGCAGGAGCAGCTAAGGGTGTTCACTTACCATAATGTCCCAGGATTGTTTCATAAGCCCGCTGATGTCATCATTGTTTGGGAATTATGCTCAAGAACAAGGTTTGTCCTTTCAATACATGATATGAAGCACTGGCAAAAATATTCTTCCTTCTCTCCCAAACCCTTCACTGTTTCTACTTTTTGAACCTGGATAACAATCTTCTTTGCTTGAACACACTATCTTCTGGGCTTGATAATATACATTATCTCTAACTTTCAATGCAATGCATAGCCCAAGTGGATTTCGAATAGTTTTAAACATGTTCAACATAAATAGGCTTTGTCTAGGAGTAGGCGAAGACGAGTAAGAATTATAGTCCACAAGGACTACAACCACTTTCTTTATGCTCAGCTGAATGCATATCTTCTCTCTTGTCCTGCCTGCTGCTTTATTAAAAGTTTCTTCCCCCTTGTTCCTCATTGCCAAATAAGCAAATATCAGCATCACTAAGAAGGAGAAGAGGAAGGGTGTGGTGAGCCGGCTGCTGACCCCTGGTCTGTCCATCACCTGCAACTGGAGCCTTGACAAAGTGACTTGCTGCCAGCTGGCAAGTGGAGGTGCTGTGCCTCTGGGAAGCCCAGGGCCCTGGCTTGGCTGCCAGCCCTGGGGCTGCGGAAGTGGCAGGGCTTCCGGATGGTCCATGGGTCTGAGCCCAGAGCTCACTCGCTCTCCTTCTGGCTGAGATGTGTTCTTTATTTCATTAATGACATATTTTAGCACTGAGGGGTATAAATAAAGGACAGGGAACTTGAGCCCAAGGGAGGCTTGAGCTTGGATAAGAATCCAGAACTTCTTCCACTTCTACTGTGGAAGCTCCAGATACTATGAGGATTCCAATTAACCATCACCATGTCTGGCTTCCCCTTTTCAACCCCCATTGCCAGCCCTCCAGAACACAGGGCTGAAGGGATGTCCAGAAGTAAAGTTATGGCTAATATTGTCATCCAGCCGACAGAGGCTCAGTCCTAATCCGACACTCATACAATTGCCCCCCTGCCTTGGTAGACCCTCCCCCAGGCAAAGCTCTGGAAGCCACCACTAAGTGCCAGCCCCAACAGCACCCATGGGCAGAGAGCCTTGGGTAAGCCAGCTTCAGCACTCACTGGCATCTGGTCAGGATTACATTTCTAGCTTCATCAATATTTTTCACTTCTCAACCTTGCTGTACTATATTCTTCTGACTCTCGAGAGCAAAGGGAAAGATAAATTTCAGAAAAGTAGTTGAGAGAACCCAATCCTGTATTCTCAATCACCCTCTCCCCAATTCCAATTTTTAACTACTTATTTCAAGGACCCATAAAGGGCACAGCAGAGAGAGCTAGGGCCCTACATCCATAACCACATTTCCATATCCACCAGGCTGAAACAATCTTCCATTAATGAAAAGTACCCTCAAACTGGCAGATGTCGCTGAAGACTTAAACTAGGGAGAGATTGGCACCACAGTTGGTAGCTTTTGGACGAAAGTGCTTTTCTTTCAGCTCAACTCATTCATATCTCTTCATTTTCTGGAGAGTATAGACTTAAGAGGTGACCCGTCTGTACCCTTAATTTTGAGATAGCAGCTGAAGTTTTCATTTTCTTTTTTTGGGGGAGGGGGGCGGTTAGCCCACTGACCTGCCTTAAAATGTGACAGGCTTCGTGCTGACTTACCCAAGAACACAGCACAACCATGACTTACTCGGCTTATCTGGAGAAAGAAAATACGTATTTAGTAAAAAGAGAAGATAAAAGCAATGGAACAGTTGGTTATACACTATAGATTGTAATAAATGAAAATATTGAGTGCATTTTAAATGATTAATGTATGAAAACTGTCATCACTTACTGTGCATTAATCAAGAAAAAATGCACACTGCCCATAGTGGTTAATGTTGCAGGCCCATTGTTCAGCTTTGATAATGTGCATAATAATGCTCAGTATGACAATGAGTTGGGGTAGCTGAAAATTTAGGATGGTTGCAAGTTTGGTGTAGTATTTGGATTAGCATCTTAATCTGTGCCTTGTCAGCCTCATCAGTACACAAGCTATGCATTTTTTTTCCAAAACTAGCAAAAATATGGATGCATCTTTTTTTTTTTTTTAATCAAGAATAATGACCAAGGTACCTGCTTAAACAAATACTACCAGCATTCATTAGTTAGGATGGTTACATGTAAAAGAAATGATGCCAGATAGTAACAAATCCAAGAGAAGTTTATTATGAAAATGGCACCTGCGGATGAAAAAATTAAGTTACATAAAGACAACCATGTATGTGACATGTATGAGAATCTACAAAAGTATAAAAAGAACCCTGTTGTAAATGAAGTATGTACATTTCTGATTTGCAGCATTATCAATGGTCAATGAAAAAAATGTTTCAAAATAAGCCAGGCACTCAGGAAGTTAGGTCCGGTTAGCTTCACACAAAACAAATGTACCATAGCTGTCGCTTTGTAACGTTTTAATTTTTTTTATATATATACTGTAGAGTTGGTAACACTGCTAAGATTTTTACGAACAGAATATCCCTTTCCCCATTATTCAGCTACTTGGCACCAGTCTCCTCATAAAAGTTTTCATATATTTGTACAAGAAATAGTTAAAAACACAGACACAGTCTTCACAGGTAATGAAGTGTTTTTTTTTTTTTTTCATTTTGTAATTTTAAACACTATGGATTTAGACAGCAGCTGTGATTATCTGTTAGTTTAAATCACCAGAAATCATTTTGACACAACACAGAAACATTTATAAAAGAAAAAAAAAAACCAGCTGTCTAGCTGTTCTTTGCAGCTGATAGGTGCATTCCTTTGATTGTTCGATAGCTAGAGTAGAGCTTCCAAAATTAATCTTTAAATTTCTTGATTGGCCTTCTTCACCTTCTAAACCTACTGAAATCCTTCAAGTAAGCTCACTATTACCATTTGTGGCATTTCTCTTCTTTTCGTTAGTATTCCACGGTGGTTTGGGTCCAACTCATGGAATCAAAGGTCGTAGAGGAATCCACTCAACACAGTGATGTTCAAAGGACAGCCGAGTTACTAGATTAGCATTGCACGCATACACAAATAATATACGACAATTCTATATTCCATTACCCCCTCCCCTTTTGTTTTTAAAAAATGTCGGTTGACCTTTGAAATAATTTTCTGTCTCACTGGTAATTGCTTTATATATTGCTCCATCAGCCAACCTGGAAGGAAACCAAAGAAAAGCACCCACTGCTTTTAGGTAGAGCACAAGGGACTCTGGGAATGTGAACCACTGAGGCTATATGGCATCAATTTATTGAATAGATCTGAGCGTTATTCTTCAGTGCTTGTGTCGCACTCCAGAAGAAAGAGTCATACCCAGAATTCCATTGTGGGAAAAATGGCTCCATTAACCTTGAGCTAGTTAAGAGTCTTTTTATCTCTGAGAATGAAAAAGGTTTTGGAGAAGAGGGGAGAGGGAGAGATGAGGAGGGAAAAGGGGAGACGAGAGGGGGCAGGAAAGAAAGGAGAGGTCGGGAGAATATACACCAGCAAAGCAACAGCAGGAATTTTAAAAAGTGAAACGGAAGATTCACAGACAGTAGAAGCAGCATAGGGTGACATTACAGAGGAAGGCCACCACACAAAAAATCACTAACCCCCAAGAATCACTGATTCACTAGGACTGCAGGAATGGGACTGTACCACTCCGGACTAGAGATCGAGCACAGAGAAGACAAAAGACAAAACAACTACATTAGCTTAGTATATACTGCATATAGAAACACACATGGAAACTGCGATGGGACTGACAGCCAAGGACACGTACACATTGCACACATTACAGTTCTCACATCTGTTATTAGATGCCTTAACAAACAGCTGCCAAAAATGGAGTGGAAGAAGAATTTATACTTGACAGTCATTTGGAGTGTCTGACACTACACTGATTTCTGGCAACAAAGACAAAATAGGATATTTTTTTCTTTTTCTTTTTCTTTTTTTTTTTTTTTACTTAATGTGCGGTTTTCTGTTGCAGTTATCTGTTTGAAGCTTATTAACCCATTCTTTAGTTTTAAACCTTATTGGTTTCGACCTAGAAGTAAGAGAACCAAAGGGAAAAAAAAAAAGCCATCAAATCAAATCAGTCCCCCAAAATACAACCTTTTTTAGCAAGAAATGAAAAAAATCAAAAACACGTTAAATATTTTTTTCCTTCTTTTACTCTGAAGTGTTATTGAAGTTGCAAAAATTAGCCTCAGTTAGACTGAGAAAAGGAAAAAAAAAAAAAGCTCAACTAAATGCAGTATGTACCTAAACTGCTCCTCAGATCAGTTTGATTGAGTTTTCCAAAAGCCCCTTTGAAAAGGGCTTTACTGACCCATTAAATTTAATGTGAGGCTATGTTTGTTAGTTGGGAGGTAAAACATTTTAAGTCCTGCAGCAAACGTTAATGAGGGCTTTCTCTTAACTAACCAAGGAGACTGCAGCAACGGACTCCAGACCAGGACAGAACACATTTTTTTCCCCAAAACCCAGCCCAGGAGCTGCATTTTGTATGAAGACAACACAGATTAATAAATGATAGCACCATGGTTTTAGAAATTAAGTTAATGTTTCAGTAATTAACATTTAGTCCAACTTTTTTTTTTAAACATTCTAGTCACAGGCCAGAAATTAAGTTTAAGAACCCAAATTATTTTTATGTGCAAGTAAGAAAATCTTAAAATCTTAACCATAAAAAGAGAATTAAATTCTGCATAAAATTCTAAAATACTATCCCCCTATTTTTAAAGGAATTAGGAACAAAAACAAAAAACCACCCCATTTCATTTGACTTAGTCAAACAGGGCACATTGTTTATGCTTGTCTCTTTCAATCTTGATCACATCAAGATCTTTATGAAGAAAACCCAATGGTTGTCACTTGAGCAATCTGTTGACCACAAGACTGAGTATTCTATGGCAGAGGCATATACACATTAAAGACATCTTAATAAAGATGCAAAGGAAAGCAAAACAACCCAACACACATCTCAGAAGAAGACAAAATGGCAGGCAACTTGGTCATCTGACCCTCTGAAGGCAAAAAATAAACATCTTTACAGGAAAGAATAAGTCAAGTTAAAGAAAGAGGGGATGAAATGGGGACCGCCGTGTGGAGAGAAGACGCTGACCTGCTCGAATTCAAAGTGCTAGAATTAAAGGTCTAAACGAAAACGCCGACGATGCCTCCCGCGAGCGGAACCCGCCCCGCGCTGGGGGCGCTCAGTCCTCCTTGCGCTCCAGAGTCTGTGCCGCGTGGATGCCGTTGCTGTAGACGGGGAAGGGCAGCGTGGAGAAGAGTCCCTCGGCCGTGGTGAACACGTTGCCGGCGGGCATCTGCGTCAGGCTGGCGGCGCTCACGGCGCCGCCGAACGGTCCCGACATGTTGAGCCGGTGCACGTGGTGGTAGAGCATCTCCATGGGCGTCTTGGGGTCGAGGCCGAAGCCGGGGCTGTTAACGTCCACGAAGTTAACAGCGTGCGCGTTGGGCAGCAGGTTGCCCTGCATGGCCAGGGTCACCTCGGCGGGCGCGTAGCGGATGGTGCCCGTGGTGTAGACCCTCTGCGCGGCCGTGCTGGTGGCCGCCAGGGTCCCGGTCACCCTGTGCACCAGGGGGAGCACGACGTTGCCCGCCTGCAACCTCTGCAGCGCCTCCAGGTCCCCAGTGTACAGCAAGGAGTTGGACGCGCTGGGGCCGCTGCTGCCGCTGCCGCCGCCGCCGCCGCCGCTCCCGGGGTGCTTGTCCCGCGGGGACGCCGAGAGCGGGGGCGACAGCGGGTCGGAGGCGACGGGGGCCAGGGCCGCGGTGGCCGAGGCGCTGAACTGAGTCTTGCGGGCGGCGGCGCCATCGGCGCCGGGCGGGGTGAGGACCGAGTCGGGGATGGCCACGTGCAGCCCCCCGCCGCCACCGCCGCTGCTGCCGCCGCCGCCCTGCGGGGACGGGAAGTGCTCGGAGCTGGGGGGCTTGGTCATGCTGTAGGGAGACTCGTTCCTGGAGATCTCCCGGTTGGGCGGGTAGTTCCAGATGCTGCTGTCGTTGTCGAAGTTGATGGGTTCCGAGATCTCCGTCTTGATCTTGAGCACCGAGGCACTGTTGGGGGAGGACAGCAGCCGCGGGGGCTCCACCAGGCCCGCGTCCAGGCCGCCGGGGCTCGACGCGCTGGACAGGCGCCGGCGGCTGGCGCTGCCGCCCTTCTGCCGTTTCCGCCGCTTCTTGCGCTTCTGGTGCTTGCTGGAGGCCTGCGCGCCCGCCTCGGCCGCGCTGTCCGAGTCCTTGGCGCTGTCCGACGTGAGCGACTCGCAGTTCTGCAGCCGCAGGTCCGACTCGCTCTCCACGTAGCGCTCCACCTTGATCTGCATGGGGCCCAGCGCGCCGAAGCCGTCCTCGCCCGCCTTGGGGTTCTCAAAGTCCGAGTGCTCGAAGCTGTCGTCGCTGTCGCGGCTGTCGGGGTTGCTGGAGCTGTGGCCCTCGTCGTTGCAGTTCATGTCGTTGTCGCACGTGCTGCCCGACTTCTTCGGGTCGGGCTCCGGGTCTTCGCTGTTCTCAGACTGGTTCCCCTTCTCGTCCGACTTGGAGTTCTCATTGTCCTCTGCGTGGGGCCGGCGGCCGGGGCGGCGGGGGTGGGGGCGGGGAGAGGAGACACAGGAGACACCACATTAGCAGGGCCAGATCCCCCCTCACCTGCTGGGGAGGCGGGGCGGGGGCTCGCCCCATCCTAAGCTTCTCCACCACCCTGGTAACTTAAAGCCTGGCCTGCGCTCTCTTGGGGGCTTAGATTAGCAGGGCCTTTACTCAAAGTGTGGTCCAGGGACCAGCAGCATTGGCATCATCTGGACGCTTGTTATAAATGCAGAATCCCAGCCTTCCCCCCAGACCTATGTATCGGATCCCATTTGAACCAGGTGATCCTAATTAGGAATCCAGGTGATAATTAGGCACATAAACGTTTGGGAAATCCTGCAAAAATACTGGGAGTCAGGAAATAACCTGGAATAAGGTGTTAGTGACACACAGAAATGATGGTATGCAAGGCGACTTTCTAAAGAGGTCTGTGCCTCCCACTGGTGAAAATTTGTTCATTATGAAAACCACACTCTGTTCCTAAAGTTATTTTTCTCTACAGCGCTTACCATTATCTGATTCACTGTATGTTTTATTTATTTTTATTTACTTCTGTCTCTTCCTCCAACTAGAATATAAGCTCCACAAGGCAGGGCATTTCTGTCTTTTTTGTCCACTGCTATGTACTATATAAATAGGGAGCAGAGACTGTCTGTTCTAGAACTTCTGCCCTAGTGGAGAACTTTCAAATGAATGCAATTTAGGAGACAGGAAAACAATCAAGATCCTTTGTTCTGCCTCATGCCCCTGTGTCTGGAGTGGAGGGATGTGTGTTAATAAGCCTGGTGGGCTGGTGCCATGAGGGTGGGGGCTGGGGGAGCCATAGCCATCCCACACATTTTAGGGAGAACAGATTTGCCCAGTGATACAGCCCCAGAAGACTGAGGGATGCTGCTGCTTTTACGGCTCTGTGATGTAATGCTTTTGCATGGCAGCCTGGACTAGATCTTCGGGCAAGGCATGTCACTGCTCTGGCCTTCGTTTCCAGAGCAGAGCAGGCTGGGTAAGAAGAGGCTGAGGGGTTTTGCAGCTATAAAATTCTCTGAGTTCTGTGCTCCCTGGCTCTATATGTGGAAGGGGGTAAGGGATTGGAAGAAAAGTAAATTTTTGTATTAACTTTCTTCTGCCCCCAAAACTACTCAGAAAGTCTACTTCCCAAAATAACTAGAAATGAGAAAGCATGGATTTGTTCTGCATAGATTCAGAAAATAATAACAGTCCACCATCTGAAAGAATCATTTATCGATGCCATTAAGGACCCCACTTTAGAGGCTCAATCCCGGCTTGGTGAGGATGTGACTATTTGGGGCTCAAAGTCACAGTCTGACTTGAAGCAGCAGAGAGAGCCCGAGCTGCCTATGGGGTTAGGGCCGGGCTCCTTCTGTGTGGCTGTGGAGGGCTGCCATTGAGTGATGACTACATCAATCAATCTCTCTCTGTATCTTTATGTACATAGATTTATATACCATGAAATACCTATGTCTACATGTGTATAAATATATACCACAACATACACATATGTATATATTTACACACTACCACGTATACATGCCTGTATATATTTGTATGCTACCACATACATATATGTAGATATTATATGTCTATACACACATACATGTGTGTGGTGGTATATAAGTATATATACATATGTACAGAGAGAAACTCAGGTAACTTGATGTGACATGTATCTCTCTATAAAACCTGACCGGTTGCTTTGCTCTGACCACGGCCCTCTGGCCGCTGCCCGCCCCTCGTGCTGGGGAAGGTAAGCCACTACTGCAGAACATGGAGAAGTGGTAATACCTGTAATACCTGAGGTGTCTTTAGAGTCGGATTCGGAGTCGGATGTCTCCGAGGATTCCGACGTTTTCTCGGGCAGGTGGGGGAGCTGCGCGATGTCCATGGGTGTGTCCTTGTACTCGGGATTGCTGTGGGAGGGAGGCATTCATCAGGAGTGCACACACCCGTTCTGTATGGTTTGCTTTGGACCCTCTTTTTCCCACTCCCTTGGCCCAAACTTTTGAAGTTTAGAGAATTTAAAAGACTAAGCATGAAATCATTTCTCAGCTCATCATGGGACTTTTATAGAAGCTCAGATTGCATGTGCTGGGGACAGGTGCACCCTGCTACAATGATTGAATATCCAAATGCCACATGAAAGCCACTAAAAAGCTTTTAAATAATCAGGGCCCACTGGGGGCCAGGGACCTGTGCTGCTTGACATTCCTCCCAGTATAACACCTGGGGGAAGGGAGGATGAGAAGTACTCTCAGCAATTCATTCTCATACCGCCTGGGGTGCCGTATCTTCTCCTGGGCTCCTAATGAGTCCATTGCCTCAGTACCCTTGTTTTGGCCCCTTGATGGAGCTTCTCAGCTGTTCAGATAGTGCCAAAGGTACTGCGGGGGGGGGGGGGGGGCGGGCAGAGCCCTCAGCGCCTCACGATCTGACAGATGCACAGGTGCACCTTGGGATGCGTAGCTTATGGCTACCGAACTGTCAACACACCCATTACAATCATATTTTCATCTGCTCATGTGGTGTACACCTGTGGCTTGTTAGCTGGAACTCTGATTGCAGTGGGGAGAGTCCCAGTGTGACAGAGCCCCTAACAGAATGGATTGAACCCCATTTGCACAAACGTGCTTAATTTTTGTTCTATTTTTAATTTAGAAACAAGCCTTTTCTGGAAAAGAGAGTGTGTTTGGTCAGTTTGAGTTAGATGTCTTCTAGAAATGCCACTCTAAAGCCAGCCTGATGTGGGAGCAGAATAGACTACTGTAATCTGAGGGCACAAGGAAAGCCTCTTGCCTCCAAATAGCAAATGGCACTTCTATCCTTCCATGAAGGCTGGCCAACCAGAGACTTACCAGAAGTGATTCCTGACTCATTGCTAATCTCCAGTGAAACTCCTCTCTTAAAGAGTCATTGTTTCAGTGACTGCCCTAGAACTGCAGATGTCCCTGGGGTGGTTAATTCACTGAGATGGGTTTCAGGCATTTACTCCTGAGTGTGCATTAGCTTCAGCAGCAGAGCTTTCTCTAGCTAATCAGATGAGACCAGTGGTGGGAAGGTGGCCTTAGCACTTATGCAGTCTCTGAATCTCTAGGAGCCTGTAAGTCTATCAAGCATTGGGAGGGAATGGGAAGAAGACTACGGGAGCAGTGATTCCAGAACGGGGATGGACAAGCCCGGTTGGGGCCCAGAAGTGAGGGATTCTGGGGGAAGAGGGAGCATGAATATATTGCTCAGGGAAGAACAAAGCACAAAAGTGTGGGAAAGAGAAACAAACTTCAATGTTACTATTTTGCCAAGGCCAAGTGCTTTTCTTAGTAGATTTCTAGCCTGTAGAAGTGATACCAATGAGGGCGAGACTTGGTGGAGTTTCCTCTGCTAAAGCCCATCTGTCTTAGTCTCCTTTGGTCCAGATGCCATGGGGTTCACAAGTCACTTGTCACCCAACTTACAGTCTTTCATTATTGAACAGAGTGAGTCCTTGGGTCAGCTGAAACAGGTCCAGCACATCTGAGATTGAGGCTCCTGAGCCTGAAGACTGGTCTTTGGTACCCAAACTGCTTCCTTCCTCTCCATGTGGAATTAGATGGACTAGAATCACCAAACACTCATGTGCTTGTACCATGTGATCCTAGGCTGGACCAATAGCGTTGATCCAAAGTTGCGTGGACTGACCTCTCCTTAACCCTTCTCACTCCCTCCATTTGGGCACAGAGTAGGACGTCATGAGGCTGATGAGGCAGTGAGAAAGATGCAGATAGGAAGAAATCTCCTTGAATGGGAGTAACAGCCATAGATATTACTTTAGTACCCTAGGTACATGAACCGGAGATACATTTTCTAGTCTTTGGTGTCTCTGTTACCAATGCCTAATTTTAAAAAATAATAGGTCTCCTTGGTACAACATCATTTTTGCCTAGCAAAAGAATGTCAATGCCACAATACCTTATGCTATTTCCTTTTTGGCATGTGAATTTTCATAACCTTCTGCATTATGTATAGCCACTGTTCCATAAACCTCTATGTAAAAGGATTTCTTGATATCAGAACTCATCTTGAGCATATCACAAACAGGGGATAGTTTGCATGAAAATCAGGCCTTGGAGGAAGCCACATTAAACACACATACTTTTACCTTCAGAGAGAATTAATGTAGAGTAGAAGAGGTCAAAAAGGGAAAAAGAAAGCAGATAAATGAAGACTCTTTTAAGTGGTGCACATTAAGGCCCTCTCTAGAGCAATAATCATTAGAGTCTGATTGATATGCTATTGGTAGCAAGCACATTCATGCCGTCAAGTCATCACCAACGCGCGTGAACACACTCTGAAGGGCCAGTGTGCTCATGAGCCATGGCTGTCAGCATCTCAGCTCCATTTGGCTGTCTCCAAGAAAAATGGGACTCAGGTACTCTCGGTCTAGATTAGCAGCCAAAGGGCAACAACTTCCATTCATAAGACCTATTGGAAGTTTTCCTACTCATACTACGTGTGGGCCCTGCTTGGTGGCTTTAGACCAAGAGAAGCCAAAGACTGGAATGACAGTGGTGAGAGAGAGCCAGACTGAACATTCGGAGAGCTTCAGGACAGGACTGGTGGAGAGCCTCCCAGAAAGCTTGCCCCCAAACTCAGACCACCCAGGTTGTCGGTCTTGGTTGCTTTTTTTGCTAGTTTGACTCCAAAGGCAGAAAGTAAGGAAGGAGAAAGAACTGGTGTCGCACACTAGAATTTAGGAAGCCGCTGAGCTTGGCCACGTTTATGGATATAAATTTGAGGATGCATTAAAACAGCAGTAAAACTTGCCTGAGATCACAGAGCAGGGAAAAGAAGATTGCCTTCATTTCTATACTGGTATTGTCTTGATTCTGGCAAAGCAACTCACTTTGCTTACCAAAACTGTGATGCCTAGGGAGTCAAACCCTATATGATATGCTGAAGCTTCAAAGGGATGGAGTCCAGGAGGAATACAATGTACCTGCCACTATTCCCCCATCCCCCTTTGCTTCATTTTCACAAGGATTGGAGTGCATGAGTACAAGTACATGTGGGAGGGAGAAGGAGGTGCTTTTTGAATGCTCCAGCTGTAGGCAAAACTGTCTTCTTTTTCTGGCCTGAACACTTTTGGGGAAAACAAAGTAACTTCTGCAGAGCTGCCCAAATGGTTGAGACCAAGAAGTATAAAAAATTCTGTGAATCTGCCCTCGGAGTCCTTTCCAACACAGCTTTGCTCTTTTCACATTTCTTTGAATCTTATGGAAAGAAAAGCAGACTTTCCACATAATTCCACACGAGATACTGTCAAAAGGTAATACAACATGTCAGCTGTTAACCATCGGGCTGCATATTTTATACCTAAGACAGAAATGAAAAAGAATCAGAAAATATACCTAAGAAGATAATTCACCCAGATGATATTCTTCTCGTTGGCGTTCTTGGCATTAATAGCTATGGTGGCGCTGGACTGTATCCAAATATATCCTCCGTTCTTCTGCATCCAACGGTAGTACTTCGTTACACACTGGCCCTTATTCAGCACTGGGCGAAAAACAAAACAAAACAGAAGGCATTGTGTATTAAGCCTGAGACTAAATGACTGTCATCTCTGCAAAACCTCAAGCTTAGAAAGGCAAGGTCCCGCACCAAGCCCGGGGTGGCCCTCTGGACGCTTAATGTAGGATGCCATTAGTAGGACAAATGAAATCAACAATTCAGTGGAGCGGAGAGGGTTAGTAGCATTTGTAGTAAGCCTTGATTCTGTTTTGGGCAGCCATGGTGTGAAAAGAAGAATAGAAGGAATACAAATCTTGTTGACTCACAGAACACCTAAGCGGTGTGGATATTGTGAATGGGTTGGACCCCTTCGAGATTCTGGATATTTGAATGGCTCCGAAGATGCTTTACCCCCAGTCTTTGATCATTCCCCTCAGTGCGAGCAGTATCAAACGGCGTCCTTATACGTCTGTTCCTTTTGATCTTGTCTAACGGAATTTATAGTCCGTGTATGAACTAAATTTACATTGGTTAGTCAGGGCAAATTCTGATGAGACTTTACTGAATGTTGGAACAAAATAAATCCCCCAACCAAGTCAGAGAAAAACCCTGGCCTAAGGGAGGCACAGAATTGACTTGGCTGAAGCCAAACTGAGTGACAGCTCCACACAGACTCTGAAATATGGCCCCAAATGAAGGAACAAGTAAAAACAATCAGTAACGTGAAACGGTGCCATTAAATACCCACTGAAAGAGAGCTTTAAAATGCAGATGTTAAAAATGATACTTTAACCAAAATCTTGCCAAGGTGAAATTGATTTGATTTGTATCTGGGTACTCCTGAGCTAGTAAAAGGGGGAAGGTGCAGTAAATCATCCCTTGAAATAAAGTGCTATGGATGGGAATGGTTTAAAAGGATGCCGGAAACGTGCAGAACCTGCTGTTAAGACTTGGCTGCCGATCACGGCCACTCCACACCCCCAAAAGCGCGCCGGTTGGGCGGCCACTAGAGGGCAGTGTGCACTCGTCCACGTCGCCCACTTTTGGCATGTCCTTGTCTCCGTCTGCTAAAATGAAAAACCTCTAACTGCTGTAATAAATTTGGCTAAATTAGCTGCTAAATGGTTATCTCAAGTAATATGTATTTGCATTAATCATCTTGCTCTAAACCAGAACAAGCCAGAGTCCTAAAGACGTAGTAAATTCATATTGTCCATTTAATTACGGCTAATAAGTGCTTCATAGACAATAGTTTCATGAAGTACATTTTGATTTTTTTGGGGGTGTGTGGATGGGTAAAGAGAAGTCACTTTGGAAAAGAGCCATGTTTAAGGCTGCGAAGCTCTTCCCGTCGTGTCTGAGCCTCTCTTCCTGGCTCTGAAAGTGATCAAAAGTCAAACCTCCACGTATTATATCCATAGACATAGAAACTTTAATGCTTTTCTCCCATTCTCCCTTTTGCTCACAATACGCTAAATGGATGGTTGTAAAATTTAGTAGTTATGTCTCAACAGTTGCTTGAAAAAGCCTTGCTTTGATGAGGGCTTCAAGAAGTGGCAAGTTCTATCCTGAAACTATTCAACGGTTTAGTTTCTTTTTAAGGCCCGGAACTGTCATCGTCTGTCGGTGGCGAGGCTCCACAGGTAGCATTGTCCTCTCCTTTTGTCGGCGATTGTAAGTTCTGCCATTCTGCATGCATGGCTTACCAGCCTACAAAACTGCGTGGCGAAGCTGAAAGCAGGAAAATACCGACTCTGCCGTACAGCTCTTCTGTCAAAACCGTTGTTGCATGCAACAAGATGCGCTTTTATTCAGATCCGCTCGAACTGGTTAACTATTAATAGAAGAACGGTGGGTTATAAAATTCTGCCCACTGTTTCACAGAGAAAACTTAGAGCACCCTGATCAGTGGTTGGTGTATAATTCTATCTGCTGTGTATCTGGAATAAAGAAGAATTTCAAATGGGTCTAGTATTTTTAACAAAGGCAAGGAGACTAAGAAGCCCCTTTTTAGAATCACATGAAGAAAACACTGAGATGGTAGGCCAGATCAGCCCAGTCTGGCTGGGGATTCTGGACCAGAATTTGACCAAAGGCAGGCAAAATTAAAAAAAAAAAAAAAATTATCCCTAGGATACAGTGCATAGAAAAGGGCAATGTGAGAAAGGAATTGTAAAATCAAATGAGAATTTGCAGAAGCAATGTAAAGATCACCTTCCCTTCCTTTCTCTTATTTAAAAACAAACAAACAAAAAAGCAAACAAAACCTCAATTCTGAGATGCAAAGCCAGAAAAACCTGTGCTTCCGGGTGGGCTCCATGTATGCGCTGTGAAGGGGGCTGGAAGGTTTGTTTGCTCAAAGACAGTTAAGGCAGCATGACTCTGGGTCTGATTAAGTGCCTCTGTGTTTCCTGAGAAGATACATACAAATTTATTAGGGCCATGAATATACGAATACAGCCTTCTTTACCACCCAGGCCAAGGGATGTCTAGCAAAGAGAGGAGACCTACATGAAAGAGAGGCAGGCTGGGTCACTTTTGACAGGAGGAAGTGGTTGTGAAAGGACTGACCAGGAGGGAAACCCCTAAGGGGTTCCCTGGGGACGTCGGGCAGCTACTTGAGTGCCTTAACTTACCGTGGTGAACGCCGTGGAGACCTCCATGTGTCAGCAAGAATCTAGATACCGGCGATAGGGCATGGAGTTAGCTCTCACTAGAGTGTGAGATGTTGACCAAAATTGTGCCCTGGTTGCTTTTGTTTATCAGGAGATCCCATAAAAGATGTCACAATGGAATTTTGGTTCCTTTAATATGAATAAGGAATAATTTTTTCTTGGGGCTCCAGAATATAAATTTATGACTTTGGGATGAAGCTTCTTTCTTAAAAAAAAAAAAAAAAAAAATCATACTGGCAAATCAGTTGGATCATTCCAGCTGTGCCAGAGGCAGGATCTGACAGCTTTTCCTGAGCTCATGTGGTCCTAATCAGCTCAAGAAGAAAAGCCACCTTGGTGCCAGTTTGGAAGAGATTTTTAGTTTGTAATAAATTGGACAACTTGAAAAACACAAAAACTTTCTCAATTCTCTTTCGTCCAGTGGCTGTTGTTCTTGTTTTTGAGTTTTAGCTTTAGATAATGGTGAGATATGAGAGAACGTTTGTGTCTGTCTATTTCACAAAATCCATTTTGTGGGGAAAAACAGAAAGAAGCATGATGTAAGTTACTTGATATGGAAGTCCTTAAAAAGTGGTTAATTGTCCCTTGAAAAGAGATAGAGAATCATCAAATCAATGAGCCCAGGAGTGAATTCCTAACAATATGCTCAAACTATAAAGAGAGGAAGCAGACAGAGAGAAAATATATATGTGGATCACATTTTTAGTGTTATACCATGATATGGTCCAAGTACTTCCAGCACATACCCTGGCGTCGTCTTTTTGGTTTATCTCAAAGTTTACTTTTTTTTGTGTGTGTGTGAGGAAGATTGGCCCTGAGCTAACATCTGTTGCCAATCCTCCTCTTTTTGCTTGAGGAAGGTTGTTGCTGAGCTAACATCTGTGCCAATCTTCCTCTATTTTATGTGGGATGCTGCCACAGCATGGCTTGACAAGTGGTGCTAGGTCCGTGCCTGGGATCTGAGCCTGCGAACCCTGGGTGCTGAAATAGAACTTGTGAACTTAACCACTACACCGTCAGCCGGCCCCTCGAAGTTTACTTCTTGCCATCTGAGACTTTTGGGAGAACAGCCAGCCTGTGTGTCTCTCATTAAATTCACTGATCACATCATAACGTCTCTAGAATTATGTCTTTAAAGTTGTGCTATAGGAATTAGTTTCTATGTAAGGATTGTAAAACATTTAAATGGGCTCTTCTTAGATTTTACATGGTAAACACGAAGACACAGGGAGGATGCGTACGTCTGCCCCAGGTTCACTTACAGTCTGGAACGGTCCCGGGTATAAATGTGAACGAACGCTCTGCTATCACACAAGAGCTTGTTCCTTTTTACTCTGAAGTCTAGGCTGTAGCCAATTGCTTTTGGCTGCTATTGCTCTGAGGAAAACCAAGAAGCTGTCATCAGTACCACTCCACTTGCCAAGCTAAAGGTGCCTTTGAGTTACACACTGTGCTCTTCAGAGGACAGAGGTGACCCCACACTTGTGCGAAGAAGACAACAGAGACAAAGGGATTTAAATCCTCCTGGTTGAACTGTCCCAGCTCAGCTCATTTGACAACTTTTGGCTATTAGCATCAAAACACCACCCCTGCTAAGTGGGAAGGGAGTGGCAAATACAGTTCAATCGAAAGAAAATTGCAGAGAGCTTACAGTTTCGAACACGTGAGCTTTTACATCAAATACACATTTTTACCCCCAAAAGACTGGATGCTCAGTTTGATTGACTATCTTTTTAAAATGTCACTTAGTCTCTTGGTTTGAGTGGTAGGCATACAAGAAATGTGCTGCTTAGAAAGAACAACTACTGTCCCCAAATCCGATGACCTCTTTGGCTGAAGCGCACATCCACGCTCTGCACACAGTGGCCAACAGAGGGATTTCAGTTTCCTTGGGAAAACTTTGTCCACAGAAATAGACTGATGACTGAAAGGACATAAAGGAAGGCTGTGTCTGTGGCAGGAACATAATTCTGTTAGTAAATCAAAACAAATCAGTACAAGTTTGCCTTCAGAAATATGGAGAAAAAAAGAGAACATGGTCTCTTCCTGTTGGGCTGTTCTACAAAATCAAAGCCAAAGATTCTAAATAGTGAGTTACTTGTGTCTTAAAAAGAAGGAAGCAGTCTAATTCAGTTTGAAGAACACATATCAAAAGCGGTCTTTTAGCAAAGTGGCTCACAAAAGGACATTTTAGCGGTTTGCATATGCATTAAAAAGCGGCAGTACTTGGTGTATTCAGGTAAGTATAGAATAAATAGGAAATGGTGAGGTCATCGGAGATTTCACACTTCACATTCACACAGCTGGACAAAGACCTTCATTATCGTCATGGCGATAGGAGGACGCATCTGCTGCGCCATTCACCCCCTCCTTGAGGTACTAGTGGCCGCAGAGAACGGAGAGCTGGCAGCTTCCACCAGAAACTCAAAAATTATTTTTGAATTCACTAATATGGAGTGTGCGTGTAAGTAAGGAGGGCGTGCTAGAATCATAGTTTCTCCTTAATACCACCGTTGGGGGCTTCGCTGTACCCACCGGTTCTCTTTCTACATTCACCAAACTGGCAGATGAAACATGAAAAAGAATACTGACTCTTTAATCTCTGCTTCTCCACCTAAGGCCCAAGGCAGGCTGACAGGGAACTTCATTCTGGAAACAGGACTTTTTTTTTTTTTTAAATTCTGGATTACTTTTTCCTCTGCTTTTGAAAACTGTGGGCTATAGGGGAATGAACCTGACATAGACTTCAAACAGGAACAAGTTTCTTTATCTAAAAAGTTATCGTCCTTGACGCTTACAGAAAGGTCATTTTCAGAAGCCACAGGAGAAATAGCATTAGAGCCAGAAACTCTGCGTTCAGTGCTTTATTTACCCGCAACAGAGACAGTTTTTCATTTAGAACTGCTCATAGGCTCAACCCAGGCTTTGATGCTGTGCAGACTTTCCTATAGATTTTGCAATTAGCGAGCTAGATGTCTTAAATAGCAGGCATCCACAAATTGGTTTTTAGTTTTTTTGTAAATCTATGTGCCAAGCAATATTTGGTAAAGTTTAATGATATTTGATGCTTAATGTGAGTTACAAGCCTAAAGACAGAAGACCTGTGGATGTTCTGTGAATGCGTATGCATCATCTATGGATTTTCCCCCAATGCGCTAATGACAAGCCCTGCTTGAATTGCTATCTGTGTGATTTATAACCTCAGAAGAGGTTTTTTCCTATATCACTGCCAATTGATAGATTTTTATTAACTGTTAATATTGAATCGTACAGAAAACTTTTCATTGATTTAGAACATGTCAATTTGTTAAGTTTAAAAAATAAATTTCCCTTTTCTTTGTGATAATGTAGTGAATTGGAGACCAATGCTTTTAAACACTGATGGTATTGTCTTCTAAGACAGGAAGAATCAAAGGAATTGTTGGCGTGAGTGACATTGAGATCTCAGATTTTTTTTCAAGCTGTTTTCACTCCAACCAGGGAGTTTCAGTGCCACTCATTCCTGCCCTTCTTGACCTAAAATAGTTAAGGACAGAGGATTTCTTAGCCCCCATGCCTTCTTTTTTTATGTGAGGTTTAGCTATATAGAAGCAGTGAATTCTTCAGCATGGAATTGAGAAAGATTTATGGCTAGGAAATGAGGAAAATGGTGGATTTATTCACTCATTCAAGAAATTTTTTTTTTTTTTTTAGGAAGATTAGCCCTTAGCTAATTACTCCCAATCCTCCTCTTTTTGCTGAGGAAGACTGGCCCTGAGCTAACATCCATGCCCGGCTTCCTCTACTCTATATGTAGGATGCCTACCACAGCATGTCTGCACCTGGGATCTGAACTGGCGAACCCCAGGCCACCGAGAAGCGGAACGTGTGAACTAAACCCCTGAGTCACCAGGCCAGCCCCAAGAAATATTTTTTTTAGTGACTACTCTATGCCAGGCACTGGGGGAGATCAAAGTGAGCGAAACCAGTCATGGGCCCGCCCTCCTGTAGCTGTCTCAGTTAGTCACGGCGATTCCATTTCCCTTGCTGGTGACTGGCTTTGGTTTGGGATATGATGGAACACTGGATGACGAGACGCAAGGGGAAGTCTGTCTACTGTGGGAGATTGTCAAAAAGCTTTCCTCATTCTGAAAATAAGGATTTACCTCTGTTTGCCTTCGAATGGGAGACAGATGCTTATCAGTCATTTTTACTAATAAATTGATCACAGGGATAACTCTTATGGAAAGTGGTGTGTAGGTCTGTGAAAGCACAGGGTCTGACCCGGTCAGGGGGAATTCTCCTCCTCCCTTTACAAATGAAGAAGAGTGGAGTAGCGGGGAGGTTAGGCTGAGACGTAGGGTAACCTAAAAAAAACAAAGGCAAAAGGGATGAGGTGGATCTTACACTCGAATTTATCGTATGTCTCTGGTGGACGCTGTGTTTCTGGATGCCGTCATTTAATTAAGTCCACCAGACAGCTTTAACAAGAAATATATAGGTGGTGAGGCATAGGCATATCAAAGCTAGTGTTCCAGAAAATCAGGATTATTTAAAGGAGTCCAGACAGATTCCATTTGTTTACCTGATCTGCAGAGTTTCAGAAATCCAAGTACTTTATTGTGAGGCCATTACAGATTCTCCCACGTAGCAGTGTGGTGGCCTCTCCGCTGAACGGCTCTTCCGCCACTTCCTTCTGGATGCCAGAACTCTCCCTCGGGGTTTCATGTTTGATGGGCTCCTCCCAAGTCCCAAGGGGATACACTTGGATCATTTAAACCAGTCACAGTCACGGTCATTCCATCCTTGCCAGCGTGTGGCGTAGGCTTGGGTATTTCATGCAATGCTGGACAATGAGACATAAGGGGGCTTCTCTCTACTGCAGGGCCTCTGGGAATGTTCTCTTTTCTTTCAAAAATGAACACAAAATGGCTACTGACCCTTTCCTGATTTTGGACGTTGTCCTGTGAGGAACTGATGACTGACAGGGAAATAGCTGTCTTTTGAGCATGAAGAGAAAGTTAAGACAATTTCAGAGAAAGTTTACATCATTTTTACTTGGGTTTTCTGATGAACCAGAAACATCAGCTAGATGGACACACCAGATGCATTTGAGCTGATATGCCCTGAGGAAAATTCTAGGAAGCCAGAGAGGATGTGGGAGTTCATAAAGAGGTTCAAGTAACCTGATCCTTAGTTAACCCTATATTTATGGGAAAACCATTTTATACTAAACATATGTGCCAATTAAATCCTATGCTGCTCTTTTGTGTAAAAAAAGTCTGAGGTTCTTAGAGATACACAGGGTGTCATTTAATCAATGTTTTAATAAAAGTATTTTAAAGTATAGTTTATACAAGATGAAGAAAAAGATGCCATTATAAGAAGTAATGGAATTGGTTTTTATTAAGGTTAATTGATTTAGATTAAAATGGATGATTTCTTTAGAAGTTTTGTTTTTTTCCTGATCATGCTTTATAAGAGCAACGGGTTATTTTCTCTCAAACATCAGGCGTTTCTTTTTATGAGAATAAAAGCAGCTATTAATTGAAATAGTAATAAGGAGAAGCCCGAGAAGCCATGTTGGAATCATAAGGATCTGTTGGTCAAATCGCAGTTCTGGCTTCCTCTCTGGGCAGAGAGAAAGATCACGTGTTTCTGTCTTCCGTGTGCTTTCGTGTGCTCCTCTGAGCCTGGAAGCCCTTTACACCGCCCACATCTCCTGCCAGCCTGGCTTCTTGCCGTCTTCTTTCAAGGTCCAGGGAAACTGTGTCTTGGGACTTCTCCACCCTCCCTTGGCTGCCCCCACCTCTGGGGTTTCTGTGTTTTGTTTATACATCTTAATAGTCCTCATTTTATGCCGCTTTTTCAAAACTGGCTGTTTTCATGCTGTCTTCTCAACCAGTATGTAAGCTCCTTGAAGGTAGAGACCGTATCTTAGTTATTTTTGAAACCTGATAGCAATACCACAAAGCTTTGAATATGCTAAGTACTCATAAATGTTAGATGAACTTGAACAGGGAAAATATTCACACGTGCAATCAAGTGAATAGAAAAAATATTAAGCTGGGAAAAAGAATAAAGACCTCTTTTTGCTTACAAGTTGACTATTACTACTATTTATACTCTATGAACCCTCTCCACTGATATTCAAGACTTTACATCTTTGTAAAGAAAGAATCTATCAAGTAATCACATACTCGTTCATTTGAACAATGACTGAGATACCCTCAGAGCCAAATCCCTACTCATATTTTACTCCTATTCATAAAATTCATCCAATTGGAGAGGAAAATGAAGTCCTTAAGATGGTCAGTCGATTTGTGATTGCTTTTACTCCATATAAAGTAACGCTGTCTAACTACTAGCAGTCAGTACTTCTCCAACTTTCACATGAAGGCCAGTCAGCTAGGGAGCTTGTTCACTGCAGATTCGGATTCCGTGAGTCTGGGCGTCGGCCTGAAACCCTGCATTTCTATAAAGCAGTGGAGCAGTGTGGCAGAGACACTCCCCTGGACCTTAGGCCCTTGCTGGTCTCTGTTCTCTGTGTTCGCCTGCCCTTGGATTTGAAAAGCCAGAATCAGCACTTGCCAAAAAAAAAAAAAAAAGACGTAAAATAATAATACTAATTCACTCCTGTATAGAGTCCTGGCACTATTTTGTCTTCACGTAACAGTCTTTTTAGTTAATGGACAGGCACATGATGTAGGCTGACTTGGCTTCTGAAAAAAGTCAGACGTGGTAGCCATTACACGCATTTCCTCTCACGAGAATTTTCATATTCACACGGAAGAAGAGGAAAAACTCATTTGCTTTGGGAAAAAGTCCACCCAGTGATCGGGCTGCAGCTGAATCCCTGAGGACTCAGCCCTGAAAAAGGCCCAGATCAGAAAATAGAAGGGCCCCACCCCACCCCCTCATTTGGCCCTCCCATAATACTTGATACCTTCCCTTCTTCCTTCTCTCGTGGCTTCCTTGACTGTGTGCAATGGCTGCATACCCAAATCAACAATTAAATTCCCCCTTTGTTTGTGTGGCAGATGACAAATGCATGGAGGACATCTTGTGTTTCCTAGGCAGGCAGGGCACTTACTTTGATTGATGCTCGGTTGTGGAAAAAAATGAGCTGGGAAGGAATTACAATGGAGGGCCTGCAGACTGGAAGGGGATATACTAATTAGTCCTGCATTAAGCAGTCAGCTTGCATTTGGCGATGAGATGCCTTCAGGAGGAAGTGTGGGGGTTATTGATGCAAAACAGCATGCAATGCATTATGCCAGGTAGCTGTGGATTAGTTTTGTTAGGAAGTATAGAATTTTGTAATTAAGAAATAAACACTTAGGCTACTGTATTTTTTTTTTTTTAAACTCCTCCCAAATATATTGGGCAGGCCACACTTTTTAACTCTACGTGATCTCATAGACAGGCTGGAAGTCCTTCTCTCTTTCTGAAATAACTCTTCCAGAGTTTCCTCATGCTGGGTGTGGTTCTAGGAAGGGAAAACTGACACCACTTCTACACTTTCTGGCTCCCTTTCTCTGAAGATCCACAGATGCAGAGCCTTGAGCTTGCTGGTGGAGCACAACATTATAAAGGGAAGGGAAGGTTTCCCTCAGGCCACTCTTGCCAGGTTTTAGAGACTTGTTGCTGATTTGACCTGGGAAGAACCCTTGGGTATCTCTAGACAAATTCAGTCTATTTTTTTTTTTTTCTTTTTCTGCTTTATCTGCCCAAATTCCCCCGGTACATAGTTGTATATCCTAGTTGCAGGTCCTTCTAGTTGTGGCACGTGGGATGCTACCTCAACGTGGTCTAACAAGCGGCGCCATGTCCGCGCCCAGGATCTGAACCGCCAAAACCCCGGGCTGCCGCAGTGGAGAGCATGAACTCAACCACTCAGCCACGGCTCTGGCCCCAAATTCAGTGTCTTTTATAGACAAAAGGCTGGATTAAAAGGGATGAAGGAGAAATACAAAGCATGTTTCTCTGTTTGGTTTAGCAATCGTGGTTTGCCCTTAGACTTTTCAGGCCACAGGCAGAGGGAGAGTAGTAATTGGTTGTGCCGAAACCGCTCTCATAATTCAAGAGTGACACAGATGCTCCAGGTAACTGGAGTGTGCAACTCTAGGGAGACATGACTGCTCAGCTGGAGGTCAGGACCTCCTGAGCAATGGAAAACCGGAGGGTGGTGGGCAAAGATGCTCAAATGATTGCTAATATGAGTGATTTAGAATTCAAACCTTGAAATGTTGCTTTGGTCAATTTGGCCTGAAGAATCAGTGAAATTGGTTCAATGACTCCAGTGAGTTGGCTTAAAGAAAAAAAATCACAAGGTCTTTGGTCACTGTGTGAAATTCCCTTGGTTTTAGAATCCCAGGATAATTTCACTAACCCGCCATGTTTGTATAGATAATGTGATTCTTTTTGTTGAAACCCAGTGAACCATCAGGTGTCTTGTATTAACCTGGTGGGAGAGTCAATGCTCCAAAGTTGTTGGTTCAATGTCTTCATGTTGTCAAATCCTGGTGCTGCCCAGATTCCCTTTCACTTTTCTCATTCTAGAGACGAGTTCATCTATGGATTTACAGAGGCCTACACTAGGAAAAAGATATGTGATAAAGATAGCATTTTGAGTTATCAAAGACTATTGAATCTTTTTTTTTTAAATCTTATCCATAAACCAGCACATAAGACAGATAATCAAAATAGAAATATGATCAGATGACTAAAACCTGTCTTTCATGGACAGAACAAGGAATTGTGTCAATAGCTCTAGGAAGAAAAGCTAAATAGTTAATGTGGTTTATTTTTTAACCATCCCTTGGTTTTAGAATTCTATCTTATTCTTGAGCTGATTCTATGTCACCATGACCTTCTCCTGCCAAGAAGACACAGTTGAGGCATCCTTCAGTAATAGCCTAGGGCTTTGGACAAGCAAGATGCTGTGCTGGCTTTCTGCCTTTTCTTCCAGTGTTTACACAACCAAGACTTATTACATGCTCTGTCATTTTGTTACTGGGCTGGCTTTGGTTTGAGAATTAGGTAAACATCAGACATTCCATCACACAATTTTAGACTCAATCTTACTTTATAATGATGCTAATGTTTATTGTACAAAGCGAGATGCATTTGTATATTTTAGCATTTTATTTCAGTCACAGAATGCAAAACCTGACATTGGCATCAGTTTGATTTTTGTGTGTGTGATTGAAGATATTAAGCACTACAAGAATGTTGAAATTTCAATCTGATTAGGATCAAAATTCTTCAGGATCAAAACACTCCTTTTCCTCCCCCTACAGTTTTACTAATTGTGTGCTACTTGACATTGTGGAGTTATTCCACAGCATGAGAGCTAAATATGTGAAGTGTATTTTACTGTGCAGAGTTATCAGCTCATTCTATTTGTTTTTCATGTGTTTAAGGTTATTAAATGAACTTAAAATTAGAAGTCATGTGTACGAGTTGAAAGTATGAACTCAATCTTTATTAGTAGGTTAAATCATAAAGCAATCGCCAGCCTGTCAATATCACGTAATGAAAGAAATCACAGAATTTGAAAGCATACCTTCTCTGTTTATCAGTTGGCAAGAAACAACAAAAATTAGGAGATTAGCACAACAGTGAATGGCAGAGTTGTTTATTTTTAGGACTCTCAAATTATTCCCATTACTAAAAATGAGATAAAAGTAGATGGCAGAGAATGGCATCAGACATATTTGCTGGAGACCTTTGCTTTATGGGAAGAAATGAACTTCCCTAGCTCACTGTTCCTGATGAATTGTATTTCTTCAAGGTGTAAATCAAATCCCAGAGAGAGCGTGACATTTTCCAAATGATAACTGAGGATGACAACGTTCTCTTTCGTCAGCATCAGGTTTCTGAATTTAGACCTCATTTAAGATTCCAAATCAAAAACACCCCCCTCTCTCCACACACGTGGTCTATGACAGCGTACTACAAATAAGATATTCATTTTTAAAGTCTGGATCTCTGGCATATATTGGTCCAAAAAATATATCCATAGCTTCCTCCAAAGATTCTGATCTTTCTCCATTTTCTCAAAATTCCCAGCTACAAAGAACCTGATGTTTCTTTTCAAGAAACGGCATCATTTTTTTTCCCCAGTTAATTGAAGAGCCATCTGCTTCTGCGATACACAACACCCATTCATTCTTAGCAACAAGTGTGTTTCTTAAATCCCTGGTGTGCGATACCAAGGCACGTATGTAGTCTGTGTGGGGAGCAGAATCTGCTGGAGAGCAGCCTTGCAGGCAGGCTTTTCCCAGAGACATGGTATATACAGACTTTGATACTGAACTTGGTCCCACGTCAGTGTTACTAATGCAGGGTTAAAAACACAGTGCAAGATGCTCACACTCTGAGACTCTGGCTAGCTGGCTGTCTCTCCATCAAGTCTTTGCAGACCTGAGTTTGAAATGAACAAATGACAGCACAGGGCAGAAAGGATCTAGAACAGCTTTCCTCAGCCATGGCGAGAAAGGAGAGAGGAAGTAACTACAAAGGCCACCTGGCTGGTTTTACAACATAAAACTTCAACTGCAAGCTGTACCATCTCATCTGTGGCACCTGGCATGTGTTTAAAACCAGAGTTCAGAACTTGTTTAGAATCTTCTGGAATATAGCTGGTAGAGCCCTCATCTTTTAGGAAGAGTCCATGAGGTCATATAAAAGACCTACCTCTGGCTAGAAAAGGGCAGCCCCTTTCTAGGAGGTCCACCGGATCACTGCCTCCTGCCTTATGGGATTGTCAGAGCCCTTCAATGCACAGTGTAAACAGCCCAGCTGAGTTGGATGAGGGAGGACAGTATGAGGATGCTGGTGTGTGAGATGCTGCTGGGACTCTGAGCATTGCTGGTCCCGCTCTGCTTAAACGCCCAAACAGTGCCTTAGACGTGAGCCTGTAAGTCAGGAGTTGGGACCCAGACTCAAAGAGCGGAGATGAGTTCCTTTCTCCCAGGAGTCAGGAGATGGAGGTACCTGCTCCTCTGAATAACCCTCTTTGCAGAAATACAGAGAAAAGATACTGCCTTTGAGAACTGCTCTGTCCACGTGATGTGCTCTGCCCTGTGCCCGGGCATCTCCCTCGCCCCAGTTTTGTGGCTAGTCAAGTAGGAATTTTTATAGGCTCTGGCCTATTTGAACTTGTCTTCTCCCAGGTATATTTTGAAACCGAGACCGCAAATTTCAGAGAGGAAGTTGCTCTCTAGAAAATGAAAGGGTCAAGAAAGCACTTAAGACAAAGACTCCCCCATCACTTCATGGGAGAGAGAGCACAAGAGACCACGAAATCCCGGGTGAGCACCTAAAGATCCAGCAATTTCTCTGGGCCCGAGGTCCAACTTTCAATCTAACGCCAAAACAGGTTGAAGGGATTTATGTCTCAGTTTTTCTCACTGCACACTGACAGTCACCTCAAATGTACCCAGGAGACAAGAAGGGAAGAACTGACACGGAAACCAAGCATCAGAGAGAGACGACACCAGCCAGGTTGCTCCCCTACACAGGAGGTACTTACAGTCCAGGTGACTGTGCCTGATGCCCTCGACGTCTTCGGCATGGATGAAGTGGTAGCATCTCTTCCCTACAATGTCTACAGGGGTCAGATCCATATAATCACTAATCCTGCAGAGGGAAGAACCCAGGCCGGAAGTCAGAAAGGGGAAACACAGAAACCGTCCAGTGACTTAGAAACAAATCTACTGAAGATTTTCGTTATACCAGGGTACCGGTGAGGAAGTGGCACTTCGAGGGAGAAGCCTTTATAGATAAGATTATTTCTTTAACGTTTAACAGACTTTTTCAAAAGTAGGAAATGTACTGGATCAAACAATTGTGTTTAGATAATTAGATAGGTCTTTCTTTTCTTTTTTTTGGCATTGGAATACACATTTAGACAACATAATTCCATGAAATTATTGAGAGTCAGTAACAATGCAAGATCCTCATTAGAGGCCAAGATAATTCAAGGTTACATAATAAAATAAAAACATGTTATGTTTATACCAAATGATTAGAGACACCTTTCATTTAAACAGATCGGTCTTCTATTGGGTATTTCCATGAAAAAAGGGCTTCAGCTGCGTCTTGGCACAAAGTCCAAATTGGCATTTCAAGGGATATAATTTAAATGCTGAGACATACAGATGCCTGGGGGTATTCTCTTTTTTAGTCTTAGTCATTTGGGAGCTCAGCTTTCACTCCTGGCCCTTTTAACTGGTACTCTGTGGTGGATTCCACACAGAAACTTTTAAACCATTTCAGCAGCTCTTCCAGGCTTGTGCTCGACAGTACGTGTGTGTAAGCCTCTGTCATTGATTGTCCAGACGTCAATGTCCTCAGGCAGGAGCACAGGAAAATAGAACGAAAATTGGAAAACGTGGTGGGGGCATCTGCCTGGTTTACACAGACACGTCAAAATGCTTACTACCCTCCTCCCTGTCCAAGTACAGATTCGTTTTGGTCAGTCCAAAAGAGAATTTTTTTTTGTTTAATTTATTCTCTTTACTGTCCCTGTGCTTTTTATGGTTTATGACTTACGATATATTCAAATATAAAGTGAATCTTTAGAAATGACACGTTTCAGAAACCCCTGAGATCACTGTTGGAAGTTAACTCTGACCCCCAAGCCTGGAAAATAAGAAACAAAACAAAACCAGAATGATACTGAATGGAATTAAAATATACTACCCCGTGAGTGCATTTCTCAACGTCTAGCCATTTAAATAATATTTTTGACCAAAGTAGAATTCTTGGTAAGGTGAAACTAAATGAAGCAATAAAAAGGAATGTTTTCTCAGGATTCCATGCTTTTCTAGTGCAAAACAGATTAGTTGGTGTTTTCCTAAAACCATTAGCTGCTTTCCAAGCAGTTTACACCCCCTTTCTGCAAATGAGGAAACAGATGAAAAGGGCCTCATTGGCGTCTCTGAAATTTGCCAGCGCCTCAGAAAGCTGGAGATGCCGGCTTTGCCCGAGGCCGTCCTGGGCACCTTGGAGGAGGGGAACGGTCTGCAGAGTCAAGGAGCAGCATTAGTTTCTAGTTAGCAATCCCCTAGTTAAACAATAAACCCTGGGAAAAAGCCACTTCGGTCTTTAGAAAAGACGATTCTTTAGTTTATTCTGTATTTGAATAAAATCCCTCAAAACAATCAAAGCACTTCTATGCACCAGAGCCTGTTACCGTGGTGAAGGTGACCAGCTCAATGGTCAAAAAAGACTCTTGATACATGTGAAGGAAGCTCCAGACCAGTTTGATGCCCTAAATCAGGATCAGCATCCTGAGGGCATCTCGTACGCTGAGCCTCAGTTTCTCGTCTGTGAAACAACCTAAGAGGTTGGTGAAGGGATTAATGAATGAAATGAAATGAATGTGCCCACGGTATGCTTTCCCCTCAGATCAAATATGCAGTTACCTTTAACAGGGGCCTGTCTTAATAATGACTATCATCTTCAGCTGGCAAATGGTGCTGTATTGTATTGGCTAATAAGGGGTTGCGGAAAACTTTTTGTTTTTAAATGGAAAGAAAAAAAGCTTAAAGAAGGTCACAGAAAATGATCTCAATTACTACAGTGGCACCGCAAGGCATGCAGGTTCAGGGGGCGTGTTGACAGAATTCATCCATCTGTGGTCACAGGAATGAAAATTAAGTGATAGTTTTGGGCTCGGACAGTCACTGGCAGTTAGGTCAATAAGATGAGGCTCTGGTTTTTGGAGGGAGTGGTGGTGGTAAATCGACATCGACGGAGCCTGATGTATGTTTTCAAAGAAGCATGGAGTCCATCTTTGACCTTCTATCTACCTCCCTCCTTGAAGTTCCACCTCCAGCATTCTACATTTTTAATCAGAGAATAAACAGCTTTGAAGACTGTAATTGTGTTCTTTCATGGGTGCAAGTGTATGAAAGGTCCCCCTCCATGGTTATTGTGGCCAACTCCTGCCAGTTAGCCTGACTTCTGAAGAAAAATAAGAGACAAGGAATGCAGGGAGAACCCCCAGGATGTAGCTAAGAGCATGGCTTTTGAATGTGGCAGATGTGGGTTCAGATTGTGGCCTTGGGCAAGGCCCTTAACCTTTTTCTCTAAGCTGAAATTGCCTGAGGATGATGGAGACAGTGGCAACACCACCCTCACAGAACTGACCTCAGGCTTAAATGAGATGGTGTATGTAACGAGCTTCACACATTGCCGAGTGTGCAGTAAGCATTCGATAAACATTAGCTATCTTTATTACTACTTGCCAACTCTAGCTAGTCATTTTGGCTGTCTTTCCTGATATTCTTTGTCCATTCCAGAATACCTTAGATATAGCCAACTATATAGTCACAATGATAAAAATTTTAATAAGTGCCAATAAAACTTGAAAAATAGATTTAGAGTTCTTAATAAATAACAGCGACAGTTTCATGACGTCTTCTACCCCACTGAACACTAATAGCTCAGGTGGGAATCTTTTCCCACTGGTGAATTCTTTCCTCTGAATCAAATCCTGATGGGAAATGGTAGGCATTTCTAACTTGGTCTCAACACCTGTAGCGCTTCCCAATGGACTGAAGGCAGATGCCATCCGTCTTCCCCTTGGCTAGGCCCTGGAGAGGTCAATTACCTAAGCCACTAGACCATTCTGCTCTTTCATTTCCCCTCGGAAGGCACTCACAGGGCTCAGTGAACATATACTGCCTCCATGCCTGACTATATCCGTGCCACAAAAGCATCCTCTCAAAATCGACTCAGCAATTCTTCCTGTGGCACTAGGGGGTGGACAGTATCGCCCAAGCTTCCTTCCCACAGCTGAGGCATGTACAGCTCCTCCCTACCCCTCTCCTGGCACTCGGCCACTTTCTCTTCTTCAAATCAGTCGATGATGGGCTGGTGACTTCTAGGTGAAAGGTCTGAAGGGGCACTGTCCCATTTCCTTGTCCCTTGTTTTGTGCTTAATGGAAAAAGTGAACTTTTAAACCAGAGGCTAAAAAGTCCTTTTATCAAAGCTCAGCGTTGAGGAAGGACTGCCAAGTCATTCAGGTGATGAGTCATCTTTTTTTAATTTATAAAAGTGAAGTCCTCAGGATCGCAAAGTTTCACTTAATAGTTTTGCAAAGTTCTTTTTTCCCCTTTTTCCTCTGGGGGCCTCAAATTCTCATTTGTTCTCTACATGTTTTGTGGACTGAATGTTTGTGTACCCCCCAAATTTCTATACTGAAGTCCTTACCCCCAGTGTGATGGTAGGAGGAGGTGGGGCCTTTGGGAGGAAATTAGGTTCAGATGAGGTCATGAGGATGGAATTCCCATGATAGGATTAGTGTCCTTATAAGAAGAGGAAGAGACCAGAGCTCTCTCTGTCACGTGAGAACACAGCGAGAAGGGAGCCATCTGCAAGCCAGGAAGAAGGCTCTCACCAGGAACCTGATCAGCCTCCACCTTGACGCTGAACTTCCCAGCCTCCAGAACCGTGAGAAATAAATGTCTGTTGCTTAAGCCACCCAGTCTGTGGTAATTTCTTATAGCAGCCTGAGCTAAGACAACACGCTTCATACCCGGATGAGCACTGACCGTCATGAGGCTGGCCCCTGCAATAGTCAGGAAGTGGGTCTGGCTGAGGCCTCAGGAGATACCTTTTGCTGTACCATTTTGCCAATAACATCTCAGCCCTGCTTTCTTCTTGGGTTCTCAGACAAAATAGGCCTTAATTATAGCATATGGAAGCCTGGGTATCCCAATTTATTCCATTGTTGTCCCTAATGGAAGTCAGGGCAGCAATGTAAATTTTAAATAAAAAAGCATGTTTGGTGTCAGTCCAAGCAGCCATTGAAAATAAGATCAGGATTTATAATGAGCCTCATTGGGAGAGTAAAATCCCTCAGACTGCTGAGAATGCCAACCCTCAGCAACGTGCAACAGACAACAGGGCAAATGAAGACAAAAGCAAAGTACCTATTTTCACAGTAAATGATATTGAGGTCCATATTTACTCGAGTGACGAACATATGGCAGTCAATTCTGACTTCATTGATCGTAGGGGGAGGCAAGGCGTGAGCCACAACCACGAGACCCATGATTTGGCTGGGGACGGTCCTCCCGTGGGACAGCGACACCCTCAGTCGTAGCCGGCCTGTTATGTGAATCACCTGTAATAGAACATTAAGTACAGGATACAGTCAAATTTATATCTGAATGTAACAGTATTTCTTTTGAGAAATGCAAAATTACATCTGGCACAACCAACATTAGCTTGTACCTTCTGTAATCTCAATGGCTGTCAAAGTGCCCTTAATGTCCTCAAGACAAGGGACAAAAGAGAGATAATATTATACTCTGAGCATTTCTCAAGGCAGCATTATTACAATGCTATTGCTATTTTTTAGGACTTTGTTTTTTACATTTAGAGGAAGTTCATAACCAGATAAAATGACCAGAAAGTTGAGCACTGAGCTGCAAAAGGAAACGTTTGCATCATCAGCCCTTGTTAATGGACGACGTCTGTCTCTCTCCAAAGTTGTACTGAGAAGGATTACATGGCCATCTCCTTTCAGAAGTGTGGTTGAGAGCCTCCCTTCATTTAGGGGTTGACAATGCAAAAAAGGCTAAAGATTCTACTGAATAAAAGACTCGGTGGCAATGACATGAATGGGTCCTTTCACGCATAGATGTTCCATGTGAGGCAGCACTGAGTTCTCACCAACACCATGATTTCTTGCAGTGCCCTGTGGGGTTGAAGGACAGAGGATTTTGGCCTGTCATTGTTCCTTGAGCTGATACTCAAGTAGGATCAAGAAGACTTGCACCATTTTGGTGGCTCCTTTTGGCTGCTTGAGCAGAAATAGGAGAGAGAATATTGGGCAGTAACTTTTGGTTTTTTAGCCCAACTATACCTAAGATAGTGCAGGTCACCCAGAACGAAACAAAATTGGTTGATCATCCTCACACATTATAAATAGTATTATTTTTATAAAATAATAAAAAAGTAATAATAATAAAGATAAAAAATAATGAAAAAGTTCCTTTGCTTATTATAAACTGCACATAGAAGCAGAGCCATAGTCAACTTCCTTAAATGACGTTTTGGGTGAAAGACATCATAAAAGGGTGGAAAGTATGAAGGATTTCTGCGGCTATGCTTTAGGATGATGGAAGTTGTGTGTGTGTGTCTGGCGGGAGGGTGGTTGGAGACGTTTGTGTGTGTGTGTGTGTACTCTGTGTTCCTAGGACCCTGCTACAGTGGGAGGGGTCCCCTCTAAAACTGGGTCCCCCTGGTAGAGGTAGTCACTGTAATTCACCATACCACAGAGCTCAGTTTAGTAGTTAACCAAGTTTCCGAATTTGGTTTGCCTCCCCAAATGCATCACTGAGTGCCAAACCATCTTTTGAGATGCTGCTTTTCCCTCTTTGTCATAAGGACCTGAAGTGGGAAGCGGGTTGCTCTCCTCCCAGGAACAAGAGGACCTAGCGTCTGCTTTCCTTCCTAGGGGCTTGACTAACAGTTCCTTTTCCTTTTTGTTTTTTTTTTATTTCCCTTAAGTTTTTCAGTTTTCCAAAAGCAAGCCACACTGCTGTCAGACAGGAAGCAGGATGAAAGCTTACGGGGCTGCCCTTCAGAGTCCTGGCTGTTCTAAATAGCACCTCTTCCCCATCCCCCTGCACATTTGCGCCCAAAGCTGTGGATCTGGAAACACCAATGAGGAGGATTATTTAGGTTATTTCAGGAGCAGCTTTTCGACCACCCACGTTTGAAGTTGACTAAATTCATACTTAATGCACCTCTGCTTTAAGCTTTGGTCAGACGAGTTCCTTTATGAATAACTGTATTTGAAAACGTTCCTGGAGGCAAGGATGCTAAAAACACCAGCACAGACACACATTTTTGCAAGACCTCATTAACTAATAAAGAAATAGCTAAAAGAAATGGGATTAACTTCACAGGAGGGATGTTAACAGTCCCTGGTCCTCCTCCCAGCTAGGCTTACATAGATGCTCATTTATCATTATCTGTCTTGTTTTATCAGGAACACTCAGCTTCTTGGAAAAACACAGATCTATAAATGCTCAGAAAATACACACCCAGAAATGATATGTTAAATAAAGCCCCACTTGGTATTCAATTCCAAAGCAATTTAAAGGCATCTGGGCTAGAAAACATTTTGGGAAGGCAGACAGGCTGCTGGGGGGAGCTGTCTGCATGTCCCATTTTCCCAGCCTCTGATCTCCAGCTTTGCCTGCAGCCATCGAAGTGTCAAAAGGGGGTCAAAATGTGGATCCAGAAGGGCCCACAAGATTTGCTATTTTCTGATAATGTTACCTTGGACAAGTCACTCAGCCTCTCTGCATCTTAATTTCCTTTCCTGTGAAATGGGGCTAATAATGACTAATGTGTTGTTATATTATGAAAATCAAAAGAGATAATGGAGGTGAACACTTTCTAAACTGTAAAGAAGTCTACAGATTTCGTTATAATTCTGTTCGCCTTTAAAAATATCAACTGAGGGGCCCGCCTCGTGGTGTAGTGATTAAGTTTAGTATGCTCTGCTTTGGTGGCCCTGGTTCACGGGTTCAGATCCTGGGCACAGACCTATACCACTTGTCACTCATGCTGTGGTGGTGACTCACATATAAAGTAGAGGAAGATTGGCACAGATGTTAGCTCAGGGCTAATGTTCCTCAAGCATAGGGACTATTTATTAATTTAATCTTGACCAATGGCCTAATAAACATTATTATTTTAAAGGATTGTAAAATTTCATATTTGTAAGAAAATCTGGGAGGGTGTATCTTATGTCCTTCTCTCCTTCATTTTTTTTTGGTGAGAAAAGAGGCTCTGGAGAGTTCATTCCCTGTCCAGAGTCACCTGGCTTGGAAATGGCAAAAAAAGAGCCTAGATTCCAGGTTTCCAGGTCTTGTTTGAGTGTCTTTTCACCTTTGTTATGCCTGTATGCATTCTATGTGCCTATTCATTTAGCATGAAACATTAGATGTTTATGCCAGATGCCAATGTACTACCTTAAGTAAACTGTATATGAACTTTTAAAAAGATCTCACTTATAACTAGAAGCTCAGGTCTTTTGAAAAGTCTTTGAGAAATAGCACAAACTAAGATGAAGAAGAAGAAAAAGCTAAGGCAATTACCAATGCAGTGACTAAACACTTGTCAAGCAATGTCAAAGAACAAGTAGAGGGTGTGTTTGTGTGTACGTGTGTATGTACATCTGTGGATGAGGGCGCGTGGGGCTGACAAGAAGAAAGAGATATCTGTTAGGTCCCATCATTAATTTTTGGTTTTAAATTGATATATTTTTCCAAATTCATTTCATAATACCAACAGTTTTTTTCTTTGGCCATGTGACTGGTTATGTTCAAATTTTAGAAACACGTCGGACAGCAAGTATCCAAACATAGAGGGAGTAGACGGTTCACTTTGTGGTTGCTTCTAAGGCCTGAGATGCAGAGGAAAGAGTATTGTCAGAAGAGCGAAGTTCAAATCCTAGTTCTGACACTATGCAGCCGTGCAAGTACGACGCTCAGAGAATGGCAATGACTCGCTTAGTTTCTAGGTCAGTATATTAGAGGTTAAAAATCTCGTCAAAGAGAAGTGCTCCGTAAAGGTGTTCCTTGTTTTCTTAATAAGGTCATCAAAGGGCATTTTATTGGTTCTTTAGTTTCTAAGACACATGTGCAAGGGACCTTAGTAGAGCCAGGGAGCAGACCAAGGTGAATCACACGTAAACCTCCTCAGAGAGTTTATAGGCTACAAAGTAGTCCAGGGAGTGGACATATAGGATCACCTGTAGTATAGCAATACTGGGAGACGATATAGGGTCTGATGAAGAGAGTGGTGCTCCATCCCGGTTATGTGACAGAATCGCCTGTGGAGCTCCAGATGCCCAAGCTCTCTCCCCCAGAGATTCTGATCCGGTAGGACTGGGCTGGAGTCCACCATTTGTTTGTCTTTTTAAAGCTTCAAAGGTCATACTTGCTACTGGAGGACGTCTGGCTAAGGGGTTTGGAGTTATACCAGTGGTTCTCAACCTTGCTACACACTGAATCACCCAGGGAGTCTTTAAAAGTCCCCTTATCCAAGCTGTACCCAAACCCAGTTAAATACAGATCTGTGGGGTACAGGCCCTTCCAGGTTTTATAGGTCTGCTGAGAGGATTAAGTGAGAATGTATATAAAGTGCCTTTGGGCCCTGTGAGGGGCAGGAGAACAAGAATGCCCTATACACAGGATATGCTCAACAAATACATATTTATTAAGTAACAAGTATGTGCCATAAGGAAGGCTTAGAATAAGATCTTTGGGGGTTCAGGGTAGGTAGAAAATACTTCTGACTGAATGGGTCAGGAAGGCTATGTGAAATTGGCGTTAGAATACATTGTTGATGTAAGATATGATCATAGAATGTGAAGGGGCTTTCCAGAGAGAGAAAAGGGCCAGAACAAAGGAATATAAAAGGGAACCTATCAGGAATGTCCAGGGCTCTAGGAGCACTTCGAGCGGTATCAGCAGAAGAGACAGAGATGGGCCAACATGGCAGGTACCAGCAGTAGAAATTGGCAGTGGCACCTGGGAAGAAGCTCCACAATTTTGAACCTGTCTCATAGGATGATGATGATGATGATGATGATGATGACAGACTGAGCAGTAACTGGGAATGCAGGAATTGCTGACAAAGGGACAGAGATTTCCCTGTGGACATTTTGTTTTTGAGCAGCTTGGGGAGATCCTGTATAAGATGTCCAGGGGATAGTTGGAAAAAGGAGTTGGGTGCTTAAGAGATGGTAGTTGAAGGTATAATTTTGGAAGGTGTTTTCTTTTTGCTGGAGGTGATAGTTAAAACCAAGAAATTTAATGGAATTACCAATGGAGAAAAGAGAAATAAGAACACCAACAGGCATTTTTCTCCCCTTTGAGTATCTGAAGCCTAAGGTAACTTATGTTTTTCTCTAAATTGAGGTTTTCTTGCTCCATAGTAATTACTTTTGTTAAAAAAATGAAAACTTCTGAAAACTCTAAGCCCCCTTTTTCTCCACCCACAATTCCATTCTGACATAAATGTCAAACTTGCCATATTGTCACCAGTCCCAGAGGTAACATCTCAAAGAACGGGATGGCTTCCTTGTAAAGTTCTGTAGGTGATTGGGAAATGATTTTGAATACAAATAGATTAGCCTAAATACTAATATTAGGCCATGAAACTATAAGACTCACAGAGTTACCTTAAAATGAAAGGAATATTATGGAGTATAAATAACATTGAATTGGGAAACAGAACATCTAATTTCATCTCTGTTCTGGTCATTTTGGCAGGTTATCTAGCTTGGCCAGAGCAACATTTCCTCAGATGTGAAATGGAGGCTAAGAATCAGGTGATGATGCCTATGGCTCTCACTAAGTTCTGGAGAATTCTATGACCTAATGCTCAATAGAGTGGACATTTACTGTGCTGTGGTACTACTCCTGACCCCTTACTACTCCATGGTGGGGGCAGGAGTTTCCGAGTACAGCTGCACATTAATAAATGCAGAATTTACTTTAAGAATTAATCAAGAAGGTTTTATGGGTCATATCTGAGTTGAAACAGTGCTCTGGTTTTGGCCAATGCCAGGTAAAAATTGCCTCTGTGTTCTGAAGGTTCATCTTAGTCTGGTCTTTAATCTACAGACATTCTTCAAAAGAGATTTCTGAACTAAAAGATCCTTTGCCCCTGAGCTCAATTTCATATAAGACCTCAATCCTCATGCTTCTTTTCATTGTTCTTGTTTTATCATAAAGAGCTGTAGAAAAATGCTAAAACCCATATTTTTCTAAACCCGTTCCACAGCACTGCCCAGATGCCAGCTACAGTGAAGCAGAATGCACAGGATTTTGGAGTTAAATCCCACTATCTTTGATAAAAATATTCAAAGTAGCATTTGACAGTCCCATATTGAAGAAATCATTCTTTGACTTTTACTTTTCTGCTCTGATACAATGAGTGGATGTGCGCAATGCTGTAAGTACATGTCCGCAGAGTTTAGGATGAGTGTGGGAGTATTAACAAGCCACGTTTCTTGGACAAACATATATTTCTCTTCCTGCCATATGCGCCTTTCAGTCGTCTGTTGGTGATAAACACTTAGACGTGCTCCACTACTATCTTCTCATTATAAACAAGCCCATCACAAAGACCTTGATAAAACCTCCCCTCTGTCAATACTCAAGGAGAGAACGTCTGTGACGGAAAAGTACATCTGGAAGCTATTCTCCATTCTTTTAGGAATAAATCTCAGTACTAGTAATATGAAACGCTTTCTTTATCAAAAGGAAGCGCTAAGTATTATGTGCATTATTTTCCACATGTAAAGTCAAGTACAGAATAGGGCTAGGCAAATAGGAGAACAAAAAAAGCTGCAGGCATGAAAAAACAATGGATTCCCTGGGTTTAGAGCATCTTCAGAGATTTTTCACTTGTCCTTGAAGGGAACCCAAATTTACCTTAAAAATTAAGCTTCCTTCTGGCACTCTGGTCTTTTTTCTTTTATTCCTCGGTACATGTCTGGTTTAGCATACAGAGCATCAAGTCACTAGCTCAGGTGGGAGAGTCAGCTAATTACTTTTAAGTGATGGAGATGTTCAGATGGCCCACAACCTGCTGAAAGATAAGGGCTTAGGCAGGTCTTCTGAACGCAAACATCTAGCCTACAGCATAACAACTTAATCTACACCAGCATGAGAGTATCAACCTTACGTAAATTCCTTCATGCAAATTTTTAGGGTGTGGCTTTTCCCAGATTTAAACCATAGTCATAGGTTGGAGCATCTGCCCCAACAGGTCTCTGTAACCCTGTCTGTCTGACTCCTGCCACATAGGTCTTTGCACAGGGCCTGAAAAACAAATAAACAAAAAAGCAAACCTTAGCTGAGCCCAAGTACTTGTCCACAGAGGCAAGCACTATGGAGAAGAGGGCTCAGAACTGCAGGTGGTGCCTCTGAGACCTGGGAGGGGCGGGAGAACAAGAATGCGCTTTCCCTTCCCTTTCTAGGATCTCAGATTTTATTTCTAGAAACCGACTCTAGTAGACTTTGTCATAATTCACAATAGGACTGTAGCAACTGGAGATCATAAAAGACAGAAGAGGGAAACGTTTTCTTCGCAAGGCAGAGGTGAGACTGGGGGAAGGTGAGATTGAGGGGGAAATGAAGAATTGGAAGGGAGTGGGTCAAAATGCAGACCTTTTCCAGGGCCCACGGGGGTGCAATGGGAGAGGCGGTTCCCGCAATGTCATCAGCAAGGAAGTATGGAGATGGCTATCAACTCAGGAATAATGTGGGCAGTGGGAGGCTTTCTGGGAGTTTGTCCCTAAGAATTTCCCTAAGATCAAGGATCTTCAATATTGGGCAGGATTCAGCGCTTAAGGCTAGCGAACCAGAAAGAAGTAGAGAAGGTCTCAGATGGGCTCAACCTAAGGACAGTTATGGAGAAGAGAGGAGGTGAGACTGGGTACCAGGGAAGCATCCTGGTCAAAATTAAGAAAGGGGAACCCTGGCAGAAGCCAGTCCTGTTGGATAAAAGGACTACAATGAGAAAGTGTTAATTCTCAGGGACTCCATTTGGTTTGAATGGAAACGAGGTGAGCAGAAAGAGGGATGTAATTGGAGCACAACCATTTGATGCTGGTCTGATTCCTGGAAAGACTCAGTGAAGGTTGGTTCAGGAAGTGAACAGACCTGAAGCTGTAGGTAAGGGCATTCCCGCCTATGGAAGGCAGAGGAAGGAAGGAAGCTAGGGGCTAATTTCTCTGCTCTCACTGAGATACTAAGGAAAAGACTCATGCACAAGTGTGAGTACGGGCATTCCTCTCTTACAGATGAAATCAACTTGCTCTGTCCTCTACACAAATAACTAAAATAACTAAATGGGCCTGGTACACGAGGGAAAACATATTTTGTTCTTTAATTGGAAAGCTCAAAACACTTATTGCTGATATCAGGGATTTATTTTAAACAAAAAACCTCTAGGGTTAGTGGTTCTTAAATCTGAACGTGCATAAGAATCATCTGAAGAGCTTATTAATAATGTGGATTCCCAGGTCCTACCCTCAACTTTGGATTCTTTAAATCTAGGGAGGGGCCTGGGAATCTGAATTCCACCAAGCGCTGCGAGTGCTTTGGGTGCCAGTCGTGGGCAGAGCCATACTTTAAGTCCTGCTTTAAGGGCAGGCCACACGGTCCATTCACCTGCAGCTTGCTCTTTATCTAGAGAGCTGAACACATCTGGAGATGTTAAGAAAGATGAACCAGATGTCATCACAGGCTGCCTCCTGAATGAGCAAAGAAAGACGAACATACATACGGTTAGATCTAGAGTGAGAAAAACCTTCCTCTTAGAACACAGCCTCTTGCCTTGGCTCTTAGAAAATGGAGGATCAGCGCCTGATGAGGAGGAACCCTGCACTGATGTGGGACCAGGGCGTGTGTTCTGGGCTCAGGGCTGCCTAAGGGAGCAGCCTGGGAGCCCTGTCAAGGCTCCTTTATTGTGTGAAGGTCTGCATTCTCTCAGTGGCTACGCCACAGTGGTCTGCTCTGTTGTGCTGCCAGCCTCCTGGGGGAGGTCGGACTCTGCCCACCCCCTCCCCTTCTCCCGCCGGCCTCTGGCTTAGCTTCTGATTAATTCAGGGGAATCCTGGGAGGTTAACCCTTAATTTGATGGCTCCAGTGGGGAGCTGAGAGATGGCTGGCAATTTATCACCCTCTGTTTTTTATTTTTTTTAAATGTAGAAACATTTTCTAAGGCCACAAATAAAAAATTATTTTTAAAACCCACATTTAAAATACATTAGCTACAGCATTCTATTCTTACATGACTGTATCCTCCAAACATAACAATTACTTCTCATCCATCTCTGTTAACAAACTTCGAATACGTTAACATAAAAAATATAACTATAATTACAGCCTTAGCTTTTGAAAATGTGTCTGAACTCCATATTTGTTTCCTGTTCCCTTGGAGAAAACAGTCTTTCTTCTACCAGAGATAAGATTTTTTATTGGGATAGTTTAACTAAGCTGGAGAGATCTCCTTAATGAGATTATGTAAATGTATGCCAAAGACATAAACCACATTTTCTCAGAGAGTGGAACACTTCAAATATCATTTAATAAAACAGGACCATGGGTAGCAACACCTCGATAAATTGTTAAGGGGCAAAGCAAGAAGGCTGAACTATACGCATCTGATCAAATTTCGTTTGATTCAGTTACTTTATTACAGTCTCCTAGAGAAGGAGAGAGGACCACTGTACCTCTGTGGAGGGCAACTTTTTTATTCCTCTATCACCTGATGTGGAGGAGGAGGTATCATGCCCTCATGGCCCCCAGAAGCCCCTTGTGGCTTAGTGCCACTGTCTTAAGGGTAGAGAGGCAGTTCTCAATGTAACAGACTGCAATTGTGTTTCCCAGAAACATTAAAAACAACACAAAAAAGATGTGGAACTAGTCTCATGCTGGGTAAGGAATAGAGACTGGCTCTCCCCTACACCCCACTTTTCCCCAAAGAAATTCTATACTGTCTGATATATTTTCTTTAGAACCCATGAGCTCTTATTACAAAACATATAATGCAACTCAAATATTTTCTGTTTCCTATCCTTGCTTAACACTTCTGTTGAATGTGAGTTTTACTTGAGTTTCTTGAGTTTAACAACTAGTCTTATTCTAAGTCAGTCTCCTTAGCTTCTGTTCCTCATGAGTTTGCTAGAAGAATTTATACGCAGACACAATAACAACGGGAACAAATGTCCAAAGACAGCTGTGTACCAGAGACCGGAGTGCTTCTCTGTCCAAAGACAGCAGTTCCAGAGAGCTCTCTGCTGCCCCTAGAAAATGCTAGGGCAGCCTTACTCTCTCCTCTCCACCCACCCCAAAGGGAGAATAGATGATTGCATTTTGATGACAAAGGAAAACCTTTAAAGGAATAGCTCTTAGATATGGGAGTCAGCTACCTGTCTCTTCCTCAGTTGCAGAGGATGCAGAGTTAAAGACAATTATCCACAGAGATGGGGAGACTGGTCCTTGTGGAAGGGCAACTCTGCTAAGTCAAGAGCTGAAGTATTTTCTAAAGCAGCCATCTCCTTAAAGGGGAATCAAACAAATATTACTAATTGTATTTCTGATAATTAAAATAATTTAAATCAAACAGATGGGTCATAAACAATATTTAAAAAATTAAAATCTAAAATTTTTTAATTTAAAAAATTAAAATTAAATATTCCCCAAATTTAGACATAAAACTCCTTAAAGATCAAACCTAAAAATGATCACTTTCCACGAGGCTACGGTAGGTATCTAGGACTCTTAAAGCAATGAAAGAACAAAGAGAGTTCTCTTAACCGGGGCACGTTAGATGCAACTATGTGCAAGAAACAAAGAACACAGACCAGAAGGCATGATTCCTCAGTTTCCCGGCATACTCAGGCCACATGTAGCTCTGTGTTTGAGTACAAGGACCTCCTTGCTCTGCATTGATTCCTCATTGGGAAAGTGAGTGGGCCTAATGCCCTGGCCTCTGGGATCTTCCTCAGCGTGGTGTCTGTTAAATCCAACATCTTTGAACATGAAGCCTTGACCCATCATCAAAGCCCTAAGCCTCTATCACTTTCCATCTCTATTATCTTGGTTTCCATACTTTGTGAGATTGGATGTTATGTGTTTAGCATTGATTAGCACAGGACATTTTCTTCAATGTTCCTTAACCTGCCCTCCAAACCTACAGCTAATATTTTATAAGGCTGCTAATTTAATCCTAAATTTCATCCTTAATGAGGGTAACTTCTAGTAATGACATGCCTCTCCAAATGTCTTGCTTTATGGAGTGAATGAATACACACCCTTGCCAGGACCTCTTTGTGTTCAGCATCCCAGAAAGACGGCATGCTGGAGCAAGACGGGGCTTGCAGACCACCTCGTGCAACCCTCCCACCTTACAGATGTGGAGACTGAGGCCCAGGGAGGTGAAATGTCTTGCCCCTGACAAAAAGCTGGTTAGCTGGTTAGGAAGAAAAGTGAGGTCTCCGAATGTCTTGCCCACTGCTTTTTCTACTACTTATGCATTTCAGAGGATACACTCCCTTCCATTTTCCTCTTTCGTTTTTCCAAATGTGTTTATATCTCTCTATATAAATGATGTGATCAAACTTAGGATTTTAACCTTCAAGAGACCCCTTGGCACTGACATGGGTTATTATCTGTTCGGAATATGCAATTCAAAACACTCCTATGACTTTCATGCTTGTCACCAGCTCCCTTGCTGCATTTGTTTTATTCAGCCATGATTAGAGACAGTCATTTACAGTCACACATTTGGAAACTCTTTAACAAGCTTCTAGCAGTTTCCTTTCCAAAGCTGTTTAAATAGATGAGGGTGTGGCGTCAGCAGCGACAGCAGTTTCCTCCATGCTACTGATTGCCCTGCTCCTCGTGTGTCTTTATCAGGACTTCCATTTTGTAGAAAGGCTTTAAAAAAAGACAGTGAAAACAACCCAAAGATGCACATTCCAGATCCTATAAGTCATCATTTCAGGAAGACTGACTACAAAATTAAAATTGAAACCACCACACTACAACCTGAAAGTTCCCTAAAAAAAAAAAATCGCCCTCCCTCTTTTTATTTTAAAGAATACTTTTTGAAGTAATTGGCACAAAGACTGTTCTCGTGCAGATTGCTGCAAGTGTGCTCTTGGCAAGAACATCATAAGCACTAGCAAAACTTTAATATGCTCAAGAAGCCAAATACAAACTGACACCAGGAACTCAAGTGTGGGAACAAACAGGGAAAAAAAGAGCGCATCTCAATTTAATACGAACCTCCATACAAAGGGACCAATTTCTACGATTCATGGTTTAGCATACAATGCAGCTGTCCTCTGAGTGAATATAGAGTAGTTATACATAAGAAATTAGAATTATCAATTCGAGGGAATTTCTCAAGAGTCCTTTTGATATGTAACACTGCAGCTATAACGCCTAAGAAACCAGACGTCAATGCATTAAATGAGATCAGGTTGGGATCTATTTAGAAAAGGAGGGTTTGCACTTGAAGAAACCCCTCTTTGATTTGACCTCCGCAGCAGACCCCCTGCAGGGAAACTCAAAACGAAAAGCTGACCCCCACCTGTAGCCTTGCTTCCCAGGTCTTTAAAATATAAGTTTGAATACACTTAACACAAGGCGGGGGGAAATCATTTTAGAAGTGTCTCCTACATGGAACAAAATGGGAAGAACTTGCAGACTCTTGCAGTCTGCAAGCTATGAGAAGAGTGCTCAATACTCCTTATTCAATCGAATATAAGAACGGAAACTATTTTTTTAAAAAAATTTCCTCCTCAAGTCATCTTCTTCTTTGCTATTTTATGGTAAGGATTCAAGGATTTGGAGATTTTCTGCATCTTTCTCCATCCACATTTCAAATTCATCCCTGATTGTGACCAACCCTTCCTTTACCCTGAAACTGAAAAGATGGCTCCATTTTCACAGTCTTGATAAGTAAGATTTCTCCTGCAACCCTCTGGAGTTCAAACGTGCTATACTTTACTTTTTTTTTTTTTTTTCTTGGGGAACGTTTGAAGTCCCCTTTAAAAATAATGCCTTGAGGATATTTTTCCCTAATACCATTTAAAGAAACTTGAAAGCATATGGCTCTCGAAGCGCACAGGGTTCTAATGAAGTAATCAGCAACACTGCTCATATGCAGACTTCCACCAGGAGCTTTCCGACCCAGCCCAGATCAGTCTTTTGAATGAAGAAAAATTCTGCAGAAACTCCTTCTCTCCATCTGCCAGTGTAAAGGCTTAGTGAGCCAGTGTACTAAAGGGGTGACTTTCAACCTTTGAAGGATGGAAGGTGGTGGAAAGGTTGTGTCAGGATCAGAACTGTCAGCGGCAAAGCAATCAATCTCCTAGCTTGTAAGGCAACACAAGACAAATATTCCTCCATTGTGCAGGCTCCATTCAGAGTGTGGGAGGAGAAAATAGAGTTTCTTTATAGGGTTCTATTTGATGTAGTCCTGGTAGCTCTCCCATTACCTTAGGTGATTCTCCACACAGCCAGCAAAGACTAAATAAAACAAAAACATAGGATATTAATGCACTTGCCCCAGAACTGGGAAGAGCATGCTGTTCTCCTGCAGTTTTGCAACGGATTCTCTAAATCTGTCACAATTAAAATCACACTTCTTCAGGCATGACCTCATTAGTGCTGAAATATCACATCTTGGGCCATTTCCTTGGGATTTTAGCAAAACAAGTAATGATTCTTTTGATTATTGGAGTGACTTGTGCTATCAAGACTGCCAAGTAAGTGTGCAACTGTTTAAAAGAACTAGAATCGGCACCTGACTTTTTTCTTCCTACTTGATTTGGGCACACATAACTCCCCAAAGAGAGAGAGGCTTAGGCAACGTGGGCAAACTGAGCCCACTCACCTGCAAGCTCTCCTTTTCCAGGACACTGTGAGGGGAGGGATGAGGTGAGTCGCGGACTGGCAGAGGTGTGAGTTACTCAGATTCAGGGGCCAGTGTCTTATCCTCCCTGGTTTCTACCTGGTCAGATAATGCTTCTCAAATGTCCAAATGCTCCTGCGGCATTTTGTGCAGCTCATCCAAACGACATGATTTCATTCATTCAACAAGTATCACTGAGATCAATATATTGCCAGCACTGTTCTAGGCTCTGGGGCGACAGTGACGAACAGGATGGACAAATGGCGAGGGATAGGATCTGATAAATGTTTCTGGCTGCTCTGGAGGCCCAAGGGGAGGCAGGAAGGCCAAAGAGGAGGCTCCTGAAGACATCCAGGTGGGGAGATGGTGGCAGCCCAGGGGGAAACGCTGGGAGTAGTTGGGTTGCGAATACACTCTAAAGGTAGAGTTGACAGAATTTGCTGATGTGTTAAGTGTGGGGTCTGAGGTAAAGAGTGGTCTCAAAGGACACTCCTAAGCTTTTGGCCAGAGTCCCAAGATGGAGGATGGTGCCACTTACTGAGATGGAAAGGGTTGGGAGATGGCAAAAACATTTTGAGAGGTGGATTTCGTTTTGGTTATATTAAGACTGAGCTATTGTCAACATTCAAGTGAAGATTCAGAAGGAAGCAGAAGTTTCAATGTACTTCTTCAGTCTCATTTTTTTTCACACTTTATTCAGAGATCTTCTATTTGCTAAAATATAAATAGTTCTAGAAATTTTATACATATCTGTTAGGACAAATGCTCTTGGCAAAATGGGGAAATTAGTGATGCGCATCCTCCAATCCCTGATTTTTTTAATCCACATCTCAGAGGACAATGAGGGTATTTTCTGATAAAACACACTATTGAATCTGGCCAGGTAAACAACAATAATAAGGCCCCACAGTTATGAAGCCTGTGCAGCCTGTAATATTTTCACAAGACAAATTCTATTCTTCAAATACTTTCTTTAGACATCATTTCCAAAGCATCTATCTTTTCAACTGTGGGGAACACATTTTAAAATCCAGGCCAGGAGGGTAAATGCATGCATCCCATGCTATGTTCAGCCCCAGAAATGAAAGTATGGACAGTGCTGTTTAAGAAGTTTCAATTTGAATGTTCTAAGAAGGCAAGCACTCTCCCTAGATCCTGCCACTCCCCACTTGGCCTGGTTTCTGGAAGACATCTGAGTTTATGATCAGGAGGAAGGAAGGCAATATATAGGGGTTCCTCTTGGCAAAGTTCTGGCCAATATTTAGAGAATGTTGGTCCACTTTGCAAAGGCTTCCCGTTCAAAACTCCTCTGCAGTGCGGTGACACACTTTCCCAAAGCAATGACCTTCTCCTCGTTGCTACTGGAGGGCTGCTGTTTATGTTTGATTTCCTTAATCCCGCTAAAACAGCGAAGAAGGCTTAGGTGGTAATTTATTTATAAGAAATTATAATAAAGCTTCAGCAATTTGAATGCCGTGTAAAAAGTGAGAGGTAGATTGTACAAAAGCAAGACATCCAAACTTAGAAGTGAACGTTACGACAATCTTTTGGTTTGTCTACCCTTGGAATCAATTTTGTCATTTTTAATTGACCAATTTTCCCTTGTTTGCTTAACATTTATTAATTGATTGTTATGCTCATGCAATTAATTCAAAATCTGGCAAGTTTAACGCAGAGAAATTAATTTTCTTTTACCAACATGCCACTTAAAATACATTTTTGGAAGCCTGGGTTACTAGGAAATTACCTTCAAATTAATCAACAAGGAAATTAGATGGTGGTGTCCCTTGACATCTGTCAATCCAAAATATGTCAGTTTCTTCCTTTTGTTTGAATGAGCTTTTCCCACTGAGTAAGGAACAAGAAAAGCCCTGGATATTAAAATAAAACTAGCCTGCATCTTAACAGGCAGAGAAAGGGAAGCAGTTTCTTTGTATAAATAGGCAATGTTTAAAGGAATTTATTTTTCACTGAGAGAAATCTGTAGAAAAGGGGTAAATTTTATGGGAACATGAAAATTAAGCTCATCACTTTTTCTCCTGAGCAGCTCTTTTGCTATTTTTCTTTCTTTTCCTTTATTTGAGCGCTCATGAGGTGGCACCACTCTGCCAGACACTATGGGGGTGGACTTGTCAGGGAGAGGGGTATGTGAGCAAGCCCTGAATGAGACCTGTAAATGCAGGTGCGGGGGGAGTGATGGGAGAACCGTCCTGATGGGGCCAGTGCAGAGGGGCTCATGGGGGAGGCAGCATTTGAGCTGAATTTTTTTTTTTTTTTATAAAGATTTTATTTTTTTCCCTTTTCTCCCCAAAGCCCCCCAGTACATAGTTGTATATTCTTCGTTGTGGGTCCTTCCAGTTGTGGCATGTGGGACGCTGCCTCAGCGTGGTTTGATGAGCAGTGCCATGTCCGCGCCCAGGATTCGAACCAATGAAACACTGGGCCGTCTGCAGCGGAGCGCGCGAACTTAACCACTCGGCCACGGGGCCAGCCCCTTGAGCTGAATTTTTATGGACAGTAGGATTTGATTGGCATTTAGGTGGGAGAACTATTAGGAGGAAAGCACAGAGATACAAAACTGCTTTTCGTGTTTAGGAATGGAGAGGATGCAGAGACAGCGGAGTAGAGCAGGCGGGACGATGACTGTGCAGCTGAAGCTGGCTAGATGGTGGAATACCACGAAGGCGCTGCAAGGGAATTGTGACTTTGTTTTAAAGACAAAGGGGGAACCACTGAAGTCTTTTCAAAAAAGGATCATGTGACTTGATCTGAGAATTAGGAAGAAAACTGAGAGGGCATTCATTCATTCATTCATTCAACTGCTCAATCTTTGTCAGGTGCTGCTGTGTGCCAGTCACTGGGGCTAGCAGAATTACTAAGGAGCTCACAGCCCCCTCTTCCTATACCTAATTAGAGGGTGATCAGGGCTATAACAGGAAGGGGAATCAAAGGAATGGCCAGCAGCCCATTGAGATGAGGGTAAAGAACAAATGTGGGTAGGGCTAGTGTTCAGCTAGTTACTCAGGTTTGAAGCTTGGACCTTGCTTTATTTTTAGTAACCCTTCCATTTCATCAGAGGTTAAAACTAGAATTATTGAGTGCATCACTTCTCTTGTTACTGATGTTATATCCACTCTGAGGGCCATTACACTTACATACAGACTATTGTCCAATAGGCATGATCATCCTTGCCATCCCTAACTTACAGAATTGCTGAAAGAACCAAATGAGGCAGTACATTTAAAAATACCTTGAAAATATACAGTACTATGTAGATATAAAGTATTGTTATTGTTACTCTTACTATTCAAGAACCTTGATTGATTCTGGAATAAAATTCAGACCACTTAGCTTTCATGAAAAGTCTTGTGACAATTTAGTCCCGACGTTCACAACCTTATCTTCCATCGCTTCCCTCCCTAGACTCCAAATGCTTTGCACACCATCTCCTGAATCTGCCTTGTGTGTACCTTCTCCGTACGTCTGCTCACACCACCTCTCAGGCCAGGAATTCCTTCCCTCTCCCCCTCCATCAGTGAAAATCATATCCATTCTTCAAGATTTACGTCAAATCCCCTTTCTTCTTTCTGACACTCTAGTCAAAAGCTGTCTTCTTCCCTTTGAATTCCTACTATTGCCTTTACTACTCAATCAGTACTAGGTATGTACTGCCTGGGACCGTTCTCTCCTTGTCTCTCCTCTGTCTCTCTTTCTCCTTAGAGGCACAGAATATGTCTTTTATTTTTCTGTATACCTCACAGGACACAGGTGATGCGTACTCAACTGATGAATGAGGGCTTGGACATGCTCCGTTCATCTACTGCATGAGAGTCACAAAGTCCTTACTTTCTTTCTTTTGATCCTCATAATAGCTCTAAGGTAGGGAGAACCGATATTAGCATATGCATTTTATAAATAAGGAACTGGAGGCTAAGAGGGATGAAGGGTATGGTTATGATTACGCAGCTAAAAAGGTAGTTCTGCTCTTCTCCAAGTACAGTGCTTTTTTCCACAGACCACCCTGCATCTCCCACCACTCTCAATTCCCAGCTTGATCCATCTGAGCAGTCTAAAACTGCTCAGTTCTCCTGCTTCAAATACCTTTCAGTTTGAAATTGCCTTTAGAAAAGAAAAATACATTGGTAAGACTCTTCCTGGGAGTTAGTTACTTCCTGAATACAACTAAATACTTCAAGATGCCATCCTATTGGAACTACAGAAAATATCCAGGGCTCATCATGACCCTGAAGACAACACACACCATTTCTACCTCAAGGAACTTAAAGTCTCTGTATTACTAATTACTGACGCTGGTAACTGATGATTTTATTTCGATGCAAAGAGGGATATATATCAAGTTTCAATCAATAAACAACACAAATTCAAAATTGGCTAGGATAAACACTAGACAGCTAATCTTAACAGTAACCAAAGTGAGCAACAATGACAAGCTGTCCTAAGAGGTTCATGATGCCCACAGATCTTTTATGCAGCCTAATCACATTAGCGATGGATGGATTCATGGCCACTTCATGATCCTTTCCTCTGAGAACACCCGCAGACCCCACTGTGGAGATGGAGCCAGAGTGGTAACTTCCAGATGCCTTCTTCCTCTTTTTTTACGAACACACTTTCTGCTTTTCGCCCTCTTCAGAAATAAAATGGGTAATCTGAACGCTTCTAATAAAAAGTTTCTCTTCACAAAAACTTATGCACCAAGAACAGAAATAAAATGGGAAAAAGATCAATTCCTAGTGATAAACATAAGCTAAGCCAGTATCTTCTGAAATGCTAAAATCCTAGATTTTACTGTTATAATCCAATAAAGATAATATTGGATATTAACAGAGACTTAGAATTTACAGAACATTTTCACTTATATTATCTTACATTAACCTCATAATAACTTTATGATATTTCAGAAGAGGCAGTATTATTCCCTTTCAACAGACTCAGGGAGGCTAAATGAGTTCCCTAAGGTCAAATAAATACCAAATGGCAAAACCAGGACTAAAACCTGCATCTGTTCATTCTAAGGCCAGGGCTCCGTACATTCTACCAAGTCACCACAAATACCATTAACAGGATTATTTTTGATATCAGTCATTACACACAAAAACTACTTACAAATGTGTTGATTAGTTTCAGCTTTTAATAATTCATAGATAATTCTTACTAATCTCTGGTAGCTCTACTGGGCTAAAAAATTACTATAATGTAGCTGATAGCTGTAGAGAGTAGATTCCAATGATTTGTGTGAATCAACTTCTGTACAAATATTTTATTCCTCAATTAATGATTAATTTTTATACGACTTGCAAAATTGACCCTGTAGTAGTCTTAAATGGTCATAAATATGTCTACTGAATGGTCTAGTTATTTTGGAAAGATATAGAACCATGCTTCTTGTATCCACAGCCCCATTCTTATATCTCCTCTCTGAACCATAGAAATCACTCCAAACAGTTCTGGAAGTTTGCTAGAATTTCAGTCCTCTTAATAATTCTCATTTTCTAAATGTATGTTTAATTTCCAACATGACCACTGGGAAGAACAGATTGAACCAGCTTAGAAGTAGCCCAAGTGTTCTGACGTGCTGCAGAACCACCAGGCGCAGTTTGGAAGCCAGTCCTTCTCTATGAATGGAGCTAAAACAATTCACAATTTCCCAAAACTCATTATTATCCCCGACTCACTTTTAAAAAAAGATTCAAGGCAGGTCCTTCCATCTCTTTACACTGGGACACCATTTGCCTTCTCTTTCACTCTGTGCCCAGGTAGTAAGGCCAGGAAGACGCTGGGAGGGGTAACTGATGGTGAGTTTCAATAATGCTAATAGTAACAAGTGATACATACAGGAGAAGGCTGTTGTCAGGTTTCCTTTGGAGCTGGAAATGTCCACTTGGGGCCTGGTACCCTACTTGTGTTGTCCAGCACCCACCCCTACACTTGGCTCTGGACTTCTCCATTTGGCTAACTCTGGATGCCCATATCTAAAGACTTGCTCTGCTGTATCCATGGTTTCTTACATAAGACACCTCATGGCAGTTAATAATTACCCCAAACAAATAGCCCAATGAGAAATGCACATATTTTAAGAGGCCCCAAATGGTCCATTCTGTCAGCTCTTTGTCACAACAGTCCAGCATATATCTACAGACCTTTCAGCTCTACGATTCTATGATTTGTAAGAGGGAAAGGAAGGAGAATACAGGTAAAAAATCTCAGAAGAATCTGTGGTATTTGTTCTTGGGGACAACTGGACAGTGAGGATGCTCTGCCATTCTCTGAGATGGATTACCTGTTTGTCTCTCTGTACTTTTGAAAAGTCAGTGGGATGAAGACACAGACCCCACGACTGGCATGAAAATATTGCCTGCCCACATTCCACTGAAGCCACAGCCTCCCTACGCCCACAATGGCACCATGGAGCTAACATTCTGGGCCTGACCTCAGCCCACTGCTCCCCCAGACACTTTCCCCTCTCCTGCTCCTAAGAATTCCATAAAAATGAGGTCAGAGAGGAGAGGGAGCTGGGTGAGAATGAGATGAGAACTTCGCTGGCCTCCCTAGTAAGTGAAATGTGTCTTTGATGTCATCATTTTCCATATTTCTCCCCTCCTCCTGCTGCCTAAAGTTTCTCTACTCTGCTCTAACTCTGCTGATACCCATGACCCCAAATCACACTTTATTCCACCCTTATCCCCTGCCTAGTTTTAAAGAATTCCTCAGTTTTAAAGTATACCAGGGGGCTGGCTCCGTGGCCGAGTGGTTAAGTTCCTGTGCTCCGCTGCGGCGGCCCAGGGTTCGGATCCTGGGTGCGGACATGGCACCGCTCGTCAGGCCACGTTGAGGCGGTGTCCCACATCCCACAACTAGAAGGACGTGCAACTAAGATATACAACTGTGTACAGGGGGGTTTGGGGAGATAAAGCAGAAAAAAAAAAAAAAAAAGATTCGCAACAGTTGTTAGCCCAGGTGCCAATCTTAAAAAAACATAAAAAATAAAAATAGAGTATACCAGAAAAAAGCCCCTCTAATATTAGTACTGCTTTATTGCAGTACAGATTACAGTAGTCCCCCCTTATCTGAGGAAGATCTGGCCAAGACCCCCAGTGGATGCCTGAAACCATGGAGAGTGCTGAACCCTAGATACCCTATGCTTTTCCTATACACACACACATACCTATGATAAAGTTGAATTTATAAATTAGGCACAGTAAGAGATTAACAACAAATAATAAAACAGAACAATTATAACAATATACTGTAATAAAAGCTACCCTAGATCTTAGCAACCTCAGCACATGACTTTTTTCTTATTAAGTTGAGAACTTTTACTTTTTCCCTTAAAGGAAGCACTTTTTGGCTTCTCTCTGGTGTATCCGAATTGCCATCATCACTACTCTCGTGCTTTGGGGCCATTATTAAGTAAAACAAGAGTGACTTGAACAGAGGCACTGGGATACCATGGCAGTCTATTTGATAACCCAGACGGCTACCAAGTGACTAATGGGCAGGTGGCGTGTGCAGCGTGGATCTGCTGGACAAACGGATGAGTTATTCGTGTCCGGGCGTGATGGAATGAAATTTCAACACGCTACTCAGAAGGGTGTGCAATTTAAAACTTATGAATTGTTTATATCTTGAATTTTCCATTTAATATTTTCAGACTGGTTTACCATGGGTAACTGACACCGCGGATGAGGGGAGACGACTGCACTACGGCCTCAGCTTCTTTCATTTACCCTTTCTTTCTCCAGCCACCTGGTCTGAGGGGTCACAAGGCACTTCCGAGTGGGTGTTTCTCCTACTGTTAATCTCATTGGTTACCTTAGTTTTTTAATAGGTTCAGTAATCAACTCCAGAATAACCTATTTTCCTCTTTACAAAAGTCTGAACTTAGAATAGTCATGCTCTAAACCCTGGGAGCCTCTTCTGGGCTGAGGGTCCATCTCAAGAAGTGTTCTCTTTCTGTCTGCTTATTGTAGTTGCTGGAGTCAGATCAGGGAACCTGTAGATTTTTCTAGATACATATTTTCCTGCTTTGTAGGGTATTGGCCTCATGATCTAATAAAAGCTGTGACTAAACGAACCCTATGATTTGTACTTCCACAGCCACAAGTGTACTGGCTACTTCTGTTTCTTCTTTCCTCCCCCTACTCTAGTTCTAGAAGGTTCATTACTTACAGTTACTGCAGAATCAATCTGAACTGGCCAAAATCAGTGACGGAATTTACAGCATAATAAATGCCCTGCCGCACAACGCAGTTACACATGAAAGGCTTGGAAAGTTCTTGTGAGCAATCCTTCTATATCGTGGCATGTACTATTTTTTTTTTTTTTTATCAATTTAACAGAATCATCTTAAGCATATTTTGAGAAGTATAATCCTGACAGCTACAGAGCGGATTTTCCCTGAGGCAGGTATTGTGGCAGAAAAACAATATTATTGATAAAAATCTTAGCATATTGGAACTTGGAAGGGAAGCTAAATACATCTTTTTCATTCTTCACACCAAGCCTTTAGAGCTCCATTTTCTTACCCTCACGTTGCATTCCACTTTCTCTTTGAATTTTTATTTTTATAGAAGTGTTTTAACACTTCTCGAAGCACACTAATGAACTGTTCTCCAAGAAGAACCCGCCGTACCAACATTGGCTTCGAGAGGTAGGCAGAATTTGAAGTGCACTCAAAAGATAATGCGCAGATTGGGGTATCACTGATTTTCCTTTTCAAAAGTCTGCAAGTTATAAGATTACATTGGTATCTGGCCCATTTTTCTTGCTAAGTGCCCACATTATGGGTGAATCCTGTTTTACAGCATTCTGATACCAGAGAGTTGAAGTTGAGCGTGAAATGCTGAAAAAAAAATATCAGAAAGACAGATGGCAGGCCGTCCTCCCCAAAACTCAATTTCATATTATGCATGTGATTGCTAATAGGCAAGCACTAAAAAACAATTTTCCTTGACGGAGAAGAGCTGATAAATTGTCAGCATAAAGTTAGACTGTGGTTGCTTCAGCGATCGAAAGCTCGTCTGTGAGTTAGGTCCCATCAAAGTCGGCTTCTTACAACCATATCAAAATTTATGAACGCATATGTCTATAAAGTGATGGGAAACAACCCATGATGCATGTTTGTTTATTGTGCATCAGCTCTGTGTTGCTTTGGTACATGCAAAGAAACAAAACATGCACCCAAACCCATTTTTGTCCAGTTCTCTTTTCTAGCCTGTGCACCTGGTAATGAAAATGTTGGGAGCTAACCGGGGATGTGATTTCTCCTTCTATCCTGAGAGCTGACTTAAACAAAAAGATCTACTCTGAAATGGCTCTTCCACAATTTGGGAGTGTACTCCACAGGGTTACACTAGTCTTGTGAGGATAGAAGTTGATGCATTTGAGAGCAATTGAGAGCACTGATTATTTGGAGAAGAAAAAGATGTTTGAGAAAGAAAAATAAATACAATCAAGTAGATAAAAAGCAACTCAGCTAATGATCTGCAACACGAAGCACCAAAGTTTCATATTATCTTTCATAGAAAGATAAAATCTATGCAGACACTGCAGAAAAAGAGATTTTCTTCTTTTTATTTGTTGAAAGTTTGTTTTTAAAAAGTAATTGAGCATTCAACCCAGGAATATAAAATTTTATTTCCTGGGGAGAGGGAGAAAGGGTAAAAATGTACTCTTATTGAAAATCCAGTAGCTATATACTGTATTTTATTTTAAGAAAAATCACAAAATATTGAATATTTGTGTGGTTATAACATTCAGATTTTATGTCATCAGTTACTGTTCATTTGAGAACAGTTGGTTAATTGCAGCCGAATTGTAACTGATCTAACATGCACAGATCTTATTGGAACAAAGAGATTGGGTGCTTAGATAACACTGTTTATAAAGATTGCTACAATTAGTAGAAAGCCTGAACAGCTAACCTGAATTAGAAGTAAATGAGTTGAAGAACAAATAATTTTTTTTTAATGAGAAAAAAGTCATCATCCTTAAAGTCATGGGTTTTACTAAATGGTATATGTAAGGGGAACCTTAGGCTGCCTGAAATGCAGGCTTTACTTATCTTGTGACAAATACCCAGACAGTTCCAAGAATCCCGATACTTAATGGTGTATAGACCACCTACTCAGGTGACTGGGGTCTTTGTGATGCTTCCTACTTCTGATTCATTTTGCAATCCAAGGTTTCAATGCATGAAGATTTTAGTTTTTTGTTGAGTTACTGGTTCTAGGAAAATCACATTCCTCCTTTCAGAATGTTTATTTCTACCAGCATCTAAGATTCAGAGGAAAAAATACCTGTACTCATGTAGGGCAGAATGGTGGGAGGAAAAATAAGTTGAGAAAGTTCCAAAAGGAATTATCCAATGACTTACTTAAATCCACAGACTTATTCTCTTACCCTATAGGCTGAGAACAACCTTTGTGGTCTCAATAATAGAAAATAGTGATCTTTTTCTTACAACGAATGTAAGAAGTTTTGTGAGAATGAAACAGTCTTCATCTTGATCCTTGTTGCCCTGACCACTGTTTAGCCCATTAGGCTAGTACCTTACTAAATGAAGACTCCTACTCCCATCTACATTTGCCAAGTCAGATTAGATGTCTTCACTCCTGATTCCCTTAAGGACCAGATTTCTTCCTGCTCAATGTACATGATGCCTTCATCTCTGCTGATACTGTTCCCTCTGCAGAGAGTTCCCTTCCCTATTATCTCTGTAGGGCAAGTCTATCATTTAAGAGGTGGCTAAAGTGATGCTCTCTTTGAGAACCTTTCCTCCTCTACCAGCAGAATTATTTACTTCATCCATTGCCTTGGAACATATCTCTATTATAGCACATATCACATTGACTTGTAGCTATTTCTCTGTGTGCCTGCCTGAGTCTAGACTCTGTTCTCTGGACCAAGGACTCTGTTTTATCCATCTTTGTCTTCCTTATTACCCAATACAGTGTGTAATACACAACAGGTACATAATCAGTACTGACCACATAATTGAGTGAAATCAATTCCCAAATATTTTGAACAAAAGGTGATGCTGAAGAATGGAAATTATAGATCATTTTTGGTTACAATGAACTTTTCTTTTGATTTCCCAGTTTATTATGAACTGATAAAGCTTATTTTTGAAAAAGTTTCCATTATGTAGATGTAAAGCTTTGGGAGAAAACCATATTCTGAAACTCTAGTTGGAACAATTAAAATTCATTATTTTATATCAGCCTGGAAGGAACCTAAGTAGATAAGCTCTAGGGTCAGCATATGCCTTGTTCAGCTTTCTTTAAAGGCATGGGGAGTAATAAAGCTTTCCATTTTTATCTTCAGTGAAATAATACTGCTGAAATATCACCTCATTTTTGATGTCAGTGATGATTTCTTCTTACCTCCATGATGTCAAAAGGGAATTATTATTATTAGAATGACAGATTACTAATGATGCTGTGAAAAAAGGAATAGCTGGAATCATTATAACCCAAACATCCAACATATCCCTTCTTGTCTGAGCCTCACTGTTTGGTACTTTGAACAGAGTCACTCCACAGTATCACAGCTGTGGAAAAATTATTCTAAGCAGGAAGTAAATCAAGAGCAGGTGCCTATGAATTTTCACTAGCAGAGCACCATCCTTTTAAAGTTTTTAGGACTAGATGGCATGATTAGGAGGTGTGATTTATGTATGCAGGAGGGAAAAGATTCTTTGGGGGCCAGAATGTCTCATGGGCTCTTGTGGCACATTTCCACTGATGCTGTCCCAAGGGGAGAACCACTGTGTGGGGAGGAAGGTTGGACGAGGAGCCTCTCTAGGCTTAGCATTCTGTCAGCCCTCTATGGGACAATGACGGTATGGTCTGTTGGTTCCGAGCTTCACTCCCTTTTCCCCTACTGAGTAGCCTGCTATCAATTCATGTCAACTTCTAGGTTCTAACTCACTGTAGGTTCCTGTAGGTGGCTGACCTACAGGACTCTCTGAGTGCTTGAGAACACGGAGTACTGGGCGCTGCCACTTTTGAGTCCTAGAGATTAAATCCACAGAATTGAACATTCCTGCACTGTGCCAAGGAGCTTGGGATCTAGCTACCATGGGTCCTTGGGCTAATTGTATCACTCTCTAGATGTTTCCAGTAGAAAGAGAGAAAAGACACATTTTTCACAGAGAAGACAGTAGTTTATAACAAAATAATTCAAGAATAAGAATATTCTATATTTCCATAATATCTCTTTTTGAGGGTTTGACAATTACAATATTGTTAATTCTAACCAGCATTAAAGAGCATTTACCCAGGATTCAACTGCCTGTAGGGCTATTCCAGGCAGATTCCCTTCAACTGGAAACTTACAACCATTTCAGACAACGCTGACATAGGTGTTCACCAATAAGCCAACTGCAAAAAAATAAAATTAAAGGGGAAGATAGATAAATTTAATAAGAACATGATGCTGTATGTTATTTGGCATAAAAAGAGGGGTGAATACCTCTTGTGTTAAAGTGAGTAAGGAAAAGAAATTCATTACCGCTCTTGGAATAAGGCAAGAGAGGATTACCCTCAAATCACCATTTTATTTTTGCCCTCAATTTAGTATCTAGATTGGTTTCTCAGAGTCTAGTCTATCCACCTCTACATAGGACAAGGTACAAAAGTTCACTGAGCCCTCCCTAAGAGTTACAAAATCCTCCCCAGACCTCTTCTCTCTTGTAGCAGTGATTTGGTTAAATGCTTCTTGTAATATTTCAGGTTCTCAAACCAGCACTGGCCACAAAGCAATATGGCAGCTCTTGGTGACTCTGGACGGCCTTTGGCGGAACTTCCTGGCAGGCTTTGACCACTCTCTTCTCAGAGTCAGGGGCTGGTCCAGATTAGGCAGATCCTCTCTTCCCTTCTACCCAGACTGTGTCAAAGGGGCTTTCACACTAACGTAGAGAATGGAGCTAAAGAGGATGTAATCTCAACCACCAAATGACTAAAGAAACACCGAAGGCAACTCCTATTGTTTACTTTGTTTTTAGTGAGAAACAGAAGCCCAGGATAATCAGGCTGCTGTTCCAATGTTGCATAGCAAGTAAGCAGCAATGTGCTGCAAGAGCGTGAAATTTTCTGACTGCCTCCACCAGGTGCGCACCTATTAAGCCACTCTGTTTTCATGACTTCTACAAGGAGTCATGAGTTTGAAGGACATTTGACAAGGGGCTGTTGAGGACTGTTAAATATATTCAGAACTACCAAGTAATAATCAAGTGACTCTTGATTGTGCTTCCAGAGTTCTAGCCACTAGAATTGGGTACAAGTGGGGTACAAGTTAAATACATGTTGATTTTTTAAAAACTGAATACAGCAGCATGAAAAATATGTCATAGAATATGTCAACCATTAGTGCAGCTTTTTTAAAAGGAAAGGAAGAAAACTTCAACTTATCCTCTAGAAATGGGGCCCGGGGATTTAAAAAATCAGGTAATTCCATTGGCTGCATATTCTCATCTCTAAATCCCCTTTAAAGGAACTAGAATATTGACCCAAGGAAGGAATATGTTCTGATCTTAGTACAAATGATGTACAATATTTATAAATTTATACATTTTTTTAAACAAATGTTTACTTAACTTCTACTATGTGACTGAAACTATACTAGGAGCTTCAGCTTACACTGCGGTGGAGGAGACAAATTAAATACAGATAAATTTATGAAACAGTGTCAGGTTGTGATAAGTGCTAGAATAAAGCAGCAGGACAAAGCAGACGATAGGGTGCAGAGGGTGTGCTGAGCTATTTTAGATGGGGTGGTGAGGGAAGTGACTTTTGAGCAGAAATCTGAATGAAATGCAAGTGTGACCCAGGGGCATATCTGAGAACAATCTATGCTCCAAGGAGAATAAAAAGCAGGTATGAAAGCCCTGGTGAAAGGGAGGCGTAAATATCGCTATCAGTCAAATGATAACTTACATGGATTGTTTCTGCGGAGTAGTGCCAACAATGAGCTGGAAGTCAAGTTTCCAACATGGCAACTTAGAGATATCCATTGCCCACTGGTGGTTCAGTTTAAACACACACAGACAACACACACACACACACACACACACACACACACACACAGAGTCAAGGCAACAGCCCAAAGTCTCTCCCTTGAATATTACTACAGAGGGTTAAGAACTGATTATACAGATGGTTCTTTTCTTTAACTAAGAGTCTTGTAACTCCAAGCACTTTACAATTGAGGCCATTCTTTTAGTCTGATGGTGGAGGGCATTCACAGAGAGATGGGAAAGATGTGACTAGTTCCTTGTCCCCTGGGAAGTCACTACATGAGAAGATATGATCTCCAGAATACTGGCTCTTTTCCCCTACTTGGAATGAGTCAACAGAATCCCCACTGGAACGTCGTGTAGTACCTCTGAGATGCAGTTGGATTCAAGCCACGGTGGTAGTCTGCCTTCCCAGAGGGTTCAATTTATGGGTATGTAGACGCTTTAAGTAAACCATGGAGCCTTGTGGGCTACAGGATCCTAGAAGCTCCATTTATTCCAGAGATCAACAACATCAAATTGGCCCTGCCCCTACTCATTTCTTGCATAAAGGGCTATATTAGTCTTGCCATGATGCTAAATCAATTCCAAAGAAAACCATTTGGTATGTGCTTCTTTTGTTAAAGGGATAGATGACATGTTTCAGTCATATTTTGTGTCTTATAATCAAATCAATATTCAGGACACTTAAGCAGGGAGAAATTTCCCAGAAATAAATGCATTTTCCATATTCGGAAGAAACTGTTCATTATTCTAGAGCTCATATAACTTCCAGGAGATAATCTGAAATATTACTGATAAATTCCCACTTTCCCTAGTTACAGGTGCATATGCAGAGGTGTAGAAGTTAAGGCTTTGGATTGTCTGGAGCAACCTTTATCAAACTCACAATATGAGTGCCACAAACACGAAACTTCACATATGGACATGGACTGTATGCTCATTATGGGCCAGGTGTCATGGTACTATCTTATCTGCATCATCTCTTTATTTCACAGTAGCCTTAGGAAGGAGGTTCTAGTGGTACTCCCACTTTACAAAAGAGGAAATAGATGCTTAAAGGAGTGAAACAACTGAGTTAAAGTCATAGATCCAAGAATAGTAAGACTAAGTCCAAATCCTTAGCTTGTCTGACATCACAGTCTCTGTGCTTAATCACTCTTCAGTCCAGTACTTTTGAGGCAATGAGGGTAAAACAGGGTAATGTATCTGGAAGCCTTTGAAATCTATAGAGACTTAAGTAAGCGCTACTTCAGACTACTGGATCAAGAGATTACTTTAGGGAAACAGAAATTGTGGACCGGTGCAGCTGTTGTTGGGCGTCTCAGCACATCAAAGTGTGCTGGGCCTGAAAAAGTGATGAAATGCTTAGTTCTTGTCTGTTTTTTTTTTTTCTTTTAAAAATCTTTTCAATGGGCCAAAATCTCAGAAAGATTATATTGAAAAATCTATCAGATTGAGAATCTATTTACAGAGACATTAATGATAATTTTGAAGGGCATTAATTAGTTAAAAGACAGTATATATACAGAAGGAGTTCTTAATTTTTGCATCACTGATGTCATTTTCAAAATGATCATCATTTTCATTATTCTTAGCTACCAAAGGCTTGGAAAACCAACCTGAAAAGATCTAACATTAGTCAAAGACAAATGCTCGTACTTCTCCTAGCTTCCTTTTAAACTCTGTAATGTAATGGAAAATGAAGTACCTGTAAGTTAACAACATACATGGGCTGCAGTTACTGACATACTAAGAATTTACAGACACTCCACGAATGGCTAGTGATTACGCCTCTAGTTGGTAAAATAGCTAGCTGATTAGTCCCGGCAGAAATGACATATCCCAAGCTAGAACTACTGTCATGCCTTGGTAATGGGAAATAAATTCTTTAAGATCAGAAACAATGTCAGTTGTATTTAAAATGACACTAGAAACTACGTCGTAATGGACAATTGTGCAGAGGTGAGCAGGGACTAAAAAGAGATAATAGGATTTTAAAAATTTGATTTTATGGGTTCTTTCCTCTATTTGCATTTTTCATCAGGATAACCTCTGCCTATAAGTTCTACCCCGGAAATTTTTTTCTCCTTCAATGTATTCTGGGTGTCTCAGTTGATTGAAAGGCAATAAATGCATAGTCTTAGAAAGCCTGAATGAGTTGACAGAATTTTTGGTCTCACTGAAAATTCATCTATTGATTTGACAAGACAGTTACATTTTGTACAGCTTGGAATATTATAGTCATCATTTCAAGACAACACAAAGCTGAGGCAAAGGCTTCAGGAGAAGCACTGATATGTCTGGACACCTGGAACATCTCTGAATCTCAGGTTGGAAGAAACATCCAGATGGCATCTAGTCTGTCCACACTTGTCTATGAGGAAGAGAGAATCCTAATTGATGAGTTTAGTGTATGCTCTTAGAAATCTCCAGAGAAGGACCATGACCACATTGCCCCCTATATTAGTAGTGCTGGGCACGCCTCCAAACTATACTTCTGGTACAATTAAAAGTCACTGCATACAGTTACCCTCTTGGGCAAAGAAAGAACCAGCCTTCTTATAACAACATTTCGCATATTTTTAGCAGTCTTTGAGAAAACATGGAGTTGTGCCAGAAGGCAGGACATCAGAAAATATTGTTCAGATTTTCAGAAAGATAGGGCCTCAAAATGTTAATATCCAGAAAAAATTCTTGAAAGATGATTTACTAGAAAGACACCAATATGAAGTCATGATGAATAAATCATGCTAAAATAACTCTATTTTAATTTTATGAAAGGAATCCTCAACTGATAGCTCAAGGGAATGCTGTGGATGTGGTACATTCTGACTTTAGTAAGGCATTGGTAAAGATTAACAATATCCTGGATGGCAAGATGGAGAAATGGCAACCAGATTATGACATAGTCATTTGGGTTCATAGTTGTTCCAGTAGTCACACCTATAAGACACTTATGTCAACTAACGGGATCCCTAGTGGTATGTACTCTAGGGCTCAGTACTGTTAACATTTTTCAATTCTATCGCAGAAAAAGAGAGAGCATGCAATTCAATTCGACTAACATTTACTGAGTGGCAACTACATGGAGCATACTGTGCTAGGTGATGAGGGAAGAAAGCAGAATAAGAAAGTACCCAGTATCCAACGCAGTATATTGGAAAGAGGAAAGCTTTTGAAATTAGAGGATCTGGATATTTCTCTCAGTTTTTCCATTTACCATTTATGTGACCTTAGAGAGGTCGATTCATATTTATGTGCCTTAGTTTTACCTATTTTCAAAATTGGGAAAATAGAGATAATTACCTAAAAGAATTATTGTGAGGTCCCTATGAAATTATCTGAAAATATTTCACAAAATGGAGAGAAGAAGCTTAGCTGAGCCTGTGTTATCTCACTTGATCTGTAGGAAAATTCTGGGTTACATACCATTAATAGCTTTATCTTACAGGTGAGAAAACTGAGGGACAGAGAGCTTAAGTAAAATCTAAAAAACGCTATTTCAGCACAGAAGAGAAGGGATCAGTGCATGGGGGGAAATGAAAAACGAAGTGATGTTTGAGTGGTGCCATATAGGTTGAGTAACAGTTTTCCAAGTGGAAGTGTGGCAGAAAGGCATTTTAGGAAAGGAAAACAGCATGGAAAACTGCATAGCAGTGTGAATATGCAAATGTATTTCATCAAAAGATGACTGGACTGATTTTGCTAGAGCATCAGTATTAAGAGTTCCAGGAAAGAATGATGGAGGAGGTGGTATAAACGGTAGGCTAGGACCAGATTCTTGAATACGTTGGCACTATGAACCATTGCTGACTTAGGAGCAGGGAAGTAAATGATCGCTGAGGTTTTGGGAAGATATTCCAGGGAGCAAGGTGCAGGATAGAATGGAGAAGTAAAATTTTCTGGGAGGTAATTTGGGAATTTCTCACTATAGATCCAGAAAAAGGTATTACAGTGGAGGAATGGAAATAGAAGCAGGTGGATTCAACCAACTTTGGCAGCACATTAAAGTGGCAGGTGATCAAGAGGGAGGGGTTGATATCTAGTATTGTGGACTTAATTAAAGAATTAAACCAGGAACTAAAATTCCAGATGATTGAAACAGTAAGTAATAATTCCCTTCTAGTTTGCTATCATCTTGAGACTTGTCAATATACACATTCAATCAAGATACATTTGCATATGAAAAGCCTTCAACTTTAAAATTTACCTAGCTCTGATTTTGACATTGAAATCCTAATGATGCTACTCTGTTGCACACATAAATGAACAGGAAGAAAAGGAGGAAGATTTGCGACCGAAAATAACTCTCAACTACACATATAAATTTTAAAAATTAAGTATAATTTTTATAAAAAATATTTTCTGATCAATACTTTTTCAGAAGATTATCGTTATCTGCCTGAGGGGCTCAGAATGTAAATCTTAGTTTTGTACTTTTGCAGTGTAGGAGAGGATGTATTTTGCAACAGGACTTCAATATGTATTAACACCAAACAGATAAATGGGAGGAAGAAATGAGGAGAAAGGAAAGGGTTATTGTGATGTTGGGGAAATATGTTCTAGAAGATGTATTAACTTGGTTTCTTAATAAGTACTGAAGATGTCATCATATTAAATATAGTTTTGTAACCTGAGATCAAAGGATACAACTCAGGCATTCAAGAACTTCCTGATGCAAAATGAATTACATTGGGAGAGGCTCCAGAGATTTCATCAAATCCTTAAAGGGATCTATGACACCCCAAATAAAACAAATCACTGTTAAAATTATGGAAGTGCTATATTCCACAAAAGAGATAAAACCATGAATTTCAAAAAATGAAAAAGAGAAGTTTCTAATTTAAAAGACATCTATGTTTGTGCTTAAAGAAGGCAAAAGAATTTTCTTTAGCTAATTAGCACTCTAATTTTTTGCTTCTGTTACTTCATGTTTAGATACAGATATTCTTGAAGCTAAGGTAGATTAGCAGTCCTAATAAACTAGTGAACCTACACATTATTTTTTCTATTATTTATACTTTATGACTTTGTTCCCAATTATTTTATTGAGGTCATAAAGATTTATAGCATTGTGTAATTTCAGGTGTAAATTATTATTTATCAGTTTCTGTATAGACTGCATTGTGCTCACCACATCTAATTTTTATCCATTACCCTACATATGTGCCCCTTTTGCCCACCTCCTCACCCTCTTCCCCTCTGGTAACCACTAATCTGCTCTCTTTATCCATGTGTTTGTTTCACTCTTCCACATATGAGTGAAATCATACAGTGTTTGTCTTTCTCTGGCTTATTTTGCTTAACATCATACCCTCATGGTCCATCCATGTTGTTGCAAATGGGGCAACTTTGTCTTTTTTATGGCTGAGTAGTATTCCATTGTATATATACCACATCTTCTTTATCCATTCATCAGTTGATGGGCACTTGAGTTGATTCCATGTCTTGGCTATTGTGAATAATGCGGGAGTGAACATAGGGGTGCATAAATTTTTTTGAATTGTTGATTTCAAGTTCTTTGGATAAATATCTAGTAGTGGGATAGATGGATCGTATGGTATTTCTATTTTTAATTTTTTGAGGAATCTCCATATGGTTTTCCATAGTGGCTGGCCAAAACCTCCAGTACTATGTTGAATAAGAGTGGTAAGAATGGGCACTCTTGTCTTGTTCCTGTTCTCAGAAGGATGGCTTTCAGTTTTTCACTGTTAAGTATGATGTTGGCTGTGGCCTTTACTATGTTGAGGTACTTTCCTTCTATACCCATTTTATTCAGAGTTTTTATCATAAACGGATGTTAGATCTTGTCAGATGCTTTCTTTATATCTATTGAGACGGTCATGTGATTTTTATTCCTCATTTTGTTAATGTGGTCTATCACATTGATTGATCTGTGGATTTTGAATCATCCCTGAATCCCTGGTATAAATCCCACTTGGTCATGGTGTATGATACTTTTAATGTATTGCTGTATTTGGTTTGCCAATATTTTGTTGAGGATTTTTGTATCTATGTTCATCAGTGATATTGGCCTGTAATTTTCCTTCTGTGTGTTGTCCTTGGATGGTTTTGGTATCAGGGTAATGCTGGCCTTGCAGAATGTGTTAGGAAGTGTTCTGTGTTCTTCTATTTTTTGGAATAGTTTGAGAAGGATAGGTATTAAATCTTCTTTGAAGGTTTGGTAGAATTCTCCAGAGAAGCCATCCGGTCCTGCACTTTTGTTTTTTAGGAGGTTTTTGATTACTGTTTCAATCTCTTTACTTGTGATTGGTCTATTGAGATTCTCTCTTTCTTCTTGATTCAGTTTTGAGAGGTTGTATGAGTCTAAGAATTTATCCATTTCTTCTAGGTTATCCAATTTGTTGATATATATTTTTTCATAGTATTCTCTTATAATCTTTTTGTATTTTTGTAGTATCTGTTGTAATTTCTTCTCTTTCATTTTTAATTCTACTTATTGAGACTTCTCTCTTTTTTTCTTAGTGAGTCTGGTTAAGTGTTTCTTAATTTTGTTAATCTTCTCAAAGAACCAGCTCTTAGTTTCATTGAATCTTTCTACTGTTTTTTTAAAGCCTCTATTTCATTTATTTCTGCTCTAATTTTTATTATTCCCCTCCTTCTGCTGACTTTGGGCTTTGCTTATTTTTCCTTTTCCAGTTCCATTAGGTGTAGTTTAAGATTACTTATTTGAGATTTTTGTTGTTTGTTGAGGTAGGCCTGTATTGCTATGGCTTTCCCTCTCATAACTGCTTTTGCTGTATCCCATAAGAGTTGCTATGTTGTGTTTTCATTTTCATTTGTTTCCAGTTATTTTTTGATTTCTCCTTTGATTTCTTCATTGATCAAATGGTTGTTCAGTAGCATGTTGTTTAGTCTCCACATATTTGTGACTTTCCCAGCTTTTTTCTTGTAGTTGATTTCTAGTTTCATAGCATTGTGGTAAAAAAAAATGCTTGATATGATTTCAATCTTCTTAAATTTATTGAGGCTTGCCTTGTTTCCCAACATATGGTCTATCTTTGAGAATGTTCCATGTGCACTTGAGAAGAATATGTATTCTGCTGTTTTTGGATGAAATATTCTATACATATCTATTAAGTCCATCTGGTACAGTGTTTCATTTAAATCCACTATTTCCTTGTTGACTTTCTGTCTGGACAATCTAACCATTGATGTCAGGAGGGTATTGAGGTCCCCTAGTATATTGTGTGCTGTTAATTTCCCCCTTTAGGTCTGTTAACAGTGTTTTTTATATACTTTGGTGCTCCTGTGTTAGGTGTATATAGATTCATAAGTGTTATGTCCTCTTGTTGGAATGTCCCTTTTATCATTATATACTGCCCCTCTTTGTCTCTCATTGTTTTTATCTTTTTTTTTAATGCTTTTTGGTGAGGAAGATTGGCACTGAGCTAATGTCTGTTGCCAATATTACCCTTTTTTCTTTTCTTTTCTCTCCCAAGCCCCAGCATATAGTTGTATATCCTAGATGTAGGTCATGCTTGATCTTCTATGTGGGATGGCGCCACAGCATGGCTTGATGAGCAGCGTATACGTCTGTGCCCAGGGTCCAAACTCGTGAACTCTGGACCCCCAAAGTGGAGCGTGTGAACTTAACCACTCAGCCACGGGGCTGGCCCCATGACATTTTTATCTTTAAGTCTGCGTTGTCTGATATAAGTATGGCAACACCTGCTTTCTTTTGCTTGCCATTTGCTTGGAGTATCAACTTCCATCCCTTCATCTGAGCCTATGTTTTCTTTAGAGCTGAGATGTGTGTCCTGGAGGCAGCATATTGTTGGGTCTTGTTTTTTTAAACCATCCAGCCACTCTCTGTCTTTTGATTGGAGAATTCAATTCATCTACATTTAGAGTGATTGGTGATATATGAAGGCTTAATACTGCCATTTTATCTCTTGTTTTCCAGTTGTTCTATATTTCCATTGTTTCTCTTCCTTCGTATTTCTGACTGCCATTTCAGTTTGGTGGTTTTCTGTGATGGTTTTCTCATTATTTATGATTTGAGGTTCTGCTCTGATTTGTTGTTTAGTGGTTACCACAAGGTTTGTATAAAAGATCTTGTAGATGAAATAGTCTATTTTCTGATAACCCTTTATGTCTATTAGGCTATGCAGGTTCCATCCCTCTCCTCTTCCCCTTCTGAGCTATTGTTGTCACAAATTATTCTGTTTTGTATTGTTTGTGACTATATTGAAGGGTTTATAGTTATTTTTGATGCTTTCCTTCCCTCTATCTTTTATGTTATAATTAAGTGTTTGCTAACCTGTTCTGATAGAGAGCTGCAGTTTTCAGATTTTGTCTGTCTATTTATTTCCTTTCTCAAAGCTTTGTAGATCTTTGCCTTTTTGTTTCAGGTATGAGGGTCTCCATCATTTCTTGTAAAGAAGGTCTAGTGGTGATAAACTCCCTCAGATTTTGTTTATCTAGGAAAGCTTTTATTTCTCCATTGTATTTGAATGATAACTTCACTGGATAGAGTATTCTTGGCTGAAAGTTTGTTTGTTTTTTGGTGAGGAAGATTGGCCCTCAGCCAACATCTGTTGCCAATCTTCCTCTTTTTGCTTGAGGAAGAGTGGCCTTGAGCTGACATCTGTGCCCTTCTTCCTCTATTTTGTATGTGGGTCGCCACCACAGCATGGCTTGATGGGTGGTGTAGGTCCACGCCTGGGATTTGAACCCGTGAACCCTGGGTGCCTGAAGCAGAGCACGCTGAACTTAACCACTACACCACCAGGCTGGCCCTTTGGCTGAAACTTTTTGTCTTTCAGTATCTTGAATATATCATTCCATTCTCTCCTACCTATAAGGTTTCTGCTGAGAAATCCACTGAAAGCCTGATAGGGGTTCCTTTGTAGATTATTTTCTTCTGCCTTGCTGCCCTTAATATTTTTTCTTTGTCATTGACTTTTGCCAGTTTTGATATTATATGCCTTGGAGAAGGTCTTTTTGTATTGATGTAATTAGGAGTTCTATTGGCTTAATGTACTTATAAGTTCAATTTTTTCATTAGGTTTGGGAAGTTCTCACCTATTATTTCTTTGAACAAGCTCTCTGCTCCTTTCTCCCTCCCTTCTCCCTCTGGAATATCTATAATTCTTATGTTGCTTTTCCTAATTGAGTTGGATATTTCTTAAAGAACTTCTTCATTTTTAAAAATCTTAGTTCTCTCCTTCCCCTGAGGTATTTCTATATTTCTATCCTCTATATCACTAATTCTGTCCTTAATAATGTTAGCTCTATTTTTTAAGGATTCTGGATTATTTTCTATTTATTATGTGTGTTCTTCATCTTCAGAATTTGTTTTTTTTTAAATTTTTTTTAGAGTTTCAATCTCTCTGGTGAAGTATTCCTTCTATACATTACTTTTATTCCTGAGCTCACTAAACTGTCTTTCTGAGTTTTCTTGTAACTCATTGAGTTTACGATAACTATTTTGAATTCTCTGTCACTTAGGTTGTAAACTTCTGTGACTTCAGGATTAGTTTCTGGAGACTCGTCATTTTCCTTCTGCTCTGAAGTGTTAACGTAGTTCTTCATGGTGTTTGATGAAGTGATTCTTTGCTGGCACATTTGTGGTAACATCAGGTCACAGATTCCACCTGCCACATCTGGATGGAAGCAGGAGCTGTGTTTCTGATTCCACCCCATCTGCTGGAAGTCATGTGGGTATGGCTGGTATGCATTTGCATGGGCTAGCCACAGCCATTCAGCAGGTTGCTTTTGTGGGGGTGGGGCCTCTGTGCTCAGTGGGTGGGTTGTGCAGGCATCGGCCAGCACTGTGCTTGCAGTAAGGTTTGGCTGAGCTGCTGCACTTGGTGAGTGGGGCACTTTCTTGGGGCCTGAGCTACAGCCACTTGGTGGGGAGCATTCCCAGTGGTGGGGCTGCTGAGGCATGGTGGGAGCTCCTGCAGGCTAGGCTGCCCCTCTGAAGGCATTTGTGCTTGTGTGCTGGCCTGCTCCTGCCCCCTCTTACAGTTGCACTGGCTGCCGTGCTTGGTGGGTGGAGCTCCTTTGTGGGGGCTCAGCCATGGCCACTCAGTAGGGAGCGTTCCCACTGGAGGGTTCACCAGGTTATGTTGGGCACTCTTGTAGGTCGGGCTACCCCTCCGATAGTGTTCACAGGCAGGCTGGCCTGCCCCTGCCTCCTCTTAGAGTCCTGCTGGCTGCTGTGTGAGGCTCCATAACCTGGCTCACTGCTGCTGGGGAGAGGGAGGGGTGCGCTCACCTAGTTCCACTGCTTCCTGGGGATTTAGTCCATTCACCTTCAGATGTATAGCTGCGTGGGTCTCTCAGGTGTCCTGTTGTGCTGTGTGGGTATCCTCTGTTGGTTAATGAATGTCCATTTAGTTGCATTTTAGAGGGGGAGAGAGAAAGGGAACAGCTCACTCCACCATGTTGCTGACGCCACTTGGCCTTTATGATTCTTTTTATCATAAGGAGGCTGGATAGATTCTGGAAATCATTTAGTTCAACACTTAGCTACAAGCAATCCATATCCAAATCATCTCAGATTGGGAATGCTTATGTGTAAGAATCTGGAGTTCCCCCATGCTCCCTTAGTAATCTGTTCCTATATGTCATAGCAGAAAACTCTTGCAATTGATGACTTTTACTTCTACAGAGAGTTTAGAGACATTCTCAGCATTATATAAACATGACAGAGATTTTCTCTCTCTGTCTGTGTTTCCCAGTCTAGAATGTTCTCCCATGCCATTAGAGTTAGGACACGTGTGTAGATAAATATTCCAGAAATGACAGTGGTGCTGGTGGGCAGTTAAGAGTAGACGAGAACACTGACAGTCTCATGCCAAAGATGGGAGCTAAGGAGGTGAACCAATTTGTCTTTAATTCTCTACTTTCCCTGATTACATATCTCCTTCTACCCTTGTGCTATACCTAGTAAGTTCCCTCACATGAACACCTAATCAAGAAGGCTGAATACTGATGCAATGCAATTTAAAGGAGAGCTGTGTTATACTAAGATATGTGGCCAACGAGGAGACCTAAATAACAAGGAAGACCCTGAGGCATAAAAAGTGGCTGGTCCAGATAACACGCTACTGTGGATTTCAAAGCAAATGAGGACAGAAACAACCAAAAGTCATGGGAAACTTCAGAGGAGAGAGGGAAACTTGCCTGAGGCCTGAGGCATGGAAACAGCAACTTAGATTAGACTCTCTACCTGAATTAGCAGACCCAGATTGGCACTTCTTTGGCTAGAATTCTCGGTCATGTGTACCTGAGTGGGTAGGATAGCCCCTGAAAAGGAAGGGAAATCTCTGCATACCTCCATAAACCAGGGCTGAGTCACATAGGGAAGAATAAGAGGTTTTTCTTTTAAAAATTTAGATTAATTTTTCCTATGTTGAAGTCTAGCTCACGCTGAGCCCTTCTTTGGACTTATCCATTGATCAGTGAACCAGAGGGGTGAAGAGGGCAAACTCTGGACTGATCTGCCTGGATCAACTCTGTCTCCCCAGTAGCTACTTAAGAGCTGTGTGAATACGAGCAAAGTACTGAACCTATTAAGTTTCACAATCTGCAAAATGAGCATAATAATAATAGAATATAAAGTTTGAACAATGCCTGGTACAGAGGAAGTTTTTAAATAATGTTTTGCAGATTAAATAGAGTAAGTATAAAGTGTTTGGCACAGTGTCTGCTGCAGTCAGTGTTCAAGAAGTGTAGTTCTGCTACTATTTTTGCTGTCAGTGACCACAAGAATGACACTAAAGAAAGAGTGGCAGACAAAGTGACGGAGATGTCAGGAAAGTTCATGTGCCAAGGTCACAGAAAAAATGGATAGAAATATAGTGACCTGCACTGAGCAAGACTTAACATCTTGGATCTGTAACTAAGGGAAAAGAAAGAAGCATACAATGGTAATAAATTAGGGGGAGATTAGGAGTATGGAGAAATTGTCATTGCTGTTTCTTTGTATTTGTGTTTATTGTGTGGTGGTGGGGTGATTATCAGTTTTATTTGAATGTTTTATAAGCTGTTAGATTTATTAACTGAGAAGAAGCAGATAAATAGGGATGTTATTCAGCTGTGTCACGTCATGGCTTCTCATAGCTCTTTCCCTAACTTTCAGGCAAGGTTAATTAACGAGGGAAGTTCACTGTGGAGGAGAAGCGGAAGAGCTGGATCTGTTGGGTGATTCATCTTCTTGGGGGAACAGTGGATGAATCAACTCTCCCATCAGCAGTTCTGGGGAGAGGACTGAGGCACTGGATGGAGACTTTCACAGTATCTGAAGAAAGAAGTCCTGATGGGGCATGTCAGAGGGATATGATCACTTTAACACGGTATGATTTGATGGAAACTGGAACAGCTCCTAAATCTTTTCCAATCCTGGATGTTAAGCGTTGTACCTTTTAATATTTTGTTTTTACAAGGCCCCTTCTTATAGCACGGTGTCTTTAATCCTAAGCCCACGAAGCTTCAGAAACACTCTTTTTCTGTATGTCTTCATGGTGGTCCCTTCTCCTAGGTGACGTCACCTCCTCAAGGAGACCTTCTGTGACCCTCCTATCTAAAATGGTCCCCACCAGCACCCCCTCACAGTATCTTGCTTCACTCTCTGCATAATAATGTAGCCTAGCGGGTAAGTGCATGGGGGTGTGGAGTCAGACTCCCAGAGTTCAAACCCCGGCTCTTCAACGTGCGATGCTGGGTACTCCGGTTAACCTCTCCAGCCTTAGTTTCTTCATTTGTAAAATGGAAACAATGTAAATACTTTCCTCTAGGATTGTTGTTATTTTAGCCTTCATCACTCTCTGAAATCATTTCCTTTATCTATTTACTTGTTATTGTCTGTCTCTCCTGTTAGAATGTAATCACTATGAAATCAGGGACTTTTTATCGTTCCATGCTGGGTTTCCAGGCTCTAGAACAGCCTCCATGAGAGGAGCTCAATAAATATTTATCAAATGAATGAATGAACGTTCTATCAATATTTAAGAAATTAGCTTGTACAGTTTCAGGTTATGTGGCAAAAACAGCTTTATTGAGGTACCAGCATGGCAACAGAAACGGAATCCAAGCTTGCTCTTGCCTAGACTGAAACGATTTCTCTGTATTACTTTTTTACCAATACGTCTCACTTTTTCGCAGATCCAAAATTTTGCAGAGCTTTATGATCTCTAGTTTGTCATGTGAAATAATTTGTTTTTCAACAAGGTAGATAATCTAATGTTATTGAATTATACTAAATATTGCTTTTTCAAAATATACCTCACCTCTCCCAGTCTTCTTCCCTCCTGGGATATGCCCCCTACAAACCAGTAAAAACCATTAAAAATGAAGAACAAATTTTGAAAGACAGCAAAGCAATCGTTGAAGGGAAGCCTGTGGCTTCTAAAAGCTGGAATGCAAAGAATGCATCTTTCTAGCGTTAAAACGATAATAACCGCAACACCTATAGTTTGCTTACAGAATTCCAAATTTGCTAACGCTACACAGCTAGCAACCAATAAATGTGTTGTGTTCAGAGAGGCAGGAAAATACAGAACAGTCCTAAGGATAGAGTTTGTTTTTTCCTCCAGCACATCACTTTGTAACTGCAGGCAGAGCTGCCCAGGTGCCTTGCCTTTGCTTCGAACCCTGTTAAAGGTTAAGGATGCTCCACATGTGCCTTGCTGACTGTAGACAGCTCAGCTAAAGGTCGTTCATGGAAGGGCCTGCTCCCCCACCTCCTTTCTTTTTTTTCTGAAGAATTCATGTCAAAGAAAGTGCCTTACTCTGACTTTTATGCAGCTGTTAGTCTCCTGACGACTTATATAAGGTTTTTAAGGCCCGATGATGACTGTTACCATCCCTGACAATGCCATGGTCACCCTAAAGAACTGAGCTGTCAGAAGCTCTGTACTCCAAAATTGGGAAAGTTTGATGCTGGCTACATCTACAGTGCATTCCACTTCTGTCTGCCCTCCCACATATAATAAATATTGTTTGAGAGACTGGTTAGTGTGTTGTAAAACTGATAAGATTCAGGTTGCCAAAGGCATTTCATAAACTTCATAGGTCTTAATTTATGTTGCTATAGTAACTGAAATGTTGGACTTTCCCAAGATTAGAAGGCTTTTATATCCTTAACCTTAAAATGATAATAATGTAGATTATGACTTCAGACTTGGTCTTTGCTGTTGTGGGAAACATATACTCTGTATGTTGAGTATTCTAGGAATGCTAAGGTATGACTGAGTGTTCAATAATGTAATATCAATATTAAGATTTCTGACATCCACCCTGATTTTCTTATCTATGTGTATGAATCTCAGTGCCCAATGTGTTATTAAAATGGACAGTCTTTCTCTAAAGAGAAAGAGGGAATTTGAAGGGGGACATGGGAAAAGTGGAATTCTTAGAGAACACTCATCTCAAGGACTAATGTGAATTTGGCTCACCTTCTTCATCAAAGTGAATTTCTAGCATGTGCTGAAGCACTTGGTGCATTATTAACAAGTGTTTTAAGAAAAGACACTGTATTGAGGCGTTTAGTGCACCAGCACTGTCTGCAGTGAGAAGGAGAGTTGTAGCCAATCCCCTACCTTGAGACAGGATGATAACTAAGAATCCTATGGGCAGCTCAAGACCACATGTATTAATTACATGGACCCAAAGTGGCTGGGACACTGGGTGCAAATGACCCAGGATTGACCTGAGACAGAAATCTCTCCCCTCCCGGAGGCCAGCTTACCTTATATCCTGATGATTTGATGTGCACACCGCGTTTGGTCAGAGTAGATTTCATTCGGATGAAAAAGGAACGCTCAAGGGTGTTGTCAGTGGTTAGCAGACTGGGGCTGGTCGACTCCACTGAAGAATACAAAAATACATACACACATGATTTAGATCTCCACACAGCCCCGCACAGCTATGCTCAGGTGCAATCCTTGAGTTCACTAAAAATAAATGACTGATGGGTGCTAAGAGCGTCGTAATCAATTTACCTCATTTAGAAAATGTTTACTTTGAGGAAAATAAAAAAGAAAAATTAATGAATCCAAAGTAACTCCATTCCAGTTTCTAGCAAAAGCTTTTCAGGCCTTTTAACTTCCTGCAGCATGGGGTCTAATAGTCAGTAGGTAATTGTAGACACCTTGAGGCTTGGCCAGTGCACATGGAGAGAATGGTCATGAAAAAGAAGGACCCCATAGATTTATGGGGTCAACCAAGACTCAGGCAGAGACACTTCTCATGAAGGGTAAGGTGACTTGCTCTTTGTTCTCCCTGAGAATTCCTTCTCAGAACTCCTAGTTCTGAGAGCCACAGAACCATCAAGGTTGGCATTCTGGTCAGTGTCCTTGCCCTCCTGAGTTGGTTTCCTTCATTGTAGGGAATAAGAAGCATGAAGATTTTTCAATGGACTCAAGATAGGGAGCTGAGAATGAGGTATTCAGACAGAAACAAACAAAAACTACTCACAATATCAATTTCCCCCTCCTGTCACAAATGGCAGCTTGTCTCCTGCCCTCATCTGAATAGGAAGCAGTCTCCGTGTTTTCACGTCTCTGCTTCTGATTCGAGAAAACAACAGTCTCCTCTCTAAAGCAAGATAATTACTCTTTCCCTTGACATGTTTTTAGACTAAGTAGAATACTTTTTACTTATGAAACTTAAAATGGTAGTTTGCAGTCCTACTGACCTTAAAAATACCTTTATGCGAACAGGTCAGAAGGCAGTGTAAATTTCTTTTCTTCAAAAACAAGCCTTGAAGATAGTTTTTAAATGTAAGTATTTTCCTGAAAAGAAATTAATTTGGGGTTTTTGAAGCCTAATAAATACTGTCTGATTTCACGCTTCCAAAATAGTCCTTTAAATTTTTTCTTATTGTAAAGTAAAATAAATATGTCCAACAACAAAACAGGATTTCTTTTGAGCAGCCCTACACTAACACTAATTTTCTCTAGGGTAGAGGTAAAGAAAAACATGTAATAAAGAGATTTAAGAATTAAGTATAAGTGAAAACGACTGTTAAAACACAAAGAAAATTAGGCAAAACAGGCTTTTAAATTATGAAATGTATTCCATATATTTCCAAGGGAAAGAAATATCTATTTTTTATATTAAACTTGATGCTTGGATGAAAGAAGAATGAGAGCTGCTATAATAACAGAAACTGTGCTCTTTGTGGTCTGGCTTTCCTTGTATCATTCTTGTCTTAATATGACTACATTTTCCTTTATTTATGGCATTTCTATTCTGGGGTGATGGAACTACCGACAAGTGTCCCTGTCTTACGTGTCTCTCTTAAGATTTCCTTTTTTTTTGTTTTAGAGAGCATGGATCTAATGTCATTTTAAATGTACAGCTTTTTATCACTCGAGGGAAAAGCAGAGCCATGTTATATTTAGTACTTTCATTTCTTCTGATTAAATATGAATTACTATGAAATTTTTCTCATCATCTAACACGCCATAATACGCCAACAGCTTTTTAATACACTATATAAGCACAAACTTCTGCTCTAAGAGTTTAATTTGCCCCTCTAATCCAATCACATCAACCTTATTTCTCTTATCAGAGATTCCCATTTTGAATTAAATGAGCTCATTAGTTTTAATCAAAAGCAGAGAGATCAAAACTTAAACGTAAATGCTTTAGATCAGAACTGTCAGTCAGCCGTGCAGTTCTATTTTACTAAAACACAAGATCAGAGACCCTTAGAACCAATTTTTTCTCGTAAGGGATGCCGAGAGCTTGAAGATGCTATATCCCTTTTTTTTTTCCTTCCCAAGGACAGATTATACATTTAAGGTTAGACTTAATTTATAGCAGGTTTTCATCCTGGAGGAAATGGAAAAGTATGCCAATCTACTGTTGTCCCTTTCACATTTATTGGCACTGGTCCTCGGAGACTTGAACTAACGTGAAGCCATCAGAATCCACACCACAAACTCAGCCTTAAAAATTCAGCTCTGTTCAGCAAGATTGTGTTTGCAATAGCTGAGGGAAAACGAACTTCCCAGAGAAGTGAAGTATGTTTTAGGGCTATGGGCCTGGATACTCTGACCCAGGAAGGAAGGAACCACCTAGCTGTAGAAGGGTGAGGAATTCAGGCATCAGTAGAAATTATTATTGATTTCAGTATATGGAACTGCACAGTCAAACACTTAGTGTGCACATTAGAGACCACAGCAAGGGCACTTCCCGCTGGGTGACAAAATGCGAGACACAAGCTTTGCATGAGCTGTGGATGCCCAACACTGTGTCACGCCCTGACTGAGGCGGTGAGTATGGCACCCCCATGTGTTACAACAGTAATTGCCTAAACATACAGGGGCGGCATTAATTAAACCCAGGACAACTGGTGTGAGAGGAATGCAAGGGCAGGTTTTGCCCCATTGAAGCTGAGATTTAAAAGCTAAACTAGTCCTCAAGCTTTATTTCAAGAGCATGAGGGTATGGGAGGTAGTGGAGAAGGAGGGGGTGTGGCTTAGAAAGAGTCTGATTTCTGATGAAGATTTCTGCTTTAATTCCATATGGCTTTCTAGCTCTGAGGACAGGGGCAGAAGTAACGTGCCACGCTGTCCGTTTCAAAGGGACAAGTAACAAACTCATTCACAGCACACATGCACACCATGGCCGTGTTTCCTCAGGGCTAGCAAATACACTTTGGTTATCCCGGCTCTGACAACGGTGTCTCTCATCTAAAAAGACGTATGATCTGCAGATGATGGATAAGAGCACGAGCTTTAGGAGTTTGCAAAGTGTCTCAGGTGAGAAGCATGGATTTTGATGAAGGTCCTACTGGAAGAGAGCATAGAAAGCTTGACCTTGGTGATGTGCGACATGACTGTGGCACTGAATGGAGAAAGGCCGTGTGTGCGTGTGCGTGTGCGTATATGCACAGTGGGGTGTGTGAAGAGAAGACGCAATAGTGAGAAAAGCATCCTTAGGACAGGTGCTCTATAAAGACAATGGAAACTGTCTATGCCAAAAAAGCATTTTAAAGGGCTTTCTAGATATCAGATGCTTTTCTGTCAACTTTTTGAGGAAGGCCATGATTGCTGAAAGCTCTGACAAAAATTCTGGGATTCACAGAAGTTCTACCTGCTGCCTGAGACACAGGAGAAATTTATGGGTAAAACTAGATGAAGTGGTCAAAGCCCAGATGTGGCTGGTTTTGACCTATGACTTATAAACAACGAGCTGAAAAACAAACACAGAAACAAGACCTACACAACGAACAGCTAGATAAAGAAATACACTCTTTTGCTGAATCTCAAGGGCCTCAACTTTTTAATAAATCTAAATGATCCCATCACTTGAAATGTCAGTTTTTGCATATTTTGTAAAATTTACAGAACAATTTATAGCAAAAGTTGTAATAATTTTTATGTTGGCAAATGCTACCATAACGTAAAATCGTATCTGCATTATTCCACATCTGTTTACGATTCCCTAACTGGTATTGTAGTTGCTGCTTCCTTGTCATTATGTGGGAGCAGGACGCGGTGGGGAAGGTGGGGAAGGAGGAGGTGGCGGAGAACCATCTGGCTCTCACTGGGCAATCCCAGGGCCAGGTCCATTCTGAACACTGTCACTGTTCTCTCCAGGGTCCCCACAACTGTATGGGGACATAGCATAAAGGGGGCCTTTCTTTTTTTACACTTCAAATGCTTTCAATGCAATTCTAGTGTCAGAACCCTCCAACTGCCACCAAATCCTCATGTGTGAGGGAGAGAAAAGAAAAATTAAGTTTTGAGAAAACTTTGTTACTCCTCAATCGTGAACAAAGTATTTTTCCTTTTAAAGGAGAAGCGGAGTTGGGGTAAGTCATTAAGACAGGAAGTTAAATATATTCTTTGCCCACTTTATTGCCTAAATGACGCTTTCCTTTTTCAGATGCTCTGTGCACACAGGATAAACCAAAGTGCAAATAACCAAAATGACTTTCACAAGACAAAGGAGGAGACGTGGGTTCATTCTGCAATTATCTTGATAAAGCCAAACTGTTTCATTGGCACCTGCTGTTAGCCTTGTCGGATACTGATGTACTGTAGGACTTCAGAATGAGTATGTGTCAAGTATGTGGTAAGTTGCTTCTCTTCTTACAGGAGTTTTCCTCTATTTCCTCAGCCACTTGGAAGTTAAGTATAGTCACCTGGCTTTCTGTGGCCAATGAAATGTGAGCAAAAGTCACATGTCACTTCCAGGTGGAATTTTCGAGAAGAGCCAGCCATGAGGTGCTGCTTTCTCTTTCCCTCTGCCATGGTGACTGTCAACATTTCAGATAGTAGCTGCTCCATCAACCTGGGTCTTAGAATGAAGACAGTATGGAGCAGAACTCTCAGCCAACCCTCACAGAAATAAATCTTTGTTGTAATTTGTGGATTGTTTTTTACTGCAGCATAACAGCTCATAATGACCGATACAAATAGCTAATCTTTGTTATTATATAAAAAGAGTCGGTATGTTGTCCAAGTGTCCATATGTTGATCATGACTATGTTGTCCATAGTCAGTGGCAGAGCACATAGACATGACATGTTTGTCTGATTGCAAGGGTCATGATGTTCTTACAGTGTTAAAATACGCTGTTCTGACAGTTGCTTTTATCCTCATTTTATCTTTTATACTAGGTATTCCAGGGCAGCAGCGCTCAGACAGGTCTAACTTGATCCAGTATAGCAACTGGCACGGCTCCTTGAGCCCAGAGCAATGATTATATATATACATATACACATATATACATATATATTTACATATATTTAATATATTTAATAACTAATATTCATTAAACATTGAATTTAATGTAATAAGATCTTCCTGACCTAGTTTCCCAATAGTAGGCCAAGCATGGCAAAAATAAGTCTTTTCTCACAGAAATTGTCCCAGTGGATTTTATGTTTATCCAGGATGACAACTGAGATAATTATATGCCGCAAATTCTTCAATACTCCTCCTTCCAAAAGATAGAGCCACTTCGTCTCCCCTTGGTGTGGGCTGGGCTTGGCGACTTACTTCTAATAAATAGCACAAGGGGGAATTGGCCCTCGGTCATAACAGGCAGAGTGGCTTCCTTGTTGCTGCTTCCTGGGTCATTCACTCTGATAGAAACAACTGCCATGTTGTGAGGACACTTGAGCAGCCCTATGGAAAGGCCAGTGTAGCTAGGAACTGAGGCTTCCTGCTAACAGTCACATGAGTAAGCTCAGAAGTGGCTCCTCCTGTCCCAGTCAAGCCTTCAGGTGACTACGCTCTGACTGACATCCCCATGGCAACCTCATGAGAAATCTTGGGCTAGAAATACTCAGATAAGCTGCTACTGAATTCCTCATCTGTAGAAACTATGTGAGATAGCTTTGCTTTTTTTAAGCTGTCAGTAGTTGGGGTAATTTGTTATGCAATGACAGATAACTAATACAACATCCATGTAGAACCTCTTTTCTGAAAAATCATAGCCTTGTTTTGATATGTGACAACCATGTACGTGGGTAAAACTCGTGTGATAGTGAAAGGAATGCATAGTGAGAAGGACTGTCAGTACCTGGTGAATTCACATATGCAAGGAGCACTAGCTGCAACGCTGATTTTTGTGAGCAAGTTCTGTGTTTTCAAAGGTAAACGCTCAATTATTTTTTAAAATGTGCAATTTGCAAAAGATGCTATCAACAGTGGCATCTACAAGACTGTGAGATCTTGAAAGGCGGGCCTTGCTTGCCTTTTGTTGTATCTATTTCCTGCTCTTCTCCAGCTTCCCTCATGCCCCAAGTGCCTAGGACTGTGTTTTATGTAAGGAGGTGCTCAGTGTGCATGCTTATTAAAGTAACAGTCAGATGCTTTCATTTAAGAAGAATTATTCACTTTATTTATTTATTCACTGCCATTCTCTCACACCAAACATCTTGTCACAAGAAATCTTTTTTTGTTTTTCTCTTTTAGGAGACGGAATCATTATGTCCTCGTATTCATCTCTAAGGAAGCATTTTCTGCAAAATGTTATTTTGAGAGTCATGAACCAGTGGGTTTAGTAGTTAAAGGAGGATTGGCTTGGTTTTCCCCAGAACTAGAGAATACTTTGTTCTCTGTCTTTTAAGAGTTGTTTTTCATCCCACTGGCCTGGCCTCTACCATGTCCTAGGGCAACTCTGAAGGAGGTAATGGCCCTGAGTAGACTGGACTGAGATCCTTGCCCTTCGGATGTCATGCAAATGCAGTTCCAGCCATTACACTGTGGCTCAGCAATCAGGCTCTATCACCTTCGGTGCTTGCTCTGGAGTATGACAAAGTGGCCAAATTTATTTAAGTCTCATCAGGGCTGACCTGCTGCCACTCCATTGTGAGTCTTCAGCTTTGTTTAGAAACTTGTGAATCATTAACTGAAACTCTAGAGCATAGCTGTGAAAATAATTGTCATTCAATAATGAGGTAATAGTTACTCCTTCAGAGTAACATTAAAAATAATTCACCAAAAAAAAAAGAGGAAAAAAATAATAATCTGCCAATCCATGCCACCTGTCAGCACAAACTCCCCGGCAACATCCACCTGCCTGGGATGAGAATCAGAAGGCATAAGGCTGCCTTTCAGGTTTCCTGCGCCTGGCAGGGGTTGCTACTTGGTGCGGCTGTCCCCTGAGGGAGGAGAGGAGAGCGTTCCTCTGCCGCCTGCTGCGCCGCAGTCAGTGTTCAGCTGATACCACTCTGGGGAAATATACACAGTGTCAGAGTCAAGCTGCTACCAGTGGGTGTTTCTATCACAACTACTAAGCAATAGGAAAGTTCAAGGGGAAAAACTGGGTATTGTAAAGATAGCCGTTGAGAGTACATGACATCCAACGTGACCCATTCTGCAGCAGGCTGCGCACTCCACAGAACATGCCATATGAATACTGCAAGCGAGTGTTTTAAATCTTATTGGAGACTCCCTATAAATGTGGCCACTTGAGGGATCTATTCTGGGAGAAAAATACAGCACGTCCTCCTGGGATGCTGCTTGGATTCCATTACCAATATTGCGTATGGGATCGAGTGTGGCAATGCTTTTATCACGACTATAAAGTGGTTACGAGCCAATTCCTCATATAAAACATATTCAATAACATTGAGGGTTTTTTTCCTTTTCTGCTTCCTTTTTTTATTTCCTCCCTTTCTTTTCTTTCCTTTTCCTTTTTTTTTAACGACAAACATAATGTCAGACAAAGGGCATCAGGACTTAGTCTTTGTAGTACAAAACAAAATAACAATACATAAACACCTTTGTGAAGGCAGCTCGAAACCCCATGTTTTCTATTAAAAAGTCATGTTCAATCTTCACTGTTGATAGAACCGAATAGCTAACACAGAGAACATTGTATATCAGAAAGGTCAATAGTTATTATGAGCTACAAATATATTTTTTTCCATCCTTCAGGCTGTTTAGCGCATATCACAGCATGAGCAGCTGTCTTCTTTAATGCTTTTAAAATTAGAATCCCAAAGAGGAAGAAAAAATTATGGTTGCAATGATTGCTCTTTGCTTTTGTAAGTTTACTTTAATATACTATTTTATATACATGAATCTTCCATGCAGCCTGTCCATGGGGCAGTAACTGGTTGCCAGTATCGAGTTGAACTGCCATGTTTATTTTTTCAGCATTCTGGCCAAATCTCCATCTTAGGCACAGATGTTGTGGATATACTATATTTTAAAAAAGAGTTCTGTAGAGAAGTCTGGTTCCAGAGACACTCGCGAACACACACATATGCATCCTGCCTTTTCATTGCTTTAAAGCTATATGGCTAACTACAACAATGCCATGTGATGAGAAACAATTATGCAGCACTGGGGGAGGAATCAGGCAGTGATTCAAACCATTGATACGCAAAGTATCACTCTCCGTGTGCAGGCCTGGGACTGAGAGCGCACCTTCTAAGTTTTTAGAAGTTGATCTTCTGCCTGTCTCCGGAACTCCTTGCCCTTACTCAGCACATGGCCCTAAAAGACAGTATGAGTATTTTAAATGGCACAGATAAACACACATCAGATGTTTCATTATAGCTCCCTTAATCTCTGTTCAGTTACTTAAATTAAATACTTACTGAGTATCTATAATGAGCTGGGACCATTTATAACAGCGCTTATATTTTGGAGGGGGGAAATACACAATAATTTCTCGAAGTGATTAATGCCATAAAGAAGAGCAATCAGAGTCAGGGGCTAGAGAACGATGAGGGCCACGTTTCAGTTGGGTGGTCACGGAGGCCTCTCTGATGAGATGGCATCTGAGAGCACTAAGTCATGTGGATATCTGGATGAAGATACCAAGCAACACCTCTGTGCTCACGATTCACGTTGTAACTTTATGACTCCACATTGGGAAAAGGCTTACAGGAAACTATTATTTGGATAGATATGCACTAGTGACAAAGAAATTCTAGAGATGCTACCCTTTGTACTTCTGTCCAAAATTAAAGTGACACACTAAAAACAAATAATTTAACATGTAGGAAACTAAGGGAGGAGTTAACAGACAGAATTGTACCCAGTGATGTTGTCAATTCTTTGGGGACCTCTAAAGAGAGCAATTTCAGTAGGAAAGTGGGACAAAGATTGAGTAAATAAGTGATATATGTCTCTTTGGTGAATTTTGGTGATAAAAATAGAGACCTGAGTATGTTTACTGATTGAGGGGACTGAGCTTAAAGTTGTCTACACTGGAAATGCTAACTGAAGAATTTAAAGGCTAAGGGATAATTTAATAAGTAACCAAGAAAGAGATGTGAGCTTCTGAAATGGGGGGGAAGAAGGAGGACCTGAGAGAAAAAAGGGAGAGGGGGAGGGCTAGCGAGAGAGAGGAGTATGATGGGAATGGCATTGAACAACTTAATCTCGGTAGAGTGAAGGAGTTGGAGAAGGAGAGGATTTTGAGAGTGAAAAAGAGCTATGGAGCAGTCCACGTGGGAAAAACAACTAGGATCAATAGAAAATAAATAATAAGATTGCATAGTGGCTAGAGCTGCATGGCTGGCATTTCAGAGCACTAATTTTCTAGGGTATCCTAGTAATAATGGCCTTGTGGTTTTTCCGGGCAATGCTCAGGACAGTGGGTTTTCCCAGGGATGGGAGCTGGCACAATGGGAATGAAAGAAAATCAACAGAGTGCGGGATTCCCAAGGGTTAACAGACAAGGAGGTGAATACTGACAGTGATGAGCTGGGGAATAGGAAAAGATGACAGGGCATGGGGGAGGGGGGAGTGGTGACATGGGTAAGGCAGCCAATAAGGGGAGCTTCGTTCAGAGAATGGTTTGTGAGAATGTTATCTATTGCTTTTAAACAAGTTTATGTTTATATCTCTATTTCTTCTATGTTCATAGAAAATTTGGAAAATATGAAAAAGTATCAATAAGAAAATAAAAAATATTCCCAGAAAGCTTATCAACCAGTTACAGTCACTATTAACACTGATGTGTTTTGTTGTAGTCTATTTGCTATTTATTCATATATTTATTTCAAAATTGGGATCACACCTGTGTCTCCTGAATTTTTTAATGTTAAAAAGCCATAGCTTATTATGTGATAATTGCTATACTTTTACTAGACACTTTTTGGGGGATAAAAGTGTTGGGGCTCTAGAGGCTGTGGCTGCAAATTAGCTTTTTTTAAAATTTAAAAGAAAGTAATTATCTGCTTTGCCCATATCAGTACATCACTTTCAAACATACTCTTTTTGCTGGCTGTGTAATGTTCCATTGCATGGTGATGAATTTCTTTGAAATTAATCTTCCTTCAATTCTATTATTATTTCTTAGGGTGGATTTCTAGAAAGAAGTATTACTGGGTCAAAGAGCATGAGGTTTTCTTTAAAGCTAATATGTACAAATTGATTTCCAAACAGTGCTGTATCAGTTTATGTTTATCAGGAATGTTTGATGGTGTTCATATTGATTGCCATCTTAAAATATTTGTTCTTATTTGTTAAAAAATATTAAATTAGCAGAAGATATGGAGAGCATACTTTACTGGGGTCTCCCTAAAAAGCAATATGTACAAACATCTCTCATGTTTAATTTGCATTTTTATTTCTAATGAAGTTGAATAATGTTTTGATACATATTTATTGGCCATTTGAATTTTTTCGATGAATCATATATTTAATCCTCTATTTTCCAATTGAGTTTTCAGTGTTCTTATCAATTTGAATGAGATACTTATAAATATCTAGGATATTGTCTTTGACATATTTCTTGCAACTATTTCCCCATTTGTTTGCCTTTTACTTCTGTTTATGATGTTTATTGACACATATATGTTCTAAATTTTATATGGAGAAGTCTATACATTTTTCTCTTTGTAACTTCTTTTGTTGCTCTTGTACCTTAGAAAGTTTTTCTCAATTTTTTTGAACAGATATTTGGTATCTTAAAAATGAAGCATGGTTAGGGGGCTGGCCTGGTGGTGCAGCGGGTAAGTGTGCACGTTCCACTTCTTGGCTGCCCGGGGTTCACTGGTTCAGATCCCGGGTGTGGACATGGTACCGCTTGGCAAAAGCCATGCTGTGGTAGGCGTCCCATGTATAAAGGAGAGGAAGATGGGCATGGATGTTAGCTCAAGGCCAGTCTTCCTCAGGAAAAAGAGGAGGATTGGCAGTAGTTAGCACAGGGCTAATCTTCCTCAGGAAAAAAAAAATGAAGCATGGTTAAAGGTCAAGCATGATCGTGCCAATGGGTGGCTAAAGGCAAGTCAAAGAAGGAGTTTTTGAGCTTTTCAGTCAAGGAAGTGTGTGTGGAATAGTTACCCATCCTGGAAACTCTCCCTCTGGCATCTGCTGGCCTCCTTGAGCTGACACCATGGAGGAAGGTGGGTGAGTGATGTGGATGTTGACAGACAATGGCATTGAGAACAGGTAAAGAACGCTTTTTTTTTTTAAGAGGAAGTTTTTAAGTGATGATGTTAGGGGCAATGGTGCGGAAGTGGCCATGGGAGCAAAGTATGATGACCACTCCTCTTTCACACTGGGGAAGTCAGAAGCATAGGAACTGTGGCCTCTTTGAGAGTTTCGGGAATAGTGGCCTCCCAAGGAGAAGGACTGCAATAAGGGTGAAGAGGCAGAAGCAGGGCTTGTGGAAAAGACGGTTGTTCCAGGAGAGTTTACTCCTAATCAGGGTTCCCAGACAGAATACAGGACACCCTGTTAAATCTGAATTTCAGATAAACAATGATAGGTTTTTCTTTTTTTAAAGTATAACTCAAATATTGCATATAAATTTCTAATTTCACTGGGAATCCTGTATTTTTATTTGCTAAATCTTGCAACCCTGCTCCTAGAAGAATGACGACTCTCCGCGGCACAGAGGAAGGGTTCTGCGTGAGAGCAGTCACGTGGTTAACAGCAGCGAAGAAGGGAGGAGTTTAGAAGATTGGCCTGAGACGCATTTGTTGGACAGAGAGAAAGTTCTAAATGGCCAGAACTTTCTTACTGTAGAGTGTTAGAGAACTAAGCAATAATTGAATATCCAAGTGAATGTTGGTGTGATAATACAGCTTTTTCAAATTTGCCTTCTCAGATATGGGGTCTAAGCACAGCGGTGAATTTGTCTTTTCCGGTGTGAGTGTGTGTGGTCTGGGGGTGGAGGAGAGCCTGGGTTGGCAGATCTCTACAAATATCTCCTGAGCCAGTATCTTCTGCTAAATTATTATTTTTTATCATATAGGAGGAAATTGAGCAGCTAGAATTTGTTGGTTTTATTATGGCTCCATTCCAGCACATCTGAAGTGGTTATTTTTCAAAACGTTTTTAGTTAGAAGTACTGTATTAAATCCATCATCAATAAAGGAATGAGGGTTATTCATTGGAGAATATTTTTAGTAACATTATTTATACTTTGCAATAATTTACAGAAGTCAAAAATGGGAGATAACCCAATTAATTATCTATATATGTTATTTTGCTATTGAATATCTATTTTTGACATCTTTAATTAAGCAAATTTTCCTTTCTCTTATGATCCCAATAAGTTTCAATGACCACTGCTCCATCTTAGTACCTAAACAAAGTCTTCTAATCTTTTGCCAGAAGTAGCCCTGCTTTACTGTGAGGAAGACAAGGCTTCATCATTATGATCTTGGTCAGCTAATATATGTGTAGGCATCATAATATATAGGAAGGGATCATTTCTATGTCTGAACTTGATGTTAGGTCATTTGTATATTTTCTTCGAGGCTATGCATAATCTTCCCAAGTGGTAGGGATAAAAATGCAGTCATTTTTAATGACCCCATTTACATAGTTTGCAGTTAACCTTGCTGTAGAATTACCTTCTTGTCTTCAATTTAAAAAGATAAAGGCTATTGCTAATGGTGATGGGGAAAACGGGGTAGAAGTGGCCTTTTCTCAAACTGGGTGCAAAGCAAATTTGTTCATACTGATTACTGCCCCTTTCCCTGCTTCACATATAGCTCTCTAATGATGTACTTGCTATTATTAACATCAGTACTTTAGCATTATATCAGATGGCTTCTGGGTCTGAATTGAATATTCCATGATGCCAAATAAATATTTTAAAAACGGGCATCACATATTCCTTGTTGCCTGCAAGCTGAACGCCCCCACTGCCTTTGTCATAATTGTTTTGTGGGTAATCCTCTCACCTGCAGGGACACCAGGTATTTACGGTCGCCCTTGCTCTGAGTCTTCAATTATTTGACCTTACATGAGAATGAATCCATCTATAACAGTAGGCTATCCCTTGCCCATTTCTCCATTTTATCATTGCACTTATTCCTTACAAACTCCATTTACATATCATTAGTAAAGTTCTTAGTATTTTTCAACAGCTTGAGAAGCTGCATTTTAGAAATGACATAAAGGTTCAGATTATATACCTGGAGAAGATGCCCCTGTCGTGAGGCTTATCCTCGCGTTTTACTGAAAGCTATGAGCTGCGTTCTTCAGTTTCCTCTTTCATCATTTCAGTTACAAGCAAAACCAAACACATTCAAATAAGTATCCCTAAGATAGTAAATGATTTATACATAAAGCGCTTGAGATCGAGTACTCTTTTATTCTGTAGAGACTTCAGAATATTTTCCACTCATACAAATAATGCACAGGTATTGTAAGGATTACCAATATTAATTATTTACATGGGAGATATTGATTTTACTTTCTTCTGGTTTAAGTGTTGTATATTATTTTTTGGTGCTAAAATTATTTCATATTCTTTAAATTATGAACACCTAATATACCTGACAAATTAGTTCATATCTAAAGTATCAGCTAAAACATTTAAAGTCACCCTAGAAAAGTCTTTATTCTGAAAGCTGTGTCTTGTCCTTCAAAGTTTTTTTGTTGATACTAATAACCAACATCTACAGTCCTTTCTCTAAAAGTGGAATGCCTCTCCCTGACCAGGCGAAACAGCAGTGTGTACGTAAGTAATTTAGGGGAAGACAGAAGTAGTTTTAAACGGGAAACAAGGGCAAAGAAGAAATTATCTTCCTACCAAGAGAGTTAGTTCACTTTAAAAAGTATATTCTCTCTTACACAATTTGAAGTCTAACATTTTAGGAGATGCGTGTAAGGCCAAAAACAAAATTATCAATAAAAATTCTTGCTCTTTTGACAATTATTTTTCTTTCTCTTTTTTGGCTTGTTGAGGAAGAAAGCAAGCAAGCATTTAGATACATGCAGAACATGTAAGTAATCTCAGTAAGGTGATATTCTTGGGATTTTCCATATTTATGCATTTTTTTCCTACATTGTATTTTCACTACCCAAGAGCCCTGGCTGTTATTTTTTTCCCGAAGTCTGAAGATCACCCCACGGATTAACAAATGATTGAGGATTCTCTCTTAAAAGACTCTTTAAAAAACTGTCAGAATCAGCCTGAGACAAAGATTTATTATGAACTATTTAAAGGGCTTAATATATGTATCCCCAATGAGCCCTTGGAGCAAACTAAAAAGGAAGAGTGGAATTCTCAAAGAATAGGAAAAATTCTCCAATGCCCCACTTTCTTCACACCATGATTACTGTTTACTCAAAGGATAAAATGCCTAACCTGTCACACAAAGTCTTCAGAAGCCACAGTCCTGCTGATGTACAGTAAAAACAAAACAATGAAGACCGACAGTACTGTGCTTGAGAAAGGCAGCTGTAATTTACTTTCTAACCTGTTCACTAACACACTAATGTGGCTACATCTTGTAGCAGGAGCTGATCCCTGACCCATGCAGCAATCAAACAACGATCCGAGTGTTGGCTGTCACAGAAGCTGGGACTGTCACCTTAATTATATGTTCCTGGATAACAAACCTTCTCTTAATGAGCAACTTTTCTCCTATGTGTATTGCAACTCACCCCTTCTGTCCTTGAAAAGGCCCATTGCAGATGACTGCAGTTGGAATTTGTGAAGCATATTCATAAGCATTCTTCCTAACAGGTAATAAATACTACCTGAGCAGGCTGTTTGCTTTATGAGAATGCCAAGACATAATTAAAATTATAGGCTTGCACTCCTGGGAGGCTCTAGAAAAGAATCGCTAAGGCTGAAGGCAAACTTCCCAGTGAACTTAGAACCAAGCTTTTCTCTTCTCATATTAGTAATAATAATAATAATCATTATTGTAATGACTATCTTCCTTTCTTTGGGATTTATATTTGGCAATGAGATTTTCTCCCCCCTTAATTGATACGATTTCTGCACTAGTGTTTCTTCTTCCTAGACATGGGATTTCTTTATTTATAAAGAAAATTACATTTATTTATAAAGAAAATCTCATTATAACATATTCAAATTCCGATATGATCTGCCGACAATGCCCCAACAATTGACACAGGCATATAGGGGGGTCTTACAGGAAGGTTTCACAGATCTGTGAGGAGAAATAGTGCCTCTCTATGGAAAGACCTTTAGCATTGAGGGCAAACAGCAAGGCTCTCTTAAATATAAAGATTTACTTCCCTAACGTCACGAGCTCAGTGCTGATTTGGGACTAGTCTATCAGCAAGGTGAATGGTACAGACTGTTGACTCATTGGAGAGAGGGAAAGGACTTGGAGACCAAATTTTTTGGTTTCACTTTGGTTTTATTTTAACTTCCTTAAGACCTTGCTTCTTTTTCTTTTCCCTTCATATGAGTAGATATACTTTCTCTGTAAAACAGTTTTGGTAATGTATGGTAAGACATATAGTAATATATATAGTATTTAGAGAACTCTATTGTATTCACTTTAAATTGCCATGTGCAGCAGAATACATGAACTAATCCAAGTAAATCCCATCGCTTGTCACATGATGAGCACTCAGTAAATGTTAGCTTTTACGGCTGTAGTTGGTGTTGCTAATATCTCTGCAGGTGGGTTCCTAACATCTATTTTTAGGATTACTGGGTGGATTAAGGTGGAGGAAAGGATGGTAAGGCTCTGTAATCCCCTGGGTGCCAGAGCAGAAGATCCTATCCTGGAATAACAACACTGGTGCCATTGGGCAGGATCATGGCTACAAACATGGAGAGCAATGTGTGGCGTGGGGGTTGGACATGTGTCTTGGTATTAGGAAGCCTGAGTTCTAGGTTTGGCTTAGCAATCAAATAGCTCTACACTGTTAAGTCAGTCCTGTATCTCTCATCATCCATTTCCTTATCCCTACGAAGGGCACAATATTACTTCTTACCTAACATCAGGAAGTTGTTGGAAGAATCAAATAAGTCCATATGAAGGAAAGGTTTGATTAATATAAGTTAAATTTGAGCAGGCAACATTTGTTGAGTACTTATGAGGTAGCTGGTTCTGAAATACCATATCAAACGTGAATCTGATTAACATTGGAAAAAACAAAGTAGCTATAGACATGGTACTATTTTGTCCTCAAAATTCATATTTTCACTAACATTCTTGGTTGTGCTATTATCATCAACATGACTTCGGTTAAAATATTTTTAGGCTAATAAATTTCAGAAATGGATAGGAATCGTGAACCTGACTACAAGATGGTAGAAAAATTTTACAGTCACTGGTTTTACTAGAAAGTGCTACAGAATAAATGTGAACATGAGAAAATGCAAATGCAAAAAAGGAGAGTAGAGAATTAAACAGGGAATAAAAATGAGGAGGAAGAAAGATGTAAAGTCATAAGAAAGAAACTCCAGAGAGGAGGCTGTAAGATCATTACAAAGGACAAAGAAGGATGAGAAAAACACGTAGAAATTATATGGATGAAGCAGCAATCAAAGGTACAAAACAGGAACCCGGGAACATCGAGAAAATCAGGGAGAAAAAGAAGAAAGCAAGGAATAGGAGTGCTATTCTTACAACCAAATCACAGGTTTGGGTTTGCAAAGCAGCTGCTGGTTCTGGGTTGCAGGCGCCAATGACCTATGCTTTCCCCAGGCCTAAAAAACTGAAAAAGTATGACTTAAGACATACTTGGGTATTTATTTTTTTAAAATAAACATAACCATTACAAAAGCAGGTATCTCCAAATTTGCAACATTATGATATTAAATCCATATGCTGAGTGATAGGCTAGATTTTCTTAAGAGCCATTTTATTTTGTGCACACCAGCCTTGAGGTACAGGAGTCCGGATTAATGCCAGGTGATTTACATACACATTTAATTTACTTGTCACAACACTCTTTGAGATAAGCACTTTTATTTTTCCTGTTCTAAGGAGCATCCATTGTCTATGACCATGCACTCTAAAATACCCATTATTGCTTTATATCATGGCTCAAACTAAATCTAGATTTATTCATTGTAATTTACTTAGAAATCGTCAACTTTCTTTCATCTCTGCTGCAATATATTTCAAAGAGTCCTGGTGCATGAAGAGAAATGCCCGAGAATACTGACCAAAGGATAGTAGGAATTTGGAGTGATTTAATTTTTACTTTATTTTCCAGATTTTGTGAAATGTATATGTATAGAAATCTATCTCTAGGTACTTATGTTTGTGTATTTAAAGGGCTGGCGCTTGTACTGTTCACAACTTCCCTGGAATGTTCTGTTCAGCCTGCTCTGAGCAGTTCAGATTTCAGAGAAAAGTTGGTATTGTACATCAATAACTAGAGGCTGAACTTGTACCTTAGGAGAGAGGAGGAATCAGGATGCCTTGTAATGAACTCTAGGACTCCTTTCTATCTTTTGTCACTGAGGAAACTGGCTTTTCTCTCCTTATATATTTGACCATGATCAGAAGAAAAATGCCAGAGAATGCTTAGGTCATTTGACAATCCATAAGTTTACAGAAATCCTACAGCAGTTTTCAAACAGCAGCAATGGTTTCTCTGGCAAATCCCCTCTAATTACATCAACTTCCTTCTCCTCTCTATTCAGTGCTGGCTTCTACTGCTGTCATTTTATGAACCATCCCTTTCCAGAAACCTGCTTTCAACATTTTTAAAGGTCATATTTTTGCCTTTAAACGTTTCATAACACATTCAACTATAACACAACTTTATAAAAGAATGAATTAAAAATCTAAAAATTATATATGGATATAAGAAATAAGAAAATGTTATGGTAGTGCTCTGCAGTAGATGGCAACTAAGGATGCATAGAAGGATAAAGACAAAGACAGTACGGGGAGGGGGGGAAGCCATAAGGAACACCAAAACCCAAAGGAAAGGTAAAGGAGAAGGGTGAGAAAGAGCGAGGGAGAACTCCAAAATATCAAAGAATAGAGTTCCACTTACATGAGGTCGCTAGAATAGGCAAGTTCCTAGAGACAGACAGGGTCATTGTGGTCACCAGAGGCTTGGGGAGGGGCAGACGGGGAGGTGCTGTTTAATGGGTAACGAGTTTCGGTTTAGGATGATGAAAAAGTTCTGGAGGTGGATGGTGGTGATGGTCGCACAGTGTGACTGTCCTTAATGCCACTGAACTGTATGCTTAAAAATGGTTAAAATGGTAGCTTTTATGTCATGTATATTTTACCACAAAAAAGAGGCTAGGACTTATGCTTTTGAAAAATGACAGGATACCAATGAGCAAAAAAAAAAAAAGGAAGAAAAGAAAATAAATGTGAAAGTAGGAGTAAAGAAGGAAAAACAAGAAAAACAAAATAGGGAAGAACAGAGAAACCAAGCATGGGAGGAATAGAAAACTATGGTTTCCATCAAGGCTGAGGGGAAATAGTATCTGGAGGAACACATTTCAGTGATTTATTTATTCATTCAATAAATATGTGTGAGTCACACTCTGCGGGGCACTGGGGATACAGAAATGAATTATACAGATACTGTCCTTGGTTTCAAGGAGTGTCTATCTGGTGATGGGTTACCAGATCAACGAGACATTGTCTTGACCTCAAGGAATTCATGGTCAGTACTTCTCTTAACTTTATTTCATAGATAAGTTAGTGCCTTTAATGAGGTCCAGCTCTCCTCCAGTGCAGCTTTGGGATGGAAGCTGGAATTGTAGCCCAAGTTAAACCTACATTGGGCCTGGTACCACAAGCCCATTTGAGCATAGACTGAGAGAGCTAGGTGATCTGGAACAATCTCCCCATGTGTAGCAAGAAAAATGATAGCAGAGGAAGACAAGCAATTTGCCCAGGTTTACCCCATTCCCTAGAAACAGAGTCGGGGGCACCACCAAAGTTTCCTGAATCCCAGCCCAACCCTCCTTTGGTTAATATAGATTAAAAAGATTGAAAAAAACCCCAAACCTTTGATTAGTAGTCAGAACAATAAAGGTGATTCACACTGTTCCATCAAGTGCTAAGGACTTATTGAAATAAAGAAAATCGGAGAGGGTTTAATTTCAAGGTCATTATTTTACAGGACAGCAACCAATCACATAAATATTGGGATGAAGAAGGTACAATCAGAGCCAGATTACAAACACAAGCCAGAAACTGTTCCAGGGTGACTAATGCAATAATGTTGAGGAATGTCACAGGTCCCTATTATAGTCAAAGTCACTTTAACTAATTGGCTCAGGCTATAAAAACATACAATCTGGGTCAAATGACACTGCTGAAGGATGCTTCTGTGTTCAGACATAATCTTAAATCAAAGCTTCCCAGTATGAAGCCAAGAGAAAAACAGAGTGTCCAGTTTTTCTGGAGATCATGAGATATTTCCAAACTGGTTTATTTAATAGCAGCTAGCTTATGTGTCTATGGATAATGATGATAATATTCTGTCTTCCAGAGTATGGCTTCATACCTCAGAAACATACCACGTTTCAAGGGATACTGGGGGATTTGACTGACTCTAAGACACCATCCATTTTGAGATACCCCATCGTTTTATGAAGCACTAAGAAAAAAAAATACTGCCAGTTATAGGATCGTAAGATAGCATTGATTGTAAGATGCACCCTAAAGTCAGAGATGTTAAAATATGGGGTATTTTTGAAATCAATGAAATGGGGTATTTTTCTTGACTCAGGATAAGTGATAATTATCTTTCTTACTTTCAAAAAGGGAAATAAATCTAGGAATGTGTAGTCCTGTTGATTGCTTACCCTAAACTCTTCCTGTCTTCTATTTTTTTCCTTAAAAATACCCTGTTTTCCCCCAGGCATTCATCTCCCCCAAGCACCCATCTCTTCCACCTACGTACACTCTTCAGGGGAAGCAAGGTCAGCTCCAGGATGAATCATGATTGGTTAAAGCCATCATGTGTCTAGTTGCCCACAAGTGGTTTCAGAATTTATTCATTCAACAAGTATTTAATGAGTTTCTATGGTGCCAGTCACTGTTCTAGTTTCTGAAGTTACTGCAGTGGGAAAAAGAAAAAAAGAAAAAAAAATCCTCCCCAAGAGAGCCTACATTCCATTACAAGGTTAAACAAACAAACAAACAAAAAACACACAAGATACTTGTTGGCCTTTTGTATATTTTCTTTGGAGAAATGTCTATTCAAGTCCTTTGCCTATTTTTTAATTGGGTTATTTGGTTTTTTGCTATTGCACTTTATGACTTTTTTTATATGTTTTGGATATTAACCCTTTACCAGATACATGATTTGCAAATATTTTTTCCCATTCTGTAGGTTGTCTTTTCACTTTGTTGATTGTTTCTTTTGCCATGCACAAGCTTTTGCTTGATGTAGTCTCACTTGTTTATTTCTTATTTTGTTGCTTGTGCTTTAGGTGTTATATCTAAAAAATTATTACCAAGACCCATGTCAAGGAGCTTTATTCCTGTTTTCTTCTTGGAATTTCATGGTTTCAGGTTTTACATTTAAGTCTTTAATACATTTTGAGTTAATTTTTGTGAGTGGTGTAAGATAGGGGTCCAGTTTCATTCTTTTACATGTGAATATCTGATTTTCCCAGCACCATCTATTGAGGAGACTATCTTTTCTCTATTGAATATTCTTGGCTCCCTTGTCAAATATTAGTTGACCGTATACATTTGGGTTTATTTCCAGGCTCTCAATTCTATTCTATTGATCTGTCTGTTTTTATGCCAGTACCATACTGTTTTGATGGCTATAGCTTTATAGTATAGCTTGAGATCAGGAAGTATGATATCTCTTCCTTTGCTCTTTTTTCTCATGATTTCTTTGGCTATTCAGGGTCTTTTGTAGTTCCACATAAATTTAAGGAGTGTTTTTTTCTACTTCTGTTAAAACATGCCATTGGAATCTTGATAGGGATTGCACTGAATCTATAGATGGCTTTTGGTAGTATTAACATTTTAACAATATTAACTCTTCCAATCCATGAACACAGGATACCTTTGCATTTATTTGTGTCTTCTTCAATTTCTTTCATCCATGTCTTGTAGTTTCCAGAGTAGAGATCTTTCACCTCTTCAGTCCTATGTATTTTATTGTTTTTGATGCTACTGTAAATGGGATTGATTTGTCTTTTTCAGAAAATTTGTTATTAGTATAGAAACGCTACTGATTTCTATATGTTCATTTTGTATCCTGCAACTTTCCTGAATTCATTGATTAGCTTTAACAGTTTTTTGGTTGAGTCTTTAGGACTTTCTATATATAAAATTAGCTAGGATCATTCCTGAAAGATGCCACTCAAATGCACGTGTGCTGTTATAGAATACAGATCTGTTACAGCTAAACCTGTTGGCTTCTTGGACATTTGGTGGGTGCACGTTCAGTTTTACCTGTGCCAGCTCAGACCAGGACACGGTACAGAAACAATCCCTCAAAGAGGGCGACTCTGGCTGCAAAACCACCAGGGCCTTCCCATCACTGCCCCTCTTCTGATTGGTGTTTTAACAGGTCCTAGCGATGGGAATTTTTAGAACAAAGTGGAGTCCTTGGAGCGCTTATTTGCATGTCAATTTCCAGAATGCTTCTCCAACTTTTCCCCATGCCATAGCGATGCTTTTGTATCTCCTCTGCCTGGGAACAAACAGAGAGGAAGGGCCCAAAGTGGGTCAGCATAGTGTCCTGGCACTTCCTTTGGCTGAGTCTTTGCCCAGCGGGGTGGAAGCCAGACTCTTGCCTCTCCCCAGCGCCTCAGATCCCCTCAGCAGCAGTGCAGAGCTGGGAGGTCTGCTCTCTTTTTTGGGGTTTGGAGTGAGCAAGCACCTGACCATGGGAATGTTCCCACCCTGGCTCACAGGCCTTGTGCAAGTGACCCTGGTGGGAGTCTAATGATCTCTATTTGCCATGTTCCAACCATCTTTCCCTTTAACCCATCACTTGCCTGTCCACACTTCCAGCTGGGAATAATGAATGCGGCAGGTAGGTGGCAGGAGAAAAGTAGCATTTCTTTTCCTTTGGGACAGTAGCCAGGTTCTGTCATTATAGTAAATCTACTGTAAGTATCCTGCAGCACTATCATAAAACAGATGAATGAAAACATTTTTTCTCCATCAAAAGATTCTTTGAAGTTATGTTCTCTGGCTGAATCTCACAGAAGAGTGTACAGGAAACAATGCTGTGTATATGTTGATTGACCCAGATCCCCTGTCATGCCGGGAAGTTCCCTACATGATAGTCTCAAAAGCATTGCCCAGTCACATTTTAAGAGGCCTCAACTTCAGCCATTCCCCCGGGGATGCACGTAGCAGAAATTTGAGCAGACAACACTCGTCTGCCAGTTCAGCTATTGTTATGAGGGTGCTGCAAAAGAGGCATTTTGCACACTGAATCCCAAATAGTTTTTCCCCCGTCACCTGATGTTCTGTATATTAAAACAATATTATTAAAATCACATTAATTTTATCTTAGTAAATTTTTAATGTGCAGTTATAAGGTAATCAGGGAGGTTTTATTATACAGTGCGTGCACGTATATATTATAGCAATAAATCCTTGCCTGGTAAAAAGAAAAATAATAATAATAGAGAGAGGTTTCAGCCATGTAGGTGAAGGAGTTTGAAACATGTGCTTTCTCCCAGCAGAACTCTGAAGCAATGTTCCAGAAGTTCTGTGGTAATGAGGCTGGGTTATGACCTGAGAACCTCGGCACTTTGAGTACATTTCTGGAACTTGGAATATCTGGCCACCTGATGATCTAAATTACATATTTATATATTTGTAAAATATGTTCAACATTTTTCAGCTTGTTAGCAGGATCTTAAAGCATTTCTAATTGGCTTCCATCACTTGTATTACGGAAACCTGGAATAAATAAGAATTAATATTAGGGTTAGCCTCTCAGAATTTCCTGAGGACACTTAGCCAACAGTAGAATGTCCTGAGGCCTATCTTCACACTTGGGACTTCTTTTTTCTTTCTTTGGTGGTTTCTTGTTTGAATATTTCACCCATTATTGGCACTTACAACAGAAAGAGGTCAAGAGCAAGGCTCCCCAGTGAGGCTAAGCCATTTGTTTTCCAGTTGTCCAGCACATAGGTGAAGGGTTTACTGGAGAAGAATCCTGCCTTGGCTTGAAAAATGAGATTTGCCAATTATTTTGGTGATTTCAACACCCATGCTTTCCTGAGACTCTAACAGGTCTAGGGAAGAAGAAGCTACATAATTCACAAATTACACTCTGTTAACTCAGAATAACATCAGAAAGACCTGAAGCCCAAAAGTGGTTCCTCCAGCTGTCTCTCCCCATTCACAAACTCCTTGGGTCCAAAACTGCCTACCCTCAACCTTGGCTCTACCTAGATCTGAAATACAGGAACTGCTGATGTCCCTGTACCCTGATTTATTTTTTAATTAGAGATTGGAATTGGTGTTCTGCTAGCAAATTTTGCCTTTGCCACCAAAGTCTGAAAGTTGTTAAATCAAGTCTCATTGTGTCAGTAACTTTCTATCACAATAGCAGAGATTAAATTTGCTAATGTAACATGAAAGCCACTGACATAAGATGAGTGCAAATAGAAATCAGAATCTCCACAGACCTCCTAAAGGTACTGTTGAATGTGTAAACACATCTCTCCAGCAGTGTGCTCTTGCTAACAAGTGTGAGTGTCAAAGTTGCCACTTCCGTTTATCCTAAATGCTCTCCAGGCTGGACTGGGGTGAGGTGTGTGTGTGTTGGCAGGGGGCCAAAAGAAGGGTCTTCAAAAGTCACAGCTATGATGGATATCATCCCACATGCCTGCGGGGTTAAAGTCCTGAGGAAGGGCAGGCTTATTTGCTTCCTTCTTTTATTTGGTGAAGTGGGAAGAGAATGCGTTTGTGTAGTTAGAATAGCCAGGCTGGAGTTCCAGCTCTTCTGTTCATTAGATAGCAGTGCACCTTTGTGGGCCCTGGTTTTCCCATCTGTAAAATGGTGATACGTGGACTCCCACAACAGGCTCCTTATGAGAATCAAACAAAGTAATGGACATGAAAGCACTTCTTAAACTGTAAAGTACTTTGCAAATGTTAGAATATCAGCCCCTCTTACCATTACTTCTGCTGTTACTCTGACACCATCCAGTTTAGCCACCAAGTCGACCTAAACTCTGGCCTCCTGAGTTATGTTTTTCAGAGGGTGGGCTCTTTCTCCAGGTGGCCGGGGATGGGAGAGTTGGGGCAGGAAGTAGCAAAGAGTATGAACTCACTTCCTGGCATCCTGCGATATTATTCATTGGGCTTCAGAGTGGGACAGTATTTTCTTTAAATTTGAAATAGCTAGAATTTATCTCATAAGAAGCTGATTAACTTCCTATTCATGAACCACCACCTTTCTCCAGGGGACAATGACTGACTTACACATGCAGGGTATGCTTTGGTGCCATCTGTAGAAATAAAGCAGCTATTTTTGTGAGGAGAAAAGAGCTTCTGTCATGTGCCAAAGGCAGGCAGAAGAATGGAACACAAAAGCCAGTTGGGTGTTTTGGAGAATTGTCCACTAATTTAGTCAGTAAATATACGGGGGTGACACTGTCTTACTTGGAATTTTCAATCAATAACAGATCTGATCCTTCAGCATTCCCAAATAAGGCCAATTTTATTGTCCTTATTTTATAGCTAGAGAAAATGAAATCCTGGGTAGCTCGGCTCTAACAGTGACAGATGATAAACTAGTGTCCACATGACCAAGGCCTCGTCTTAGCGAATCTTACAAAAGAACGTGGCTCGGGGCACCCACTCCGAGCACGCCGAGTCTGGAGAGACGCGTTCAGGTAATCTCAGCATCTCCTTCTCCCTGCTGAGACGGACTGCCCTCTGCCTGCTTTCGCCGAATTTTTACTTGCTGGGATATTTTTAATTTTCCTGTTTTTTTTCCCCCAGGTCTCTGTGTTTTCTAGACTCTCTCAGACCCTTCCATGACTCAAATACCCTTAAATAATTCTTTTTCATCAACAAGTTTTGCCATCTTGCTTTTCATCTTCCTCTTCCAGGTTGTTATTAAGACTGAAGAAAGCTGGTCAGCATTCTCCCCTGGGCTCCCCACAATTAACCACTTTCTACAGAAAGAAATGGCCTTTTATTCTACTCGTTGCTTTCCATCTCTTAACTAGTTTTTAAGATGTAACGGAATTTTAACACTTGCCCCATGGTTACCAATTTTGCTTAATAGCCTCTTGGAAGGATTATTTTTTTCTTTCTCTCTTTCTTAAAGTCCTTTGAAAGTCGGCGTGCATCACACCCACCAGTTCTCTTTATCCACGGTTTTGGGGACTCCTTCAAAGGACTCCATAACTTCTAAGTCTTCTCCAATTTGCTATGATTCCACACTTGCAGTGTTTCTTTCCAGAATGGCACCTCACTCACTGAGAGGGGAGCCCCGAGCTCACCGTCCCCAGGCTGGGTGTCCCGGGAGACCTGCCTGCCCTGGAGCTGCGGCCACTGCCTGTGACCACAGGTGATGTGGTGGCATTTGTGGTCAGCTTCTTTTTTTGGCTGCTCTAGGACTTGCCAAGTGAGGGCCATCAGCCCCTGGTCAGGTCATGAAATGTATTTTCGATTGCAGTGGCTTTGATATCCCTATGTCAAGGACACAGCATCACCTTCACCACCCAAAGCGCTCTTCCCCTCAAGCCCCTGGGCCAGAGATTTACTCCCTGTGCCCTGGACCACGTACCCAGGCAAAGCGATAATCTACTGTGCTCTGTGTATCCCTGGGGCCGCTCCCAGCACCCTGACCTGCGGCTGCCTTCCCTCCAGGCCTCCTTCCCTTGAAGGACTCTGGGAAGGCTGATCATTTGCCTCGAGGTCTTTGTTCTTTGAATTGATTCCTCCTCTTCCTGCCCTCCATCTTGCCTGCTGAAGTTTATGTTCCTTTCTGTTAGCTGCTCTTAGGTGGGAGTTCTCTCTTTTAAAGCATACTTTTCCACGCCACTGCATCCCTGCCAGGTGACCCATACAGGTTTTTCTTTCTCGCCTTAGCGCTTCCTTTTTTGTTGTTCTGGGACAGGCGGGGGACACTCTTCCTCTAATCAGGTATTCCTCAGCCACCCTCATGCTGATTCTATGGATTTTAATTTGCTAACATTTCCCTTCAGGCAGTTTCCAGCATCCAGTTCCGAGGTCTTGCGCAGCGCTGAGTACACTGTTGGCACTCAGCAAATATTAAATAATCATCCTCCTCCTTTTGAAAAAGGACAAAAAAAAAAGAAACCAGCCGCTCTTGAATTCTGCTTGTCAAAATAGAACTATTTGTGTTCAAGTCCTCACTCCACCACGTCCAACCTAATTATGCTGAGGTCAATTCTGTTTTGCAGCTCCCCAGCACATACTGCCTAAATCAGAATCAACTCCTCTGCTCCTTAGAAATAAATATATTCTGCCTTATTAATCATCTTGGCTTAGGAGCAAGAGACTGACTTGAGTACCCACAATCTGCTAGACTGCACCAAGTGGGTAAAATAAATGTTATCTCTTCCCCAAGCTCATACTATTTAGACAGGAGAATTGAGGATAAATGATATTTTATTTTAATGGGTGGTATTATTTAAATGGAGCTATTACATTGCTGCTCCTTAAACTATTTTCTTATTGATGGCTTTTTCTTATAATAAACCAACGGGCTGCCATATACCCTTTTTGCCCAAGGCAAGTTCTCACTCCCCTCCTGGTCTTTAGGCTTTAAAGAGGCCATGAGAGGTAGCAGTTGGGAAGAAGGTTCTCGAGGCAGCTGCTTAGGGTGGAATCCTAGCTTTACCGCTTGCTAGCTGTGTAAACTTGGGCTAGTTCCTGGACTTCTCTGAGCCTCCGGTCCATCATCTGGAAATGATATTAAGAATAGTACCCACTCTGAGGATTATTGTGAGGATCAAATAGGTTAATATAGGACTTTGAAAAATGCTCGGCACCCAGTAAGCGTTAGCCATTATTATTTGGATTTTAGATTTAAAGCCGTCTACAAAGTTCCTTTTTATTCCCTTTACTCTCACTCAGGTGCCCTAGCGTCCAACTTGATGAGACATTTCTACCTTCTTGGATTATGGGAAGCAGCAAGATCAGCGGGCAGGACATGGGTTTGTTATCAACTAGGCCTGGGTCCGAATTCTCCCTCCACTACTTTTAGGGGTTGGACAAATTGCTTTAATTGTTCTGATTTTCAGTTCCTTCCGTTGTGAAAATGGGGTTTGAACTACCTTACATGGTGATTGTGAAGACCAACCTTTGGACATGTAGTGAACAGTTCACAAGATACTTCCATCCTCTCGTCCCACTTTCTTTGCTGAGTATGGAATTACTAGGCTTCTGCTCACATACAGCAACCCTGTACTAGCTCAGATTTTGATGTAATGAAGGGATAAAAAAATATAGGAGCCTGAGAGGACTGAAGGACAGAGGGAAGCTTTCATGTATGCGCAGCCCTCCCAACCACAGCGCTAGTGTCAGCCCAGGATCTGTCATACTTGAATGAAAAGGGTTGTGTGACCACGGGGCCTCCCCTGGCAGTTATACGTGTACAGGGGTGGAGGATTTGGGCTAATAACACATTACTGTATCCTCAGAGAATGCCTTTTTCATTGGTCACTCACTTCATTTTTCATTTGCTATTTTTCATTACGGTATTAAACTGTGTGATAAATGAAAGGTAGAGGAACTTGACAGATGATTTGATTTCCGCCCTTGTCAGATTATTTGGCTTAGTTTCCTTATGAAAATAGAAGGCAGGCCCTGTAAAATTGTTCTTGTGGATTTGTTTTCCAGCATGCGTTCCCCACCACTGCCATATCTAATCTATCTATTTACCTATGATTCAGTTACTGATCCGTATCCCTCAGGAGCCTGAATACATATTGACAAAGTTCCCTATTTGCTCCAGTGGGTAGTGTCTAAGGAAGATTCCACGTGAACTTCCAATTCTTTTTCTACATAGCTTCTCCACAGCCTGCATTATTAAAGGGGCTTCAATTACACAAAAGACAGATTTTGCAACAAAAAGAAGTCTGTCCATTCTTCAGTTTAAATATAGTAGCAGATTTTGTCTCCCTCTTGGTGATGAGGAAAGGATAAAAACAATATTGAGCATATTCTGCCATTTACGGGCTGCCAAAGCCAGGGTTAGCAGCATAGCTATTTCATTTGAACACTCCCAAAACTTTATTGAAACTTATGATTGTGTTTCTGGGGGAAAAAGGGGGCCAATGAACTCTGTAGATGCTATTAACTTCATAAATAATCACACTGCCCTAGGAAGGCAAAGCTGGAAAGAGAGAAAGGACGGATTCTGGAAAGGAAAGGAAAGGAAAGAAAGGAAGGAAAGAAAGGAAGGATGGAAGGAAGGGAGACATTCAACCTTCTTTTTCCCTCCTTGTAGGCAGAAAAAGGTTCCAAAATAGATCATATGTTTATCTGTCTTGTTGCAGCTTTCAGCAAAACCGACGTGATATGACAAAAACAGTCTCTAAGTAGCAGCTTCTCTTAGACAAGAAACAAATAAAGATGAGAGGCTCTCTTAGTTTGGACAGCTTTAAAGAAAATGGAAGAGATGCAGTCAATCCTTAAACTTAGTAATGCCGTTACCTGGGAGTTGCTCAGCAGACAAGGGATGGAGAAATGGTTGATGAGCCACCTGCCTTAAGGTACACCCCCATTCTCAAGTGGGCATGCACAGCGATGCGGCTCTGCTTCCCCTCTTCCTTCTACCCAAAGCTTGTAAGTAATCTCAGGCTCTTATAAAAGCCTTTCCTTCTAAACTCCCTATTAAGCAGCATTCAAACATGCATGCCGAAAGTGTCAGTTATTAGCCTCGGTGCACGTCAAGCGCTCCTCTCCCTCCTGTTAATGTGAGCAGTTACTCTGCTCTTGACCTATTAAAACTTTGTTTGCTGTTATACTTGCTGGCAAGCTAGTCATGTGGAAAGGTGTTGAGGAAATGAGCCGGTGTGTTCCCAGGTGATAGAAACACTTTATCAAGAGGATCCCTGCCATGTTATGTAAACTCTACCAAGTAGCATTCATTTTAAACAAAGAGATAAACAGATCTAATATGCTTCTGGGCATCATGCTTTATGCATGAACTACTTTTTATTTTCATATTTGAGATTTTTTTTAACATAATCCATTGCAGTGGGGAATAATGTCTTCACCACCACCATAGCTGTGCCTCCAGGTTCCAGGTTCTGAGAGTGATCTGCCCAGTTAATCCAATGTCAACTTTTGAAGTTCACTCTTAACAAACAATGAATTTTTTAACTAAAATTCTATTGATAGTTGTAATGAGAATAACTCAAAAGTTAAATGAAGTAATCTTCAGAGATAAAAATTATATGTATGGGGCTGGCCCCGTGGCCGAGTGGTTAAGTTCGCGTACTCCGCTGCAGGCGGCCCAGTGTTTCGTTGGTTCGAATCCTGGGCGTGGACATGGCACTGCTCATCCAACCACGCTGAGGCAGCATCCCACATGCCACAACTAGAAGGACCCACAATGAAGAATATACAACTATGTACCAGGGGGCTTTGGGGAGAAAAAGGAAAAAATAAAATCTTAAAAAAAAGAGATCTCCTTTAAAAAAAAAATTATATGGATACACATTAAAATTTATATGTATACACATTTACTCTCAAAACTTACATTAGCCATCTAATTTGTCACTTTAATCAATTTGTTATTGCAAGACTCTATTCTTTTTTTTTCTCCTAGAAATCCCCTAGATTCTGTGAACATTTATGTGCAAGGTAATGGGCCATAATATGGGGTTTTACTTTGTGCTTTTCTACAGGGTTTTCTTTCATCCTCACATGATCCTTTGAAGTGGCATTATTATATCAATTTTACAGATACAGATATTAAGGCTTAGAAAGTAAAACAACTTGTCCAAGGTTACCCAGCTGTGAGAACAGATTCAAAGTCAGGTGTGTCTGACCTTAGAGTCCTGCCCTTGACACCGAGTGGTGGAGGAGAACACGGGCTGTGGGGTCAGGACACTGGGTTCAAATCCTGGCCCCACTGCTTATTGGTCTGTAACCTTGGGACAACTTACTTACCCTCTCTTGTAAAATGGGGTTAATAACAGTTCCTACCTCAAAGGGTTTGGTGAGAATTAAATGAGAGAATGTATGCACATTGCCTGGCATATAGGAAGTTCTGATTTGTTATTTGCTGCTATTATTATTGTTGTTAATTTTATTACCAGGTATTACTGCCTCCCATACATGCTAGTTGTGGATTTTTAACCATTATAATTTCTCAACTTAGAAAATAAGTCCCCTGATTCTGGAAGAACTAAGGCTAGGAGAAATTTTTTAATGTTGTAATACTATTAATTAAAACATGCATTTTTTGGCCATAATTTTTACAAGTTCTACGTTAAATAGTACAGGAATTCTTCCATCCCAGTCCTGAACCCTCCTGTCTCTAGAATGCAATTTCCAAAGAAAATAAGTTGACTGAGGATGGCATCTATATTTCATTATCTGTTGTATTAAACTGAAAGTCCTAATTCAGTCAGAAAGTTTGATATATATGCGGCCATATAATGTGACTTATATCTTCTAATTTAAGTGGAAATTTTTGGGTTGATACATTGTACATAGAATTGTCAACATATGGGTTATTTTCAGTGAAAGAAGACAGGGTACATCGACTCCCATCCATGGCTTCCTCAGTCCTGATTTGCAAGAGCTCTTTAACACAATTAGTCTGCCCTTCAGAGAGCTGGCTCTACTCTCCCTTCTCTGCCAATGAGAAGTAGGGTGAGGTCCTGTCTCCAAGCCCCACCACACGCCCTCCCTCACCTTCCACACACACATCTAGAACAGGAGTTGCCAAATGACTAGTTACTTTGAAAAAGATATGAATCCTGTAGATCAGGAGCCAACCCATTGAATGTTAGGATTCTTCTAGATTGTATGTAGCACAGTCACGTTGACCAGAAGAACCAAACAGATCTCTGGATTTAGCATCAATCCACTTTCCTCACATGGACACAGCTTCTGTTTTTCAGTTTCCTTATTTGATAGTAAGAGCTATTAACCTCACAAAGTATTGCTATTTGTGGTATATTTATAGAATAATTTGTTAGGATTATTTGCATCTGCACTGAAATTGGTTTTGAGTCTTTTCCAACTGGAGAGATCCATCAAAAGGACTGAAAATGAGTGAAAATGATAGGAGTACGTTCCAAATGCAACAGAAAGCCACTCTCCCACCAAATGCACTCTGGCTGAATTCCCTCCTTCCTTATAGCCAAGATAACTCTGCCCAAGGGAATAGGGATAACTGTTGATAATGGGTTGGAGCAGTACCTAGATGACCAACACCATTTGTAGGTTTGAAGAGAATTTGGAAGAGTATGACAATTAACATGGACTAGAGGACATCCTCCCTAGAGAGCTACTTCTGAAAGGAACTGAAAATGCACCTTTAAACCCTCCTCCAGAAAGTTCTCCTGTGTTTATTTTTGTATTCTCTCTAGAAGGCTGACAGTTTGATAATCTACTTTCTTCCTACCATGACACCTTAATTTTGTCTTGCTTCTTCTATAGTTGTTTTCAATTTCCTTCTCTTATTAGATTTTAAGATCCTTGAGGGCAGGTCCCATTTCTTTTTCATCTTTATATCCTTGAAAATACCTGCTGGAGGTCTTTGCACACAGAATTTGGGTTGAATAAACAAATTAATGACCCAATTACACATTGTACCTCAAGGGTAGAGACTGACTCAGCAGGAGCACTTAGGTGAATGAATGAATGAATAAGTGAATGAACAAGCCTTTAAGGAGCTGCTGCAGTACCCAGTTTGTAGAAATCAATGAGGCAATAGGCATCTCGGGGTGGAGCTGTGTCTAAATACTGTGCAGACTGGAACTCTTATGATATATCCACTGTTCTCTAGGAAAAATAAAAATAGCTTAGTGACTAATGAAAAGCCAGATATAAAAACTGAGGAATAAGATTCTATTCAAACAGTAATTCTTATTATCTCTTGGAATCAGAGGCCACTTTGAGAATTTGAGCGAACTCTTTTCCCAAGAAGAATGCGCTTTTGTCCATACACACAGTTTTGGATACAGTGTTCCTCTTGACATGGGATGATCAAACAGAGCCCCAGGTTAGCAATCTTTGCTTTAATAAGGACAGACTTTGAAGTTTGGGTTTAACTCATAACATCAATGATCAGGCAAAAATTATTTCTCTGCTTGCAGTTTCTCATTCGCAAAATGGAAATAATACACTCCTAAACATCACGGCATTGTTCTGGAACTCAAATGAGCAATCATGATGATGTATTTGAAAAGACTTCGTGAACTGAAAAACACGATCTTCATAAAAAGTGTGACAATGATTTTGCTTCCTTGCACGGGGACAGGGTAGGTATCGGAAGCTTCCAGTCAGCCTCTTGGCTTCTCTTTTCTCTGCTCTTTTGTTTCTCTGACTCCCTTGTATTCTTTGTTTAGATGGGTCCGTCCCCTGCTAGCCTACAAGCTCCATTAGGACTAGCAATGTGACTTGATTCAGCTCTTTGTCTCTTCTTCCTCCAGATCCTAGCAGAGTGCTTTATGTCTAATTGACAATTAAATAACATTTAGAAATATATTTTGATAGTAGCTTAGTCTCCCACATTGGTTTAAACATGCAGTGGAATGAACTGTACGGAGGTTCAAATACATAAGTGGATCGGTTAGATGGACCCCATTTGGATAAAATCCTGTATTCAGAAGCACACTTGCTTTCTAAGTCCTGGATACAATCACTGTCTAGAGAAGAGGTGATTTATTAAGTAGCTAAAACATTCTCACTGCTATAGGATGAGCTTTTCAGCCTTTACCTCCATTTGTGAGCAACTAAAAATCAAAGAACTAATAAAATCCAATCACCCAGAACTTCTTCCTGTAGACAGGCTGAATTATAACTTTTTAATTTAGGCAGGTAAAGAATTATTACAGTAGGACTCCAGGGCAGGAATGTGTTAATAAAATCATCCTCTCTGCCTTTTCATTTAAAATAATCCCTTGAGCTGATTAAATGAAATATCACTTGTTTAATAACTGACAGAACATTATTTTTAAGCACAAATGTTTTGCATATCTTTGCTTCCCATTTTTGATTCCGGGCACAGAAGGGTGGAGGCACTGACATCACACACGGGGAGTTGAGCTCTGCGCTCGGATGCGGTTTGCCCTGTCACTGTGGCATCTATAATTTAGTGTGAAGCAGCGAGGTAGACAGAGCATTATCATTAGAAACCATTCTGAACAGGGATATAAAACACAGTCGCAATAACACTTGTCAGAAAGGTGACTCCAGTCAGAACTCATATCCACGAGTTTCAAGATAAATGCTGACATGGCAGCCATCCTACAAAGACTATTATTGCTTTAAAAAAAACACAAGCCAAACCCCCAAACAAAGCAAACCCATGAACCTTCCCCAGAGTGAACAAGTTAGTGTGAAGTTTGTATCTGGGGTGGCATAAACTTTCCGTGATTTACAGCAAGCGTATCCCTTCTCCACTTGGATAAGGGATTTTACGATGCCACAGAGGAAGGATCCAATAGCATTTTGGGTTTAATGATGTTAAGCTATTTGGAATTCTTTCCCCCCTGTTATTTGGAATATATGAGCTGTGCCCCTAAAACAGGTCATTAGCTGTGCCGTGGATGGGTTCATCGCCTCACCCACAGGACTGCTCAGCTGGAGCTTGCATTTTCCCTGTCTTCTACATTTACAAGAATCTCTTTGACTTGGTACTAGGCTATGATTTAATAACCCTGTTCTGCTGACTTCATAAGCTGTGAAACCTCAGAGAAAAATCCCAAATCTGAATTACAGTCCTAATTACTCTGGCTCAGGCAAAGGGTTTCAGCATCGAATGTTCTATTAGTGCCCGTTTCACACTGAGAGCTATTTGTTGCCAGAGGTCACAGGGCTGCATCCTGATTCGCTTTCTCCTTTTCCATGAATGCAGCTGCTTTCCTGGCGCCCTTTCTGTCTGCAAGACTGGAGGAGCTAACTGCTTGGTGATTCAGTGCAAAGGATTTCTCCTGAGCTCCCAGAACTTACTCAAAGAGCACACTTCACTTCAGGAAAAACGGACATATTGTAAATGCAAATTTACAATTTAGAAGGGTTGTTTTCATTACAAAACGATCTGCTGTGATATAAAGGCATAATTAAAAAATAATTTCCCTTTTACTCGATTACTTGATCTTAATTCATATTTATTTTAAAATAAGTTATTGATTATTCCAGCTTTTAAATGTTTAATATTATTTTCTAAAATCATTAAAGTTAAAGCAAGCATGTGGTTAAAAAAAAAAGTTCAAGCAGTTCAGAAGGTTATACAGTGAAAACAAGCCTTCCTCCCAACTATGACCCCAAATTTCCTAGAATCTCTCCCAGAGGCAGATTTTACATGTCTCCAGTTTCTTATATATCCCTGCAGAGATGTTTTCTGCATTTGCCAGTATATATGTCTGCAGTTAGTCACTCGCTGCACAAATGATAGCAACCTATATATGTGTTCTGCACTCTGCCTTTTTTTGCTTAATAGCTTGGAACCTGTTCCATATTTGAATATGTATATCATCAACATCCTTTTTAATGGCTGCATAGTATTTTAGTCTAAGGGTGTAACTTCATTTATTTAGCTAAGTCCCCATTATAAATTAATTATAGATCAATTCTATTTATTTTTGCAATAGCAAATAAGTTACAAGGGATACTCTTGTAAATTTTTTTTCTTAAAGGTTTATTTTAAATAGGAAATTCTACTAAGATATTTAAGGTTCCTTTGTGAAACCTGTCTGATGAAGGGGATTAAGGTTCTAAAGCTAACATTTGGGTAGGGGTTCACCAATTCAGAATGACCTGAAAAGCAAGATGGATGTAGACACTTAAAATGATGAGAAATTTTTTTTTTTTTTTTTTTAAGTTTTAAAAACGTGATTTGTCTCCTTTGGTGAATAAAATTCTTTTTTTTTTTTTTTTTTTGAGGAAGATTAGCCCTGAGCTAACTACTGCCAATCTTCCTCCTTTTACTGAGGAAGACTGGCCCTGAGCTAACATCCGTGCCCATCTTCCTCTACTTTATACGTGGGATGCCTACCACAGCATGGCTTTTGCCAAGCGGTGCCATGTCCACACCCGGGATCCGAATTGGCAAACCGTGGGCCACCGAGAAGTGCAATGTGTGCACTTAACCGCTGCGCCACCAGGCGAGCCCCTAAAATTCTTTTTACAACATAAGATATTCCTACAGTGCCCTGGGAACACCTTCTGAGGGCTGGAGAGGGGGCAAGCTTTAATGAGATCTCCTTCCGGAAGCAAATTAAGCTTTGATGAACGAAATCACCAAGACTTTACCTCCTCCTTGTAAAGACCACAGAAACTGCCCAGTTTCATGGCAAAAGCCACAGATCGCTTACTCATATAATTTTAAAAAACTTTCCTTTTGTGCTATTTCTTAGTCAAAAAGGGAGAATAAAAACATTTAATATTTATTTATCTTCTGGGAATTCTGGACATCACTCACCTTGTGGTTGTTCTTTCTAGTTCCGTGATTATAACTGAGTGACGACTTGTGTAACTGGTCACTTACCATCCTGGTGCCCCACCAGAACCCCAACTCCTCGAGGGCAGCTCTGGCATGGGGCTTTGCAGATAGTGGGATGTGAGAGTTGCAAAATGAGTCTCTATTCACTGGAAGTACAGTAGAAAGAAGACATTCTTCCTAAGTCTTAAGCACAGGGAGTTCTTCCAGAGTGTTAAGTTCTCATAGTCACTTATTGTAATTGTACACATTTGAAAGAAAGACGCACTGAGGAGAAAAACTGGTATGACTAATTACCCTATGTTAGGTTGAAGAACTAACTGCATGATTCTTTAACAAGTTTAACAATCTCTCGTGAAAATGTCACTTATCACCACTAATAGAGCCATATGTTAAAGAAATCAGTATATTATTGAGGAACAAAAGAAGATAATTCTACTGTTTTTGGTACACATGGACCTGTGATTGACGTGATTGTTCCCGAAGCTTTAGTAAATCAGTGGATAAGTTACAACTTTAAGGCATACTTCTCCACGGTTATTTTGGGTATTGGTTTACTGTACTTTCCTATTGCCACTTGATAAGACTCATCAAAGTTCAATCTGATCTGGTTATTTTTGGAGAATGAGTTGGTTCCTTATTTCACTAGCATGTTATTAAAGACTGAACTTTTATGTGTATTGGTGCCATAAACACATTGCCTTCAACTTCTCCCCATCCCTCATAAGTAAATTACATGCCGAAAAGAAGACAAGCTTTTCTAATTTGGAGAGTAAATAATTCAAAATATGTTCATTCTAACATGTGATGACTCCAGACAAGAACAAAAAACATTCACCCAACCCCCTGGCTGATTTGTTGTGTAAGTTCTAGCTCTGTGAGTCAAAGCTTCCTAGGGGCAAATTTGGCCTTCAGAGAAGGTGAACAGGACTGCCGTCTGACAGACATAGGAAGCAGGTTTATATACAGAAGAAAGACGACTCAGAAAAGTGTCAGTGACGTAACGAGGGAACAGAACATCCAGGGATGATGACAAGAATCTTCATTTTGAACAAGATTCTCCAAGAACTTCGGACTCAGAATAGCAGTAGCTGACTTCATAAAAATGAGGTGGGATAAAGACAAGGCTTTGTAGAGCCCAGAAAAGACTCATCACTGAATGGATCATTATCATAAAGTTGCAGAGAAAATAGCCCCTAGGAGAGTCACTTGGTCTTCCAAGTTGACTTGGTAACTCCGAAGTGGGCAATGCTTTCGTAGAGCATGTTCAGCAGATTCCAGATGCAAGGGTAACTCGTCATCATGAAGTCGGATACATTATATATGAAACAAAAGTAATAAACAAAACATACTCAATTTTCTTGCTAGCAACCAGGACTTTGGGTTTACAGCAAATGTACTTTCCTTCCCTGGCAGCAAACTAAATTACATCCAGATTAAGTTAGGTGGAGGAATGAATTTCATCAAAACTGTGTTGGATAATCTAACTTGGATGTGGAAGTCAACAGCAGCTGCTATGGATATAGCAGTAGTGTGTAAAAATCCAAGAGTCCATTGTTCACCTACAAAAACAGAAAAATCTTGAGATAACCCCAAAAGACATGTGCTGCACTATTTACCAAACACATTGCCCTACTGAGCTGTTTAAAACACTTTAGGTTTTTAAAAGCACTTTCATATTTATTACGTCTGTGATGCTCTCAACAACCCTGTGAGTAAATACCAGTTTCATTTTGTGGGTAAAGAAGGAGGCTCAAAGTGTTTAAGTACAGGCTTAAGGCGAGCCAGCTGGTAGAGCAGAACCAGGAATGGAGTGTGGGTTTCTCTTTCCTAGTGTGGGGGTTCTTTCTGTGACATCACAGCTGTCCCATTAAAGGACTTCATTAACTTAACACATAGTAGGTGTTGACAAATGCAGCATAAATTAAAAAATCAACAGTGGCATGTTAGGTAATCACTAGGAATAGGGATGAAGCAATGGGGAATTACAAGAAAAGGGTATTAATGGAGGAGGATGAAACATTATCACTGTTATTAGCAAGTAATTTTTGGTATTCCCCTTTAATCATGAAATCAAAGTAGAGGTTCTTAAAACTGTTGTAAGGATACTCAGTTCATATTTCCTAAATAAAGAGAAGATAAGAAAGCAATGTTTCTTCTTTGAGAGGCATACAGTTAACTTCCTAGCAACGATCTTATGGAAGCAATTTAACTACATGGGACGCCCCCGTATTAAGCACCACCTAACTTCTGTAGGAAAACTCCACAATTAAAACTGTCTAGGCTCAAATCTTTTTTTAATCATCAGCTAGAGTTTGAGGTCATTTTGAAAGTATAAAAAGGGATTGTGTGGCAATCAATGCCTTTTATTTGTTCTTTCTTTTGTCTTTGTCACTTACGTAGAAACAGAAAACAAATTATAGCTACCCTATAGCTCTCACAAGTCAGAATAATTTAGTTTCAATAGACTTGGTGATACTGCTTAAACCTTGAAAGTTAATAAACATGGATTTGTAGAATTAAAAATATTGAACTATTGGAGTGCTACCGACTCACAAAATTAAAGTTTTATAACCCAAAGTCAAAGACTGTATTCCACAGTTTAAATATTTCATATCTGACATTTTCCAACTCAACAATGTGAAGTCTGATTTTGATTTTTCAATCCAATATGAGTTTGGGAGTTTAATTCAAAATCAAGATGAAATCATTTCTGAGACTATCTTCTCCTTCTGTTGCTCCCTTCTTACCATGCAGTGTATTTTTTTTCACTTTGGGAAATAAACTCTTCTAGCTGGTGGTGGTGTTCATATATTGGCCAGTGCTCTGTCCAGGAATTAACCCATGGACAAGTATTGCTAAAGGGTAAGAACCTCGAAAACCAGAGTCTCTACTGTGGTTGGTATATGACCAGATTTACCTATAAATTATAGACAAAGAAAATGCTTGTTTATTTTTTTAAATACTATGAACTACCACAGAAGCTCCCTGGAGGTGACTATCTGCAAGCAGAGCTAGGAGTTGAACAGTTGGGTCACGTTGTTCTGTGAGGGCTTCTCCGAAGAACCTCAAGGTACAGGCCGCAACTGTTCACGCTGTGGAGGTACTACTTCCACTAGTTGGATGGCCGGATGAAGTCATGCAGTGGCAGGGTTCCTTGCTACCCAAACTCGACAGCCAGACAAACGATATTTTTCTTTGCAAGGCCTTGGGAATCTATTAAGGGCATTATGTACATCACTAAGAGGCTTCTAGCAAAAAGCGGACACACAGAAATAAGTGATCTGGAAAGGCACTGGGGCTCATATTGAAAGGCAATGTAACACTCAAGGGATTTCTCATTAGGTGATCTTGCTGTTTGAGAGTGTCTGAGGGAAGTATGTTTTTTGACCATAAGGAAATCAGGTAAATCAATACAACTTAATGTTCAAGTTGGATATGTGGGGAAATGAAGATCTCCACGTAAACACTGGTAACATTTTGTGAGGGCTTTAGATGTGACCAAGGAGCGTTCATGTTTATTGGTGATGTATAAAATGAAGGGCAGGTCCGCCTCTGAGGACACTGGGAATAAGTTACAGCAGATCTTGACACACTATTAGCCCTCCCCTTTCTCACTTCTTCCCTAGAATATGAACGGGAAGAGTCTCTCTAACTATTAAATTTCACCAGGACAGGAAATATTAAAATCAAGTTCTCTCCTAAGTTCCTTTCACCACATTTAAAACTTTTGGGGGACTTTTTTGACTATAGTTTAATTCAGATTGACAGAACACTAACTCCAAGTCAGCAAGGATCTCCTTAGATCCATTTTGTTGTCAAATCCACTTTCTGAGTAAATGGAAAGACTAACACATATCATTTCTTCGATAATGTTTTAATATCCTGCATTGAATAAAACTTTTTTTTAATCAAGTTGCAATGGTAGCACAGAACTCCATAAGGGGCTAGGGGGTTGCAGATGGCTGCGTTACTCTAAATGTTCAAGCTTGACTGACCCATTTCATCAGCACTGTCAGAGCCTTGCACTGATACATGTTGACAACATTTAATCTTAAAAAATTGAAAGAAATGAATTAATATGCAAATTTCATCAGCTTTGTAATAAAAATGTCCTTGAAAAAAAACAGTGAACATGACCCCTGAGGAATTGTGTGAATTATCCCAGCTCAATTCTTTAAGTTAGTCAGAGGTACGCAGGTCCGCAAGGAAATCAGTGCAGATTTGACTTGGAAATAATTATGATGAAGAACAAAACACAAGCAGGTTGAATAAATGTAACAACTTGGGAAAAAGTCTTAGTCCTGTTTGTTATTCACTTTGAATTAACAGGATTAGGTTTGGTGTTTGAAAATAAAGGAACACCACCGTGTAATTTTAACACCTAAGTAATGTGAAGACAATATTTTTTTAACTATCAATTTTAACACCTATTAAAAATCACATGTGAAAAAATCAGGTCTTTTTAGGGGGATGTAACACAGTGTAGCTTTTTGGCAAAAGAGAGGATTGTAAGAAACTGTTGTATTTAGACCATGGCTTATATGAGATTTCTGAATTGATCACTTTGACAGAAATGCATGGTCAACTCACTTCGAATACAAATAAGACTGCTTTTTGCTGATATCAAAGTGACCAGTTATTTCATTGAATTTAACAAACTGATGTGAGAATGTAAACATCGTCTCTAGATGTGAGTCTGATTTATAATAATCTCTCCATGGGCATGTGGAAGCTCGATGTTGAACCACAAACTCAGTCTAGCAGAGCAGTCATCCAGGTAGGCATCAGCTGCAGCTCTCTGCCCTTGGGTGTGGACTCAGCTAGAGGAAGTGACAATGCAGGCTGGTCATAACAATTGAATATTTCTATGTAAAAGTGCAAGATTTTTCATGTCCCCAAAGGAGATACGATTGTTAACAAAGCAGCCTCAACCATTAAACCAAACCAAACCAAACCAAACCAAAAAATTGGTATCAATAACCGCTTACCAGAGGTCAAATGAATGAATGAATGGTTTGAGTAGAGAGATCATTTCCTTTTCCCAAGTAAATTCTCATTAATTTAAATAGAGATGTAAATACCAAGGGAAGACGTGTGGTTTTCCCCTTCCACCCTTTGCATATTTGTGCCACAGGTTGGAACTGTTTTCTCCCTCATCTCCCACAATGAACCATCCAAGCTGTGGGGCCCGAGAGGAATCACTCTGCCACTGGTTTAGTCTTTATTCTGGGCACTGCTGATTTTGCCAAGATGAAGTCTATACAGATTAAACTAAAGCTCTTTTTAAGACATCCGTGCACTTTCAATGCATGTTTAAAAAAATAAAAATCACACCGAAACCAGACAGTCTCACATAAAGACCCCAAATATGGGTGGTTAACAATCTGCAAAACTCCACATAGTCTTTTAGAGGTTCTGAAATCCTGGAACTTTCCTGATTTCATATATCTTTGGAAGACCGAGGCACAATAATACAGACTTTGCCCAACCAAATTAATCTCGTCTGTAAGCTTTTGTGGTTCTCTACAAAAGGCTTTTAAGTTTCTCCTTTCTTTCTTAATCTACCATCAGTAAAATCCTACTTTTATAGTGCCCTTTGCACCTGCTTGCATAAAATGAATAACCCAACAGTTTAATTATGCACTCTTCTATCGGTTGGGAAGTGATATAAAGTTGCAGATAGAAAAAAGAATAAAAACCTCTTTCGGTATCCAAAATTAATACATGTCAAGCCCAGGGTAAATCTTAATCTTTTTGAAACATTTTTCTAAAATAGATGTTCTTTTATCACCTGGCACATCGAGACCCGTTGGAGGGAGGGAATAAAAAAAAGGCATTTGGTTAACATGCTGCAAAACAGCACTCTCTTTTCCACCTCACTTCAGGCTGTTCTCGAAAGATCTGAACAGTTGTATAATAATGAAAAATGGGCAATACTTGTGGGGCATTGCCTGCGCTCACATACCTCCGCCCACGCATTCATCATTCTGCAGGTATTGTCAGTGAAAGTTTAATTGCATAAACACTCTGTAACTGTCCTGTCATATTTCTTGTCAGTCTGGATTCCCTCTCCGGGCTTACTATCTCACAAAACTATAATTGAATTGCTACCAAATCACAAGAGTCCCCCCTCCCCAAATAAAATCTTTATGAATAGAATTTGTTTCCTATCAGCAGCTTTGACAAATTGTGGCAGAGGAAGGGCCTTGGTGATAATTTTTGAGTTTATTCTCAATCCAGCTATTTGCTGAATGCTCTTATCTGTTTTTAAAATATTTTAAAGCCCCAGTGGAGGGTGGGGAGGATTCAAGAACCCTAAGGGGCCCTGTGGTAATAATTCCGCAGGACCCAAGAAGGCCCGTGGAAAAACGGGAAGATTATCTTTGCCCCAGCGTGAAAGGGTACAATTGGTAAATGAAAGACACAAGAATTAATTCAGAATTAAACTGGGAATCTGTCAAAGCTAAGATTTCAGCCAACTATGTGAGTTCTTAGTTATGAGGTATTAAGTACCCAATTTAGTCCAGCATTTATTCCATTAAACTTTCCCTTCGTTTCTCCTTGCACCAAACCTTTCAGTGATCATTACTCATGTATAAGCTCTGAGTGGCCAGATCCTTTGACAGATTTTTAGGACCATGAACAAATGAAAATTAATCAAAGGCATGACATGCAATTTACTAAATATGTGATCATGAAGTTTTAATGCATTTAAAACACTGTCAAAATATTAACTTTTTCAAAGACAAATAATACAGAATGCATCTGATGTGGAATGGGGATTATCTTTGTCTAGTCTTTGTTTCACTTTATATTCTTGTAAACCGTATCCCCACCCCCCACAGTTTCACAATATGAACTCTCCGCAAAGGTCCACATGCCAGCCATCCTCTTTTATAATTCTTTTGGTGGTATGGGCATGAAATATGGCTCCTGGTGAATAACTCTTAAATGGGACTTGGCTTCACCCAGATTGACAACTGTCTGATTGTTTATGTTTTTTAAATGTGCTTATCAAAACCATGTAGGATTGATGGGTGTTTTTCGATGAAGTTATGTTTTTGCAACAGACTTAATTTAGGACTAAGGTTAAGGCTTAGGATAAATGAGTGCATTAGATGATTAAAGAACATTTGTCTTGTGGGACATTGAAGTCATTTATTTATGACACTTAAAAACAAGCTAGGAAAGAAAGCACCATGGGATAACGAATCAGTTTTATACAAATGTTAAACTAAAACTAATGACTTTTTTAATAGAACTTCCAGACACGCCAGTTTACTAAATATCCAGAGGCAGAACCAAATGTGCAGTGGAGGAAACATGATGAAAAATATTGGAATTTTAAAAAAAATCTCTCAATGCTAAGCATATGTGTGTATGTATACATACCCACCTTCTTCCAAAAGAGGTCTATTTTTATTGCCATTGCTCCTTTATTTGAGGAACTAAGTCTTCTGCCTCTCTTTAAAACGCTCTCTTTCATTTTAAATAGTAGGAGATTTTCTGACGGTATAGGACTTTGGACTACTGTACTGCACTCTACTGGGTATGATAAAATACCTTGTCAGGGGCGACTGGATGGCTCAGGGGATTGGTAATGGGATATATAGAGCCTTTCACCCATAGGTCATTGGCTCGAATTTTGTCCAGGTTGGCAATGACTAAAAGTCATTAACATCTCACAACTGCTTGGTGGCCTATGTGAAATGAGTTTCTTAATTTATTTATTTAAGTCCAAATATAGTACCTGTGGCCAGGGATCTTGGCATCTTTCTTGCTTTTATAGAAGCATTCCACCAAATCTACACTCATTTCAGTTCTTAAGATTAGTGATGAACTGAAGCCCTCCTACATAACATAAATTGATTCATTTAAAATTCAAACCAATAGCTAAGTACCTCCACCCTGTTCTTCAGCACAGACCAGAAGGTGCACGAAAGCTGATTTGACAGTGAAAGAAGCCTTAGGCTGTGGAGACATCCGATTCTGGGGCACTTAGTCTTTTGTGGACATAATCCATGTTGTGGCTGTGGCCACATCATAATGGCCCCCCCCAGATAAAAAGGGAAAATATCAGTCAAGCACATCATATATGCTGTGCATTGGCAAAATCATTGGGTCATAAGCTGAACACATTTTAATAGGCCAGGCTAGAAGCTGCAACCCTTGGAGACCAAAATTGAAGTCTATTCCAAAATGGAACTTAGCAGCCTTCAAGCTAGTTTTAGAAAAGCAGAAGTCAGCAGGCATATCTTGGTGTTCAGAATCTAGAAACAGTGGGATGAACCTCTCAGAATAAGAATTACGCACCTCTGTTATACTTTAAGAAAACTGAGTATACAAAAAACTGTGAATCTGCACGACAGAATCTGTACATTAAAGAGATTGGAGGAAGGTAAACTATATATTTCCAAAGAGTCTTTCCCCTTAAGTGGAGTCTTCCCAAAAGGACTCCATTTGAGGTGTGTATGTATGAGTGTGCATTTTCAGTAGCACACCTACTGGGTACTATGATCCATGTAGAATCGGGGCCATTTAAGTCAGACAACTGGAACATGGGGTTAGTGAAGCCCAAATTCAAGCCTTTCATGCACAGAAGCCAACTTCGTGTCACCTAAACTCTGGCCAGCTTGCCATAAGGAATAACTTTGATAATAAGAGAATGCTTAGCTCAACTGAATTAATAATAATGATAATACTCACTGAACACTTAGGATGTGTCATACTATTGTTCTAAGCATTGCAGACGTATTAACTCACAACATTCTTATAAGGTATGTTAATTTATTAACTCATTTGAAGTTAAAAAAAACAAGTGATTATTCCCACCTTATTCTCCAATCTATACCAAAAGGCTAAAATTTTCCAATGGGGAAACTGAGGCACATATAAATTAATTACCTTGCTCAAGGTCACATTTCTAGTAAGTGACAGAGCCAGAAGGTGAACACATGAACACAGGCTGTCTGGTTGCAAGAACTTGTGCTCTTTAACTATTTCTGTAGCAGTTGCAAATACATAAGGAGCATGTCCCACAATTTGGGTTAGGACTGTCCTCTTCATATGTTGTCAGCTCTCAGTTATTACAGTAACTGGCAAGTTAACTGGACAGCAGATTTTTAAAATCGATAACATGAGCAGTACGACTGAATTAAATTGCTACAAATCAGAGAAAACAACCAGTAACTAATTACCACCACCATACTGTGTCTTCTGCCCCACCACCCTGACATATGCTTTTGGATCTACGACTGGTTGGGGTTATCACTCAGGGGAAGGGAGCAACGTACAGAGCTCTGGGTGGCCATAATCATATCCTCACACCAAAATCTACTGGGGTACTGCTGTGGTGGGTGGGAAACAAGAGACTTTTGTGCTGTGCTGATGTAAAGGAAGTACAGGCAGGACAGGGTGGAAGAGGGATGTGAGATCCTGCAGATCAAAGCCCAGGGCTGCTCTAAAAACTGTGACACCTGGAGATTCATATAGGAGGTCATCTTTAGGAAAGCTTGAAGGGCACATGAGGACTGAGAAGAGACATTTGGGAAAGCTACCAAAGGAACTGGATAACTGAACCTCTGAGCGGAGTAGCCCGACCGTGATCCTGCTTGCATAGCAGGGTCGTGGAAGAAGAGACTGGGATGGAGGGCGAAGAGCGTCGTTCAGCCAGCAGAAGCAAGATCATGTGCTTAATCACGTGATTCTGGGGTGTTGGTAGGAGTTCCTCTCTAAAAACAGTTTCCTATAGTCAAATAATTTGGGAAAAGCTAGTTTGAAAAAAAGAGACATCAATCAAATTTCAAATCTTCACTGGTTAACGTTCATTATTAATGGCCAACAAGATGATGTACTATCAAGCTTTTTCCTCTGCTCTTTAACTGGGGGACCCTTTTTTCAAAGGGCATCTCACAGACCAGTTATGATAAGAAACTCATTTTGGAAGTACTGGCTTAGAATCTGTGTCAGTTCTGCATTTTAGAGAGCAGAGAAGACTAACTGGTCCATTACAAATTGACGTACGCAAGGACCTTCTTGATAACTCCCCTGTCCCAGGATCTAGGACAGAGCTTGGCCCATGCAAATGCAATAAATAATGACTGAATGAGTGAAGAAATGAATGAATATAGACTACTGGACTTGTGTTATTTTTATACTCGTATTACTTCTGTGAAATGGAGGTATTTCCTTAAATATTGGTCAAATTTTTAATTCATGTTTATATTATCAAATCCATTTCCTTCCTATCTTGACTAACAGTAATTTGAGAGATCAATGATACTTATGCTCCTCCTCCAACACCAACACTTGCTCTGTTTAATAAAGAGATGGCTGGACATAGGAGAGTAGAGTTGTAACTCTCTATGAGGTCCCTGATTTTACCATTGTCCTTCCTGGTGTTTTTATTTGGAGAGGACAGACCCTGACCAGTGAGAGGCACTGACCAGCAGACTGAGACTTTGGCAAAGGCACATGATATACTTTAATAAACCATAAAGAGGAACAGTTTTGAACCCTAAGGGACTTTACAACCTAATATTTCATGATCAATAGCATACGTAATTTTGTAACTTTGAAGCTTTTCCAGATTTTATGATCAATTGATAAAAAAGTGAGAGTAGACAGATGGTATGATCAGTCCTACTCTTGTGAAAGCTTGAGACTTGCATGATTTCCAGAGTATTAACCATTAGCTCCTGGCTGACCACAAGGGACATTACTACTTTTTTCTATATATTTATCTTCACTCCAAATCATTTCTTTGCAAAGTCCATGGGTAATTCTCCTTCTTAAGGTCTACTCACTCACTCCTGGATTAAAGAAATGACCTCTTGAATGGTTTCCTTTGCATCCAGTCTGCTCTATTCAACACATCCTGCACATCTGGCAAAAATAAAGGATCAGGTATTAAGTCCAGTCAATGTAAGTTACCTGCAGACAGGAATCAGCATAACACTGGGAAGAATATTCTAACAGTAAGAGCTGCCTGGGAAGGATGGAGAGAGCCCTCAGCTGGTAGTCTCAAGTAGAGGTTGGATGCTATTTTAGGTGGATGTTGAGAAGCAGCGTGGTAGAGTGGTAGAGAATAGGAGCTCTGGTGCCAGGCTGCTGGGTTCCGATCCTAGACTCTCCACCTACTAACTGTATCATTTTCCTAAGTTTTAAAAAATCATTCTTTTCTTAGTTCCTTCATCTGTAAAGTGGGGAAAAGAATGATGCCTTCTTCATTATACTTTATGAGGAATGAATGAAGTAATGCATACAATGGGTTAGCACAGTGCCTGACACTGGGCGGCCAGTCAATGAATATTAGAAATTATATTGTATAAGGGATTCAGGAGTTAATGGGTAGTTGTATGATATGACTCTCAAGGAAGGATCCTTCCAAATTCAAAGTTTATTTTTGTATTTACAAGTGATAAAATAATGTTTTCAGTAGGTCACTGCTCTGTTTAATGGGTTATATTCAGAACTTAGCACACCAACCTCAGTTGCTTTTCCCTGGTGCTCCAGCTCCTCCAAGATCTGGCTCCATCTTAGATAAGCATGCCTTTTGCTTCAGTGAGGAAGACACGGCTCCTTCCTGCCCCTCAAATGCAGCTCACTCCCACTGTGCTATGTGGGAGGAGTCTCCTGGAAGATCATCTCTACCTCTGTGCTTTTAGGTTGGTTTTCATGCAAGGCATGAAGTCATCCCTATTCATCAAAGCCACCCACAATCATCGAGCCTTTCCCTGATTTCTTACACTACTTTCCATTTTTATGCCCCAATGGAGGAGAGCAGCACTATTGTTCTTCCTTCTGCTCTGGTTGTTGACACTGTAGAAATCTTCTACTGATGATGATCAGTTTTCTAAGGGCGAGCGTCACATCTCCTACCTTTTGTGTTCTCTGTTAGCACCTAGCAAAATGCTCAAAACAAAAGACGTGGCCTGAGTTCAAATCCTGGGTCCATGTCTACTCTGGTGTGGGGCAAGCCATTTACCATCTCTAACTTTGGTTTAGGGTCATGTTGAGACATAACTTAAAACATGCCTACTCTTATAATTGGGACATACAGGTAAAACATCAAAGCTATTTATTAACATCATTAATGTTATTAAGAGTGTTTGCAACAAGTTATATTTTGAGTAGACAAGGCTAAAAGAGTCAGTACACTTTTCCAAAGCCAGCATTTTTCTGAATTTCAGTTCGTGAAATCAGTAGAAGCTGAAGGGAGGCAGTCTGGAGATACCTCCCATTCAGAACGCTCCTCCAGAGCAGAGAGATCAACGGGCTGAGGAACGAGCATTCCTGTGAACCTGTCATAGAGCAGGCATTTTTTAGGCTATCTAATTAAATAAAGAAATAAACAAATAACCCTTGGCAAAGTGCATCAAAGTCCCTGACAGTCATAGTCTGTGTGTGTGGGAATGTCAAAGCAACTTGCTCCCAAAGAACTGATGTTCCTGGGTTGTTAATTTTAGGGTTGAAGTTTCAAACCTGAGCTATTTCTGCCCACACTGCTAGCGGCAGTGGCTTGTAATTAATGCTATCCTAGTCATATACCACAGCGCTCTGATTGTCATCATCACACTCCTGGATTGTATTATTGATCTGTCCCCCGCACAAGATGGTCAGCTCCTGGAAGGCAAGGAGCTTCATCTTTGTTTCCTCAGTGCTTCGTATAATGTCTGACACATGACAGACATGCAATCAATGGTTGTTGAATAGTGTACACAATCCCTATTATTAAGTAGGCCTGGATCTTGAGTGAGAATTCACTCTAGTTAATAACAACTAGAGAAAAGACACAAGTCCTTCCCTCTTCTCAAGCTAATTTTGTCAACTAAGAGAAGATGGGTGACGTTTCTCATGGTCCCAAGAAACCATGATTATGTATCATGAGTGGATACCTCCAGGAGGATATGACCTCCTCCTGATGGACCCTATTGCTGCTATTGCTCTTTTTCCATCTCGTGCCTGCCCTGGGAGACTGGCTCTGAAAGGAAGGGCCTGGGAAATTGCACAGAGCCTGGCCCAGCGTTGGCCAAGGCAGTGTAGAGGCCAAATGCACAGAGATAATTTTGGCTGTGCTCCTGGCTGAGAAGCCATGCAGCTAATGGAGACCAAGAGACTCAGGGCTGAATTTTGCCTATAATTGATTCAGATGCTACTGTTCCTTGTGGTAAAAAGAGTTTCAATGTAGAGATGAAGACAGAGGAAATGATTAGATGGAGAATTTTAGTCCTAAATGAGACTTTATTTAAAAAATTGATGTTTTAGCCCAATGAAATATGTGCTTTGGGGTTAATTAGATTTCTCTCTGGACTTCAGAAGCCCCTTGGAGAAAGTTCCTCTGGTTAGACTCTTACCAGGGTCCTATCTCCTTTCTCCATCTCGCTCTCAGGCTTCCCACCGACTCCAACCCCAATGCTTTACTCTAATCTTGGCTCTTAACCTAACCTGAGTGGTTTGGGGCAAGCTACTCAGAATTTCCATCACTTTCCCCCATCTATAAAATAAGGATAACACAGTGACCTCCCTCAGAGGGACAGGGTGTGAATTAACTCCTGTAATTAGTAGTTTTTGTGCTCTGCCTACACCAAGCAGGATATGAATGCCAACCACTATCACAGCGGCCTGATTACACTTTGCTTCTAAAGCTATACTCAGGAATCACTGCTTGGCAAAGAGCTGACAACTGGAAGTTGCAAACTTTACACAGAAGCAATATTTCCAGTATTTTCCCCAAGCAATCACGAGTAAATTGCTCACTAGGGGTGGAAATGGTTTCCAGCCAGTTCTGCTCTTCTGATCTGTGCACCCTGCAAAGCTCAGTCAATGCCAGGTAACCGATCCTTCGTAAGTCTGCTGTTTAGTGCAGATGAAGAATTCAGAATGGTATAATTTGGACAGGGATGAAATTTCTGTGCAGTGGTATGTATTAAAAGCAAATAACTCATGCTTTGCTCAAGGAAAGAGTTACAGAAATAGAGTCTATAATTTTTAATTATCTAATGAGAAAGCGACATTTTTTTTTTAAATGGGGAAGTGCAGGTCATCTATTAACAACTTGTCTTGGGTTTCATTTTAGAAGCTCTGCAAACGTACCCCTTATCACCATGGGTAAAGGAAAGTCAAAATTATGACCTAGAACGCTATATAAAACAACTGTTAAAAATAATGGGTGTAAACAATTGATTTCCTAAACCCTCTATTGAAGGTTAGAAAAAAATGCTACATATAAACTGAGTGAACCTATTGTGTATTTTGATAAGAGGTCTGTGCTATTATTGAACAAGCCATTTGCTACCCTGAAAATACCCTTATATTAATTTATATAAAAGCTGCACAGCTTTTTTGAGTTGTAACCACTGTGATTTAAATTTTGGAAGAGAAAGTTTCAGAATGGCATGCAGAACTATGCTGAGATCCAGCATCTTCTCTGGGAACAAAAGGGAGGCTGCCCTTCTGTAGCCAAGTCAGTCACCAGCACAGATTTTCACAGGTCAGAGTGTCAAGCCCCAAAGGACGCCTCGCGCTGCAGCTGTGTGTTCTGGGAGCTGGCCAGGAAGGCGGAGCTCAGGTACCGGGCCTGAGGAGCCCTGTGGGAGGAAGAGATTTTACCTGACTTTTCTTTAGCTCCCTCAGGCAAGATCCTAGAAGTACAAATTTGCTTTGCAAACATTCTCATCCTACCCGGACAAGCACACAAAAGAGTAAGCACACACAAACTAAGGTGATAAGTGTGCCTAGGCCTTGCTTACCAGAAGAGGGCACTGGAAAATATTTATCCTTTCTGTGGCAGCTCCAGGTGATCTTGTTTAGCTTAGCTGGGGATAAAAGGCGACATTTAAAAATAGGCTACTTTCTGCATGAAAACATGGCACTGCGTCAAGGTAGCTTTTTTGAGGCAAAAGAAGCATTCTGAGTTTGGCAAGTCAGTCCCTGTAATAGTACTGGCTTGTTTTTGGAGTGTATGCGTCATCTTCACTCAGGAGTGGCAGAAGATAATTCCTATTTCATTTCAAAATAACTATGACATAGCTAAGGGAAATAAATAATTTTGCATGTATAATTTTTGGATAAAAGCTAAGTTTATGCATAAATGATGATCTCTCTGGGTTATGAAAAGATTAGTTTTTGTTATGCTGCTTTCTGACTATTAGATTTGACACATACATGTGCACATGGGTGTTAACAGGAGGCAGGCCAGTCTGGGGTAATCGTGAACTAGTTTGGACCATTGCTACAGCTACAGTGGAGATGGATTTCATATTCAATCCATCAGAGATAACCCTGGTACATAGCTGATGAATTTATCTTTGCTTATATTGTATGAATACGGAAAGGAACTAAATGTGTGTTTACTGTTTGATAAACATTCAACATAAATTATACATTTTAATTTCTTTTATTAGTTGGAGACTATGGAAAGCAGGAATTTCACTGCATACAAACCGCCAGTCAGCTCGAAGGATTAGCAGTTTCCTGAAAAGGTACAAGAACTGTAAAAACAAAATTCTTTTTTATCTTAAGGGACTCACTGCTTGGTTTGTATCCAGAGTTTAGAAAGGCAGACGTGGAGCATACCTCATGCTAGTGACCATACTGTTTGTATTTCACACTTCTGGGGGATCCAACATTGTTGTCACGAATACATCTAGTGCTAATAAACCTCCAATCATTTGACGACTTGTATGACTGTTGTAGTGATCACGCAAATTATCAAGCTCTATTTATCTCTAAAAGAACTTGGCCTGACTTTTTAACATTAGCATGCGAAACAGTCTCTATGATATTATCTTACCATATAATGGCTCCAAAAACCTCACAGAGATTAATGGTGATAACATAATTCCAGAAAGTTGCCACTCTATATGTAGAAATATATTGGCAATAAAAACCAGTCACTGTGTGCCTTTCCCCAGTAGGGGATCTCTCACTTTTCTTTGATTTTTAAAGGCTTCAGATCAATAACTGGAGTGACATTATTAACAGCTCCCTCAACACCTTGGCCAGCGCTAATATTAAATCCATTACACCTTCTGTTTGACATTTGCAGTACAGCAGAAAGTGCTGTAGATACAGTCACATTGTCTGGGGACCGAGGTTGGATGTGGGGTGACTCAGATGGTTTCCCGTGCCTGACTTCTCAATTCAGTTCATCGATAGGAAACTTGAACCAATACAAAAAAAGAAAAAAAAGAAATCAAAGACCCCCCCCATATGCTAGTAAATGATTCACCCATAAAAGTACAAGTGTATCTCATATCTAAGTAGTTTTCAAAAGAAAATATTGATCTGATCCTCAGATAAATTTTTACATTCTTTATTGCTATTCCTAAACATTTGTTCCTCTAATTATATCACTTATTATGAAAATCACCTAATAAATTCAGAGGAATTGAGTTCCTGTAGAATCAGGAGCTGATCAAATGTACCCCAGCACAGAGGCATACGTAGAAAAATGCAGATTATTTCCATGCAGGCAAAGATTCTCCTGCTTCAATTTTGCTTGCCTTTAAAAGATTCAGGACACAGAGTAGGCGTAATAGCATAAAGATCATATGACTACAATGATTATCTTAACCCTCTGTAACAGGCTAGATCTGCCTGAAACTTCAGACAAAACACAATAACCTGTATTTTTGACAACCAATGGTTAATCATGCTGCTGTAGTTATTTTTCACCAAAAGTACTGTCTCATACAGTTTGCTAAATTGTCTAAATCCTGGTGCAGTATTGATTTCGCCCTCTATGCGCTCGCACCCATTCAGCAGGCTGTAAGAACCTCTTGTCCCGGCCGAATTCTCTCCTAAGCAAGACCCAGGTATGTTACTCCCGGCAGTGGTCCTACAGCTGGGAGCTGATTGTTAGCTAGTGGGAAACAAACCACTGGAGACAGAAAGGAAATTTTACATTAAAGCGAGAAACATGACAAGGAAAGCTGCCTGTGAGGTTAAGTGAAAAAGCAGGCTACCAGAACAGGTCTGTATGTTATGGTCTTATTTTAGTCAAACAAACAAACAAAAAACCCCATGACATACCTATGTATGTATACACATATACAGAAACAAAATCTGGAAGGATACCTATTGTATATACATGAACAGTGGTAATTTTGGGGTAGTGGGATGTTGGTTAGTCGTCTTTATTCTCTGAACCTTTCATAATGAGTGTGAATTTTATAATTGGAAAAAATCCAGCTGTTTTAATAATAAGAAGGAGCAAAGAAAACAGAACAATTTGATGACCTAACTGAAGGAATATTATTCTTTGTTTTCAAAATAGGGAGATTGTTTTTCAAGTTCCTCCAGGATTTCTGGAAAGAGTTGCTTTCCTGTTTATTAAGCATTTAAAAGATGTGACACTGAAATTTATTAAAAAAAGAGGATAGCACTCATAATCCCAAGATTACAGAATTATTAAGAGTAATGAAAAGACACAAGTGGATTACAAACAGAAAATGAAGCATCCACACGTCATGTTCCAGAGGTTCTCTGCTCCTCACACTGCAGGAGCCTGCAGGACAGCACAGAGCAGTCTCTCCCAAAATGTTTGCCTCAACCCCTACATAGGCGCTCCAGAACTTTATAACTTTTTAAACAAGGCCACCCATTTATTGTCTTATGCCTGCCTTAAGATTTCTCTAAAAGAAATATCATATTTACTGAACTATTAATAAATGTGCATACACATAAAATATTTTGGGGGATTTGCTGTCAACCGATTTTTTTTTCTCATTATTTTGAGACTGGTTCAAGACAAGATAGTCACAGGGCTGGCGCTTCAAAGAAACAGAATTCCTATGACGGCACAATATCACTGCCTCTTAGGCTGGTTGAGTCACTTATTTCCTTTTATTGTAATGCCAAATGTTATTTAGAGTGCAGTCACTTAGTAATGCTACACTGAACACATCAGGGCTTCTGAGAAATTCCATACCTACTAGTCCTTTCCATTTTCACAATCACCACACATTGATATCCCTTTACCAACCAATTTACACTACTATTTAAAAAAGAATCTGTGTTTTATCAGAGTTTAAAAGATTGTGATGCAACGAACAACAGTCTTCAAAACTATTCCTTCATGTTATTAAGAATTAGGAAATCTCGTTAAAATTCTTTCAGCTTTTAAGAAACATAAGCGGCTTTGGGATGTAGTGCCTGACATGAACTTGTAAAGTAATTCCCTTGGAGCCATGATCTGCAGGAGTGGAGATATTAAGTTAAAGGTAGCACCCTACACACTGCTTTTCAGAATCTGAGCAGACAATCTAAATGCCTTCTTAAGCCAAAGACTGAAAATAACCCAGACTACAGACTTTTAGGGCAAAGACAGTCTGACATTCTGTAAAGTAAGAGACACTCACCACCAAGGAAGAGAAACCCTTCTTACGCAACTGTCGCTAATGAGCCCGAGTCGTTAAGGAAGGTAGAAAGAGTTTTCAATTTTACTAGTTAGGGTGGCTCAAGGAAGGCTGGGAGGCAGGGGGAAGAAACCCAAGTAAATTTTCAATCACATCTCATTGTTAAATGACAGAGTAACTTTAAAGCAAAGATGGACGGTAACAGAGAAGATATGTTACTCTCCTAATATGCAGAATTAAAGGATGCTAAGTGAGAACTGAGTTCTAACAGTGTACCCAGAGTTGTTTCATGCATACTGGTGCTTCACAGAAGGCATGGGACTTAGCGTAATTCCTATACTGAGTCTTAAATTAGTTTGATTTTGACTCTAGCTTAGGATATCTTAGCAGAACTGATTTAGACGCTATGGATTCTTTTTTCTCCCAAAGTCTCTTCCAAGTGACAAGTCACCCTTAACATGTGTTTCAGGAGACGTCAAGCTCAGTATGAATCAACAGTGTCACCTGGCCATCAGGAGGACTGAATTCAACCTTAGGGTGCATTAACAGAAGTATAGTAGCCTCGACTAAGAAAGGTGACAGTCCCTCAGCTTTGTACTAGTCAGAATACATCTAGAGGGCTATGCTCAGAACCACATTTTTAGAGGGTCACCAACAAACTGAAGGACAGCCAGGGGGAGGGCGACTAGGGTGGTGAGGGGCTTAGGAACATGCCATTGAACAACTGCTGTGGAATCAGGGCCATTCAACCTGGAAAGGAGAAGGAAGGCAGGATTTGGTATCTCTGACTTCATGTATTTGAGAGACTGATGGGGAGGAAGGAGTAAATGTGAAACATGGTTCCAGAGGGCAGACCTTGGAGCAGTGGGGAGAAGTTGCAGCAAAGTAGATTTTGGCTCCATATTTAGGAATAACTTTCCATTAGAGCTGCTTACTGATGGAGTGGGCAGCCTTGTAAGCTGGTGAGCTTCCTATCAGGGGCAGGTTCCAGCAGAGAATGGAAGGTTCTCTGTTGGTTTTGCTGTAGCGGGATGGCGGCATAGGTTGGAGGTTGGATTCAAGGATCGCTGAAGATCCTTCTAAACTTGAGAGTTTGTGAGTCAGGGAAACAAAGTTCACTTTTCCAAGGCCTTAGTTCATAAAAAGGTTTAGAAACTTGAATTCTTACACACTGAGTGTTAAAGAGTTGTGAGCAAGCCAGGCTCCCCAATCCAACTCCAGAATGAAAGAGAGAAAACTGTTTTCATGTGCTGCTTGCCCAAAATGACCAGACATGAACGTTCTAATGACTAAAAGGAGTTCCAGTGATCTCACCGACACATCCATTCAGTAGAGTCAGTGAGATATGATATAACAACATATGACCTCCCTACCCGGAACGAAATTATTTTCATTTGTAAATGGTAAAGAGTAGTCTTAAATACTCCCTTTTCTCATGCATCGGGCTCATTGGAGAAGGATGCTCACCAATGCTAGAGAATAATGCCCTAGAAGCTGCAGTCAACCTAAATGAGGAAAGATGGATTGGTTTTAGATGGAATTCCATTAAAATATTTCCCCAAGAGGCAAATGTGTTTTTTCCCTTCCGTGTGAGCAAACACATTGTGAGTATTTCTAAACAGGTCAAATCAAAGTATTGTCTTGGAAGTATGTAGAGTTATTTTAATATTAATCTTAAAATAGCTTTTTCCATTTTTCCTTCTATAAAATGCTTCTGTGTTGCAAATCTGTTTTAAAACAACATCTCAAGTAAAGTACAACCATCTTTAAAGAGTGCAAAAATAATTTTCCAAGTAAGCAAATAAAACTTTGCACTTCAAATCAGGCCTTGATTCATTAAAAATCTTAAACTTCTCATGAGAAAAATTAACATTTAAACCACTGCTGCTTGGCCAAGCACTCCACCACACAAGAATATGAAATATCTCCTCTAAAAAAGTACAAAAAGGACAAAACCACAAATGTGGAACTTCAATTAATTTAAAGCCCCAATCAGCACAGAATAAATCCTTCGCAGATCTAATTACCAGCGCTCTCGGAAGACCCAGGCCGACCAGCCAATCTTCCCCGTGTTTGAACAGCTTGATGAACTAGGGGACTGATGGATATCAAGTCATTTTGTTTAATTTATAAATGGATTTTCCCCTAATACTTAAATTATCATCAGTACAACACAATGAAAATGGGAACATTCTGAATGCAAAGTCTATAAGAGTCCTGGAAGGAATCCCAATGAGGAATGTCACCTCTGTTCATTCCTCTATACAATTGATCTAATTAAATACTGAGGGTGGAAAGGCAGTTTAAAATGTAGCCATTTCTGTTTTCTTTTTAGCCTTAATTTATCTGTTCACATCTTTCAAGTACCTTCTGATGCTTAAAAAAAAAAAGAAACCAACATTTCTCCAAGTCCGTGATACTTTTAATTCTCCACAAGCTAATATTCAAGAAGCCTTTGCCATAGATTTTGCTGAATAATAAATAAATTCATTAGATTTAGTCCATGGTAAAAATAAAAGGAAGAGGGCTTTCCAAATCTGAACCTTTTCCCTCCAGTAATGTGAAAGGGAAACTAAAGGAACTAGTACCTTCCATATGTATTGTTCAACTGAAATTAGATGTCTGGATTATACTTATTAAAATGTCTCCTTATTTTCGAATATCTTCCTTATGTAATTACTGCACGGGACAGAAAGCTGCATGGAATTGTTAAATACCATTAAACCTATTTATAGTCTCTTCACACTAGTGACTTGAGTGCAATCATTGGCAAAGGTCCTGCTCACCAACCTATGCATTGGGATTGCAATTCCCACCTGGCTCGGGTGTCTCGGACTGGGAGGAGGAAGACGCTGAGCTGGCTCCGTCCTCAGCGGTTCCTTGTGAGAGGAGACCCCGCCCAGGCGGGAGCTTCATGCCCAGCTGCTCTGCCATCTCCACGTGGTCCCCAGGGTGGACATAGTCAAAGACACTGCTGCCTGTCAGCTCCACCTAGAGGGGAAAAGAAAGGGTGGGAGAGAAAGGTGTCACAGGCTTTTCCGTTTTCAAATGGAGCACCACTGTGATTCAGGTTCTCATCAGAAAAGGAAATATATGCAGCCCCAGAAACAGTCTTTGTTCTAAGTCTCTATCCTCAAATGCTTAGGGATTCTTGAAGTTGAATGATTTTTTTCACATGCATTTATTTAGCAATTGTTTAGCCCAGTTTTTTCTCATATAGTGTTGTTTGCATAAAGCCAAAACATTCTGTGAAATGTGCAGGAGTCTGCCTGGCATTCTGCTGTTTGATCCACGCATCATCAGATACTTGCATGTTTGGTGTCAACCGGATGATTGACTGAATTCTACAGTTTTCTTATTGAGAAGTTTGGTCTCTGTATAGAAACAGCCAGAGATAGTGGATGAGTATTTTCCTTAAAATACACAGATTTATATGTATCAGCTTATTTCTATGTAAATTTAAATGGAAGAAGTGCTGCTTACAAATATATGCAAAGGCATAATGTTTTCATTAAATATTACTCATTAGCTCTGTAATCATATGGAGAATTTTCCATGCAAAAGAGGTCAGCTGGGGTCTGAAGCAGCCATTTTTTTTTTCTGCTGGTATCAGCTTGTTTTGCCTTCAGTCTAATAAAATACATGGTACAAATCTCCTTGAGGGCTTTTAAAAAAATGTTTTATTTTGTATACTCTTTGTATTAGGCTGACTCTAAAGGTAGAGAATGAATCTCAGATATCAGAGGAGGGTGGGCCTGAAATGGAGGCACTGCCCCTTCCAGTGCTGTCAGGCGTGGCCCCTCTCTGGGTTGGGTGCTGTCTGAGGGGGCAGAACTTGCTGGTAAGGACTGGATTTACCTCTGTTCTCTTCTGATGCTATAACTCTTCATTCCTTCCAAGAATAGTAACAACGCTCCTAAAATAATGTAGTTGGGTTATAGGTACTGCGACAGGGAGAGATGTATCAGCAACAGAACAAGAAAAAGCTCTTTCCTGGGTCACTAATGGGTTTCCCACTCCTCTGGAGTTTAATGGTCTCAGGCCAGGTATGATGTACCATGGAAATTGCCAGAAGTTCAGGCTGTCACAAGTTTCTTGGGGGATATTTACCTGGACCCGCTTCTAGCCTCATCTCCCTTTCCTGTGTAATTTGCAGCACCCCTCCAAATTCCACTGAGTTCCTGCACTCTTTTTGTTGCCAAGAAGGAAGGCTGGCGGAAGGCGAGCTGTCACAGAGCGTGTAATACCCAGAGCAATTATTATCCCCAGAACTCCAAGTCCCGGCAAAATGATCACATCTACTCCCAGACACTGTTTGATTAAAATCTTAACAGCCTACACATCTTCAACATCTATCAATTAGCAGAGGTATAGCCAGAAAAATGGGAGGCTAAATTCAGTTTGGTTAATAGCTATTCCTGAAAAAGGCTCGCATAACTTTTACCGAAAATGAGGTACTTTCTCTTTGCTATTAAATTACACTCTCCTCCTGTATTACCCGACTACTGGCTCTATCATTTTACAATAACTATTTCCTCCACTTGATATTGTTACAGAGCGTAAATCAGGATTCATAAGTGATCAGTTCCTACCCTCTGGGAGGGAGGGATTACATGGAAATAATCCCTTTAATGTGCGCCTTGCCTCTAAGCATTTCACACAGCAATAAATGGGTAAACTGACTTTGAGCAATTAAGAAATTAAATGAAACTAATAAAATGTGTGTTTTAATATTTCTTGATGGTTATTTTGTTTGGGGATTAGTGAATATGAGGAAGTCGACAATTCATTTAACCTCTGGGCTTCAGTTTCCTATTCTGAAAGTGGCAGTACCGCGGCTCTGTGGGACTGTGGGGGTGGGGGTACTCACACTGCATTCCCCCGTGGATGGCACCCCCTCGAGTGTCATTCCCCGGGCAGGTGTAAGGCAGCGGCCTGAGAGCTGGGACGAAAACAAGAGTTGCTCTACCTGCCTCACAGCCTAATTTTGAAAATCCAATGAAACCATGCAGAGGAAATCACTGTGAGAAATAAGCACTAGAAAACGCCTGCTGTTGTTGCTGCTGTTTGCTGGATGAGCACGGATGACACACGGACATGGATGTTCCTGGGGAAGCTTGGTGAGGAGTTCCTGGGGTCTGCATGGTCACTGTGGGGCATCACTTTGATCTGCAGGGTGTGTAGCAGAAGTGACATGCTTTGAGCCTCAACTACAACAATATTAGCAGCTGCCTACTCCTATGTACAAGTACTTTTCATACTTTTCTTTAGTTAATCCTCATAATGGTCTTTTGAACTGGTCTGATGATCCCAATTTTACGGAAGAGGAATCCGAGGACTAGAAAAGGCCAATATTTGGTTTAAAGTCTTCTTGACTCAACCTGCCGCCTCTTGGGTAGCACATTTGCAGTCAGAGAGGCTGAGCAGAGCCCTCTGAGCTCCCCTAGCCTCCGGCTTCACTTTTATTCAGGAGACAACACCGAGCACCATGGAGGGAGAAGGCTGGGGGCAGGCAGCCTGGTCATCCCCTGGCCTAACGATGCTTTGCCATTGGACTCTGGGGCCCAAAGAGGCACTAAAACAGGTGTACTAAACTGAAATAGACATGGGGTATATGGAGGTCTACTTATATACAGACGTTGAGTTGTCATTGTCCTTGTCATCCTCAGCGTCACATCTCACATTTATCTATCACTTTCAATGTTTTTCCTACTGTTTTCACTTCACTTAATCAGATTTTAGAGCTGGAGGAGACCTTAAAAACCATCCATTAATACCCCCTTATTTAATAGGTGAAAACTTGACACACTTTGAGAGGTTAAATGCTTGTTCAAGTTTAGCCAGGTGTTTAGGGTAGAAGCAGGGCTGCGAGCCCAGCTGGCTAACGCTCAGTTGACCACTTTTCTCATGAAACCCTTGTCTGATTAGTTTTTTCTCTTATGAAGACTGACGGGGTAAGACAGACTCAGAACTCACCTGCTCCTAAATTCTGGGCCTCAAAATAGACTGCAGAAACCGAGACTGGGGATCTTTTACTTGACGGGCAGACATTACTTCATGTGAACTTGAAGCAGGAAAAATAAATAGAGCTCTAGTCCCCTATTACTATAGTCAATCAGGCACCCTCAAATCCCCAGTTACCAACTCTTCCAAAACTTTTGCCCACTGAGAACTAGGACTAGCGTCTTGTACATACTACGTCTATCACAAATGTTTGCTGAATGAATAAAAGATGGATATTTAGGCCTGAAAAAAATTTGCTTTGTCTGTGCTTGATTTGGACAAGTTTAGGATGGTTCTGTTATATTATTTATGGCATTATTATTATAACATTATTTACTCTGTAAAATGAGTTACAATACAGCACCATAATATATTCATGTCCAATAAGTATTTGTCATGTGCATTGAGGCCTAAACTGTCTTCTCTAGAAGCCAATGGAGTTTAACTGAGGATGGCATTGTATAAACGCTGGGAAAGAGCAAGTTTTAAGGAACTCGTTAAGATAATATGGCCATCTTTTATAACTGCCTTTTTCTCCAATCTATAACAGAACAGTGGTTAGTTGGTTAGTTCATTATCTGAATTTTCAGATAGTTTCATAAAAATTATTTCTTAACTACTCCTTCAAATCACCAACAGGAGAAATTTAGAGAAATTTCATTTTCCATTGATCACTGGTTCTATACGCAATCCTTAATTGTGATCTACATAATGAAAAGGTCTAAACTTTTCTCCTCCCTAATACTGTGTTCTCATTAGTGCAAATGGTGTTATAAAGCAAATGTGAGAACCTCTTCATTTTATAGGAAATTCAATTACTTTATACGGTAGTAAAAAACCAAAAACAAACATATTCTGTTTATTAAACTCAAGAAACAGACCCATGGGACCCTGAATTGTCTTCCTAGCACAAGAAGGAAGAGTAGGCCACACTGTGTCCATCCTTGCTCACTCAGTCACCTTTACTCCAGCTGAGTGTTCTAAAAGAGACATTCCTCTCTCACATCACTTAGTCCATTAGAAAACAGCTCAGCACGTACAAGGGGCAGGAGATGGCAATGAGTAACAAGCAGTCATATCCAGAAACAGCCTTTTGTTTCATCTCCTTTCTCTCTGCCTCTCCCGACTGAATGCTACCATAGATTCCTCCAGGACGAACCATGGCCACGAGTGCATCCTGCACAGTCAAGCTAAACCACACAACCTTCCTCAAATTTATTTCACATCTGTTAGCTGGCATGTAATTTGCACACTAGACACAGTTGATTTGGTAACTCCGAAGTTTCCTGGAAAAAAAAATGTAAATATATTACACAGTGGTTTGAGTTGACTTTTCCATGTCAGGTCATTGTACCCTGCTGTTAGATAGGATGGAAGACTAATTTGTCTTTTCATACATCAAGCGAGCATGTCAATAGCCTTTGCCTGGCCCCCTGGGGTGAGCAAATACTTTTTAACTACAGCAACGTACTAACAGCGCAAATCATTGAATTTAGTGCTTTTTTGATGGAAAGGGTTTGGTACAAGTGAGGAACAGGCAGCTAGTCATCTCGATATCGGAACACCTTAAGAAGATAATTTTGTAAAGAAAGACCATAAAACCCATTTCTTTCTTTCTTTAAAATTATGTCAGTCTTAGGCATAACATAAAGTTCACTTTGATCCTGTAAAAAAGGTCACTCAAGAACTGCCATTTAAGGTAGAATTTCCTAAACCTTTTGTAAGTTTCTTTTTGTTTTTTGCAGAGGAAGACTAGCCCTGAGCTAATTTCTGTTGCCAATTCTTCCCCCGTTTTACATGTGGGCTGCTGCCACACCATGGCTGACCAGTGGTATAGGACCATGCCCGGGATCTGAACCCGTGAACCTGGCCCGCCAAAATGGAACACGCCAAACTCTGATTTTTTTAAAAATTTCTTGAGGGCACTAATACTGAGAGAACAGGAGGTGGGGTTGATTAAGCCCTTTTTGGGAGTCTTTTGCAGCCAGGTCCCACTCCCACAGTGGGTGTCAGCAATATTTGGATACAAGGTCATGGCTAGAGAGGACTATGTTAGTGGCAAGAGGTTTGGAAACCTAACTCCCATGTTAGACTTTCAGATCCACTGTGAGCCCCTGACATCCTGGTTAGAAAATCCTGACCCAGGATAAGCTGGCAATTCTGTCTCACCATGGCAGGTTAGGATTTGTAGTTTTTTTGGGGTCACGTTTATATTATTGAGGGATAATAAAGTGATAAAAGAATAAAATATAATAAGATGTGATAGCTTGATTAGCATAGGTTTTCTTTGGATTTACTGGTATCTTAATGCCATCTTCATACCTTCCGACGTACTGCAGAACTCTACTGAATATTTATGAACTGTTTTGACAGAAACTTGATGTTCTTTACTGCTCTGTCTCATTCTATGTATTTGCTGACTTATCTGAAGAAAAACACATAAAAGCATTGGGTCTGTTACAGAAATTCGTGTATAAATTAGTAGAACAAGAAGAAAGAAAGGTTCTATATCAGAACGATGAGGTAGAATGAAAAATCCTTCAATGTCATCAAATAAGAAAACGAATCCACTCTCTTCTTACAGATGTGCTAACAAAGCCTTCCCTTAGAAGAATCTGAGCTAAAAGATACCATATCATGTGTTTATTTTATCTTCAGAAATAAACATTTCAACTCCTTTGGGAATCAGTGAGGCCAAGTACTGCTTTTGTTTTTTTATATACTTTTCTATAACCCCTGGGACGCCCAACTTGAGAATTTGCAACCACAGTATCCAAAGAGAATAGCGCATGATCAGCTCTGAACTTTGATTAAGAAGTGTCAGAAGATAATTCCGGTGGATTTCCTAGTTCTCAGAGAGGAAAAAGGAAAAGGCAGACTGTTGGAGAAATGGAACAAAAGAGGAAATAAAGAACAAATTGCAGATACTGATTCAAACTTAAACACTTATTTGGAACACTCGGCCTGCCTTTGTGACCATCATGCCCAATATAGTCATGTATTGGGATAATGACGTTTCAGTCGACTGCATATATGATGGTGGTCCCATAAGATTAGTGCCATATAGCCTAGGTGTGTAGGAGGCTATACCATCTAGGTTTGTGTAAGTACACCCTATCATGTTCACACAATGACGAAATTGCCTAATGATGCAGTTCTCAGAATACATCCCTGTCGTTAAGTGACGCACGACTCTAGTTGAATTGATCAACTCTGATTGCTAAACATTCAAAAGTGTTAGATGGATCATTATAGCGACTCAGACTCCAACTGAGCATATTTAAAATACTTCTAGAAATAGTCTGTGTATAAAACAGATCCCGATTTTGAAGTCTCCCCCATTTTTTTCTGAGTAAGAAATAAATTATATGCTGCATTTCATTTCTTCTTGTAATCGTGGATCAGGTACTTCTCCATCACCCCACATTATGGAAGCAGTGGCTTTAGAAAACTTTTAATATGTCAGTATCCTTTTCCTTTCATTAAGAGACACTGGTTAAAAAAAGAACCTGGAGAATGCTGTCATGCTGAGGGGACATGACATCACAAGAATGAGCCCAGGGACTTGTGAAAGTGACTAAATCAAGAAATTTTAAAACCTTGCTCTACAAGATTCCTACAGTTATGAAGTTTTAAAGTGTCTATAGGCAGGAAAGGCCAACTTAATTTTTTTATTTTATTTTTTTTAAAGATTTTATTTTTTTCCTTTTTCTCCCCAAAGCCCCCCAGTACATAGTTGTATATTCTTAATTGTGGGTCCTTCTAGTTGTGGCATGTGGGACACTGCCTCAGCGTGGTTTGATGAGCAGTGCCATGTCCGCGCCTAGGATTCGAACCAACAAAACACCGGGCCACCTGCAGCGGAGCACGCAAACTTAACCACTCAGCCACCGGGCCAGCCCCAGGAAAGGCCAACTTTTTAGCACTTATCACAGTGCTGGGGAGAAGCAAAAAAAAGGATGCAGTTGGAGGTTATATCACAGTAAAAAGTGAAATGATGCCAAGAAAGAAGCATTAACGATCTTAAAAGTTAATCTCCCTTCTCTGAAGATCAAATGAATAGTAAGATGTCACTTTCAAAGCTTCTTCATTACCTTGGTGGTAAGAGACCAATCAACATAAAATACTTGATATTGGCATAGTTAATCCATTATCCTCAAATTTTACATGGTTCAATATTTGTCATTTAAATCTGGATACACATTGAGATACATGTTATGCATAGCCAGACTTCAGTATCAATATATTTCAATTTTTAGTTGTTTTTGTTATTCTCATAGTGAATTTTTTTCCTCTTCCTTCTTTTGGTCATGTGAACAAGAAAAGCAGTAAATGCTTGTAAGTTACGATTGAAATTTAAATTTTTTCCTGATTCTAAATAGCCCTTTTACTTTAAAGAAAGGTAAATAGATAAGGAAAATAATAATAATTATGGGGTGGACCTTCTAATTGTTTTTTGGAAGTTACACAGGGTATTTTATTTTATTCTAGTCACAGCAAAACAATATGGTTTATATGACTAAAACTTTGGATACGTTTCATGCACATAAATAATACAATTAATCATTTCTGATTGTTTTTAAAGGGGCTACTCTATGATGGAAGAATAGCAACATCACCAGGAACTAAGTCACAATGTTTAAGTGATGCTGTTGAGAGAAAAACAAAAAAATAACAAAACCAGAAAGGTTTAACAAAGATAATTTGGTTGTACATCTCCAGAGATCTTCAGGTCTAAGAGAAAGCAAAACAAAAGGAAGATCTTGCTCAACTGATATCTTGGTTTCTGACTGGAGCATCACGTCAATGCTAGAGCTGCTACATTTGAAACATCTGGTTCTCCTCCTCCTTGTCACTGTGAGGGGTCTTGAAAAATCTCATCCAAGAAAATCACAAGGTGTACAAAAATATTTTAGCCATTGTAGAAGGTGGGTGGTTAGCCCATGTCAAGAAATTAATTTGGGAGTTAATAACCCAATGAAGAGAACAAGGAGGAATAAAATTCTCTGTGCTGTGATCAATTACTGACCCTTTCAGAACCTTCCCTGTTGATATGTTTTAGCACATCTTGGGAGCTTCCTGAATGCCATGTAGGCACCACAGGGCTAGTGTATAATTTATTCCTAGTGAATTACCACAATAAAAAGGTCTAATAAACTTCTATTTTATTTTGGCTGTTGTAACTACCAACTGTGGTAGCGTTTGAGGTTATTTTCTATGAAGCAAGTCAATATCCTGAGCACTCTCTAGGTGCTACTTTAAAGGAATAAGTTAAATTCACAACTGTTTAATAACAGACTGTGAGTTCGTTTTGTTAGAATAGGGAATGTAAATAGAACTGGCAAGTAGAGAAAATGAGTCCAAAGAAAGGAGGCATTCCACAGGCTAAACGCAGTGCTCTGTTTTTCTGGATGTTTGCGGGAGGCGGCGGTGGGGAAGTTGGATGGTGGTGGGGGGAGGAAGCCCTTTTGGGAATCTGATAAATTCTATGGTCTGGCTCACTAGAAAAATGCTCTGATAACACACATATAATTTGGCATTTTATTTCACGGGTTTCAGCTATCCCTGCAGTTTATCCACGAACATTCTCTGAGCTGTGCTGTTCAATATGGCAGCCATGTGTGAATACTGAACACTTGGAAGGCCACTAGTCTGAATTAGAATATGCTATAAGGGTAAAATAACACGAGGTTTCAGACTTAGCACACAAATTACAGGAATGCAAAATACTTTATATTTTATATTGACTACAAGTTAAAATAATATTTTGGATAGATTAAATATATCATCATATTATTAAAATTAATCTCACTTGTTTTTATTTTTTTAAATGTGGCTACTAGAAAATTTAAAATTACACATGTGGTTTATAATTTATTTCTACTGGACGGTGCTGCTCTGGAACCACAGCACCCTTGGAGTAGAAGAACATGAAGTATGAGAACACCATGAAGATGAGATTAAAGGGAAGAGAATCAAACAGGAGATACAGAGGGATGTCTTTAGAATAAAAGGACTGAATTTCTAGACTCAATCTATAATTTAATTAAAAGACGTTAATCAATCAAATATTTCTTGATCATTTGCTCTGCAAGACACTGAATTGGAAACTAACTCAGCACCTGCCCCCAAGGAGCCTACAATCCATTTTGGAGTGATAAACACTTAAAAAATTAAATGACATGGGTGTGGCCCCGTGGCCTACTGGTTAAGTTCAGCACACGCTCCTTTGGCAGCCTGGGTTCTGTTCCCACTTGTGGACCTACACCACTCGTTGGTGGCCATCCCGAGGAAGTGACCCACATACAAAATAGAGGAAGTCTGGCACAGATGTTAGCTCAGGATGAATCTCCCTCAGCAAAAAGAAAAGAAAAGAAAAGAAAAATTTAAATGATGTGACAAAAATATATGACAGCACAACATAGTATATGATTCATTTGTTATATGAGTATTATGGATCATTCCCTGTCAAATTTCTCAAGATCCAAGAGGATTTCCTTAAAATGCAGAGTCATGAGTTCCCGGAGACTCTGCCTCCAAAGATGTGGGGTAGGGCCCGAGATTTTGTATTTTTAGGAAGCTCCTGCATGCTGCTAGTTCATGATGTAGACTTTGAGTAGCTCTGACGTGGATGAGTCCAGAGGCGGTTCTAAACCAAAAGTATCTGGAAGGGCAACTCCTATGCTGGTTCCACACAGAGAAGAGAATAAGAAAGGACAGGTGGCTTTGATGAAAAGATGGGAGCAATCCAAGACACAGAGGGTCCTAACTACGCTGGAGTTTACAAGGGCAGGGGGGGTGTGCTAACACTGCTCTTGGGTTAAGTCTAGGACATTGGGAAGTCATTAGGTAGAGGCTCCATGACACTAGGTGATTGATTTTGGCCCTAAGGAGATGGATCTATGCTAGTGTTCATTAAACCTTTTTTTTTCTTTTAAAATATTGAAAAACAGCTTCAATAAATCATTTATAGGAAATGTATCTTGTTTCTCTTCTCAAGTCTATATCTCAAAGACAGTTTTCTCCCATAGACCTAAGGCTGAAATAATAGCCACATACTGAAGCCCTAGATCCAAGATTTTCATCTCATTTGTTCCCATATCTGGCACACTGAAATCAACTCAGTTTATGATGGATGAGCTTTTGTTTCCCATGGGTAAGCACAAAACCCATGGTGTGCCCTATGTAATTCTTAATCTAGCACCTTCCTTCTCCAAAGAGCCTTTAGTAGGTTTGTCGTCTTTTTACCTGACCACGCATCCAGCAACAGACCTATTACTCAACTTCTTCTCCTAGGATAGGCAGAAAGAACTCAAGATGAAGAGCAACTTCTTAATGCTGGGCAACCACAAAACCTCAAGAGGTCTGATCTATCTCAACACCAAATACTTTGGCTATCTATACATTTCCATGTTGTCTAGAGATGGCGTTATGGCCCAGTGACTAAAAGACTCTTTCAAAGTTTTCCTCCAGGTTGTGAACCAACAGCCCTTTATAATAAACTCCACTTCCTTAAGAGGAGCATTGTACATTGGAAGTTACCCAGACAAACCACCTGCAGTGTGGTGCTTCACTGATTTGAACAAAATTTACCAATTCATTTGACAAGCTTTACTTACAGTTATCAAAACCTTCAAGTTTCACCATACCCCATCAGTTTTGCTTTAAAAACCAATAGAAGAACAAAAAATATATTGGTTGAGAAAGCTTTGGGGTGGGTGGGAAGAGAGGGGTGAAAACTTATCAAAAGTAAAATTGGATTAAGAGTCAATCAAAATCCAACTGTGAATTTATCATTTCAATGAATTTCAATGAATGGTTTAAAATCTGTTTGAAATCTATTTGAAAATGAATATGTAATAATATAGACATATCTCCTTTTCAAAGCCAGTATTGTCAGATGTATTCTGAGCATTATAATTCATGAACAGAGTGGATGACTATTTGAAAAGTATTAAAATGAGCTGACTTTTCAATACAAGTGTCTTCACAATAAGTTTTTCTATTCTGGGCAATTCAGAAATGTAGACAATTGTGCTAGAAAAATAATATGTATTGTAATATTCATTGTACAGTAGTAGTGTAGTAAGTGGCAATTCTGGACATTACAAGAGACACAGGATTATTTTCTGTGATTGCACAGAGAATACTTGGATTTCTTGTGAAGCTTTTGCATTGGAAATGAGATTCATCAGTCTGAACGGGGCAGGGTTAGAGCCCTTAGCAACATGCTTATTTTGTAGAAGGTCACTCAATAATAACTTCCTCTGCCCTCGAAGCTTATTAAGACTGACTGGCATATATTAATGAAAACACCTGATTCTCCAACCATAAAACCCAGACAAAGACTTTATTTTAATATTAAGGAAGGAACCCTTAATTAGCAGGGTTTCAAAAATGTCAGCTTCTTCTATTAGCTGTTCTGGTCCATCAAAGCCATAATCCCAACTGTCAAATTTCATCACATGATAGACAGTTTGCCGGCTGTCTTTTTTTTTTTTCTTCTTTTACTGATCATACAGACTGGAGCTTTTAAAAAATTTTTTATTTTGCCATCACATTTAACAACTCATTGTGCATTTGCCTGTTACACTCTTGATTTTACTGCTTTCAAAGAGTCTTAGCACATGTCAGCTCAAAAGGGTGGGGGGAACACTGCAGAAACACAAGTATTACATGTGAATACATATGCATTCTTAGACGTGTAATTAAGGATTCTTGGAAGACCTGGGCTTGCTTCTATTGATCGCCTTCATGACTATGTAAGTGTGCTGTCCTGAAAACACAGACAAATAAAACAGTCTCATAGATGATTTCCCATTTTTGATGTGTCAAGGAGAATAGGGCAAATTCTGAGGAAGAATCCAGGATTTCTAAGATAAACATTCATCACTATTAACCATGAGCATACCTGCCTGTTGCAAGGAATTCATTAGAGCATTGAAGGCTTTGCATTGCCCTTCAGAAGCAAGATAAAATGAGTGCACCCAGCAGGACAGAATAAATACATAGCTCTTAAAGTATTTGTGTTTTAATCTGATTCAAAACATTTACTGTTGATTAAATCCTTGTGCAAATTGAAAATTTCATGCTATCCCCACCAAGAGGAATACAAAAACACAAACCAAAATCAAAACAGGGATGACTCAAGGATTTCATGGGCAACTTTTGTGAAGACTCAACGGCAGCTCTTTCTTTATCCACAAAAGAACAGGAAAGCCTCAAGGGCAACATTTCCAGTGTTTAGGAATGAGTTATGACAAATAAAAGCTGGAGGATAAACTGCCGGAGATGGCTGGGACCTGGTCGACTTAACTGCTAAAGACTGGGAAGCTCTGAACCATTCTCATTAATGACGATCAGGGACTCCATCAGAGAACAGTGTGTTTTCTTAGCTCACCTATTTGGCCTCAATGAAGCAATGGGCAAATCAGATCCTTTTTTTTTAAAGATTGGCACCTGAGCTAACAACTGTTGCCAATCTTTTTATTTTCCTTCTTCTCCCCAAAGCCCCCCAGTACATAGTTGTATATTCTAGTTGTAGGTCCTTCTAGTTGTGCTATGTGGGATGTGGTCTCACCGTGGCCTGATGAGCGGTGCCATGTCCACGCCCACAAACCAAACTGGCGAAACCCTGGGCCGCCGAAGCGGAGCACGCAAACTCAACCACTTGGCCACGGGGCCGGCCCTCACATCCATTTTTGTTAGCACTCAGGTATTTATTTTCCCCTTTTTACTTTAACATTTCTTCCTCCTAGACTCCTAGCCAGAAAGGCTATCCCTCTGGTAATTTTGCATATTCTTTACTTATCTCATCCATTTCTTCGATGTGGAACAACCCAACTTCTCTCTGAGCTTCAGGAGAGCTGCCCTGGGAGGAGCTGGGGTGACATCAAATCCCCTTGGAAAATGCTCAGGGGTTTTCACTGTAGTAGAGTTCACTTGGTTCCTTTCTTCCTGGGAAGTCTTTCTGTTTCTACCACTGACCATCCCTTTGATTTTCTCAGCATCTATTCTATTGTTTCAACAGCCCTACATAAACACAGACACAAAACAAAGCCAATAATCTCAATTTCAAGTCACTAATGAGTCATTATCACGTTAATGCTACTTTTTTTTGCTTCCTTAGATGAAATAGAGATAGTTCAAGGTGCATTTTCTGGTAACCTATTAGTTGAATTTACAGCCAGCCCTTCCATGCTATCTAATGGCTATGGGTGACTGTTCACAATTGCTATTCAGTCTCTCGTTCTAATTTTAATTGCATCATTTAGAAATGAAGTCCTGTATTTGAGACTGATAAGTTCCTGCCTCTTCTGCTGAACATTTAAAAAGGCACCTTTCAAGATAGCCAGACAAACAAGGTAAGTTTCTTAGACTAGAAACGTCTAGTTAGGTATTCCAGATAGTCAGGTTGTCTTACGGCTAACTGGTATGGGCACAGTGGGCTGGGTTTCAGAAGATTCTCTAATAATTACTTTTAGACACTCTTAATGGAGAATATTGCTTATGAATACAGACTCTAAAAGAAGATGACCTGAATATAAGCATTACCCACCTTGGGCAAGTTACTCTACTGTTTCCTTAACTATAAGGTAAAGACAATAATGTTTACCTACCTTACTCTTCTCAAAACTCAATGAGAATGCATGCAATGTGCCAAACAAAGCATATGACATATATTGAATGATCAGTGAATATAACTCATATTAATTCATGGGATTGTAAGCTTCCTGAGGACGGAAGCCACATCTATCTAGTTCACTGCTGTAACCCCTGGTACACAGTAGGTGTTCCATATATACTAAACAAATGAATGAATGAATAAATAAGCAAGTGAATAAATAAATGGCATTATAATTTTGTTGAGAAATGAGCTGATTCAGAAGGGTTTGGTAAGTGTTTGTGGTCCCAGAGTAATGGCTTATCAATTATGCCTATCCATTATCTTAATAGAAGCCTATGCTTGGGTTATTAAATCTGACCTGGGACTTAAAATCAAAAGTGTGGCACAGCCGTTAGGACCTCAACGAAATCACTAGAGTTTGATTCTGAAGCACATAAATAAACTACCATAAGTGGGGATGATCACAAGTCTCATGTTGAACAGAAAGATGGCTGCCCTAGATCTTTCTGGGATCGTGGATCCTTTGAGAATCTGATGAAAAGTATGGTTTCCTTCTCCAACTTCTCCCTGACATTGCAGATAACTTGAGGGAACTCACCGATTCTTGGAGCCCACCTCTGGGCTCCAGGTTAAGGAGTCCACCTCTGGGTTCCAGGTTAAGGAGTCCCTGAGATACCTCTGAAGCACCACGCTATCACTTTCCAACTAGAGCAGCCCTATATGGGTGAATTTTATTTGTTTTTGGTCTTTCAAAAAGCTTTAGCTTTGGGGCCAGCCCCGTGGTGGAGTGGTTACGTTCGCAGGCTCTGCTTCAGCGGCCCAGGGTTTTGCCAGTTCAGATCCTGGGTGCGGACATGGCACTGCTCATCAGGCCATGGTGGGGCGGTGTCCCACATGCCACAACTGGAAGGACCCACAACTAAAAATATACAATTATGTACTGGGGGGCTTTGGGGAGAAAAAGGAAAAATAAAATCTTAAAAAAAAAAGGTTTAGCTTGAAAAAAAACCTTTACTGTTAAAAGTAGTGTGAGAACAACAGTCCTAGACTTGTTGCCATACAACTGTACTTCAGGGGACATATGGAATCAAAGCTTTCAGAATAGGAGGAAAGGACAGAAATGGAAAGACCAAGAAGTTAAGGTGATATTATTAATGTAAAAGTGAATCATATGAACTACTGATTGAAGCATTAGCCTGGGAAGCAAAAGTCTGTTTTTCTTACTCCCTCCCTTGTCACCACTGATTCTTGACATGAGGGTGGACAAGTCACTGTACCTTTATTGTGTCTCCATTTTTTTTTCCTGAGGAAGATTGGCCCTGAGCTAACATTTGTTGCCAATCCTCCTCTTTCTTCTTGAGGAAGATTGTCCCTGAGCTAACATCTGTGCTAATCTTCCTCTATTTTGTATACGAGATGTCACCACAGCATGGCTTAATGAGCAGTGTTGTAGGTCCACACCCAGGATCTGAACCAGCAAACCCTGGGCCACTGAAACAGAGTGCGTGAACTTAACCACTATGCCCCTGGGCAGGCCCCTGTCTCTCCATTTTTTAACTCGTTACCTTGAAGAGATAGTCTCTGCTTCTTATGATCTTGATGGAGAATGAATTAGAAAACACCCATAAAATGATCTAAGTACATAAAAAATTGCCCTCACTTTATACAATGACTATTTACATAAGAGTGGAAGCCTCAGAGATGAAAGAAACAGGGAGAGATTTGTAGGAGCTTTGAGGAGTGTGCACTTGGAATAAGAAGCAATATTTGGTTGGAAAAGTCAGCATTTCTATCACCTCTTGCAGTCAATTTGACATCCCTCATCTGGAGCAGGATGTTATCCACTGAGTGAGACGCATTACGTACCCCCCCCGCAACCCCCCCCCCCCCCCGTAAAGGTAACACTATTATCTTTCTATGTAATGTGCATAATTAATACTTGTATATTTGGACAATTTCATGTGAAAAATATATCTGTGGGGACTATTATTACCAGAACAGGTTGAGTCACCAGGCACTGTGGAGGGATTAATGTGGAGGTATTAATGTGAAGACAGATGAAATATGTACTGACTCCCTCATTCTTTCTCCCCCTCTTTCTTAAAACAATTTAATGTGTGCTGTAGGAAAATTTTCATCTCCAGTCTTAAAAATGTCATACTTGTAGAGGAAATGAAAATGATTTGATCCAGGAACTGAAGGAACTTAACACTTTTCTACTTAGCTATTTGTATACTTATATTAAACTCTTTTCTAGGATGCAGGCTCCTCGATGTCTGGGGTGATATCTTAGTCATCTTTATAGTTCCCAAGACACCTAGCACTGTGCTCAATAAGCATTTGTTGATTTGATTAAACTGATGATCTTAAAATGCTTTCTCATATGTTGCCTCTCTCTTCCCTGGAAGCCTGGGTTATCATCACTGACTGAAGACCTGAAAAGCAGAACGTAGCGGCAGGCCACAGGCTCTCAGCTGCGTCAGCTGCGTGCTCAGGGCAAGAAGTCGGTTCTGCCTGACAGGCCAGGGCTCTGCTCTGAGACGTTGCTTTGATTGGAGGCAGGGTTGCTTTTGACTTTGGAGTTGGAAAGGCCAGGGTTTAAATCGCAACTAGGTCACTTGCTGCGTGAGCCTGAAGGGGTTATTTAACTTGTCAAGCCTCCATTTTCTCCCCCGTAAAATGGAGATATTACTACTTACTCTTGGGGTTGTGGAGATGAGTCATGTGCTTGGCATATACTAAGCAGTTAACAAATGGTCGCTATAATAATAACAACAACAACAACAACAACAACTATTATTATTACCCACGTGTACTCTTTTGCCCTGAATCAGAATTGGTAAGAGAAATCAATACATGCCATATGGTTAGCACAGTATTTTGCCAATTAGTTAGAAGTTCCCAAACTGCTAATCTTATGTTTTCAATGTATCTCAAGCACAATCCTCTTCATGTACATCTAGTTGTGAAAACAGTCTGATTAAACGGTGAGAATTTGATGCTACGCTTATTTTTTGCCTCATTAGCACAACAGCATGCAGAGGGACAAAGGGGTCACCTGGGAACGCAGTTGAGGCAGAACCACCATGTGAGAAAACTGGTGGCCTGAGAACGTAGGCTATACTCTCAGGAACTGTTCTCATAATTCATTGCTGCTCAGAGTGAAGGAAAAGAGGATATAACAGTTATTTTCAAATAGATAGAAAAGTGGATGCAAACTGCATGACTTTTATCCAACTTTGTGGTTTTTTGAGACCATGGGATGAAATGTTGACACTTGCTGCCTTGGAGAGACATGAGGAGATTAAATAGGGACTCTGTAGCTTTGTGCTCTTTCAAAAAGATGGCTGCAGGAAAAAGCAAACAACAACAACAAGGCAAAAAACTAAATAGAAAAGGATTCCTCGGACTTCCTGAGTCACCTGCATCCTTTCGTAAAGCTGAGTTAACATCCCCAGTCTTACTGGCATTTGTACAATTTCTAGTAATATAAACACAGCACTCTCTCTCTCTCGCTGTCTTTTAGTCATATATTTTGACAATACATTCAGATAAGAATATTGTTAATGAGCTATTAAGCATCTCTCTGAATTTCCTTCTACCAGCTGGCAGGGTAGGCATCTACCCTGTTGTGTAAAAGATTTCACAAAACCACATGCACACTTGGATTTATCTGGGCAAAGCAAGAGTTGAGATGACTTGCTATAAAACAAATAATGCAAAATGAACTGACAAAGGTATAGAGAAAACAGCTGTGCTATTTTTTATTTAATACCGTTTTTTAGCCTGAATCTGTCTCAGAATGTATTGGGGGAAATTCAGACACATACCTGAGATAAGCTGAAGGAGTACTATGCAGGGAGCTGGGAGACCTGGCTTCCAGCTCAGCCTCGAGACTAACTCGCCGTGTTATTGTCTGGGGATCAGTTATTCCCTCTAGGTTCCGTATGTTCATGTGTAAAAGGAAGGAACGGAATTAAAAAGATGGTCTCTCTACTCCGCCTCTGAACTTCATTTTCTTCATCTTTAAAATGGAATCAACGTATCCATCTTGCTTGCAAAGGGTTTTGTGGACTAAATAAGGTTGTGTGTTATAAATCACCCACAGCAGTGTCTAGCAGAGCATATGTACTCAGAAAGTTTTAGTCTTCCTCCCTTCTCCCATTTTAAGTTTCTTCCAATTTAGAATACTTTGGAATAATCTAGAACACGTCATGATCTTCATTAGCATTATCAAATAAGGCTATCATTGCAATGGATACACCTGGAATCCATTCCCCGTGAGTGACTTGACTCATGATTTTCAGAATTAAGGGTCAAACTGACTCTCATCATTCCAGTGCTGAAAGAAATCCCATATAAATCATTTGAAATATAAATATTTATTCATCAACAGTTGGCTAGTGAGCAGCATGGTGTAGTCTGTTCACATTTTGATAGCAGATGGTTTATATTTTTTAAACTTAAAAGAAAATTCAACAATAAAGACGGAGGTAATGTCTGAAAAGTTTAAATGCCCTTTTATGATTGGAATGTGTCTTAGAGCAGCAAAGCCCAAATTTTGGGGAATTTAAAAAACATACAGAAAAACAAAACCCAACCACCACTTTTTTTCACCATAAGAAAAGATTATGACATCAAAGGTGTACTGGTAGTCCCAGAGAGCGACCTGGAATTTGTCTAAAATGCAAAGAAGACTTTAACACTGGCAAATTCAGGGTCAGTGTAGCAGAATTAATACAATGCCAATTTTTCTTTGTGTCTGGAATGGTTTCCTATTATCCTGATAAGTGGGTAGCCATTTCACTTCTTTTATTGATATAGCTGTGAAAAAGAATTAGAGTTCAACACTTATGTAACCGAGATTAATTGATTGATTAGAGTATTAATTAAATATTCCATTAAATTTACTTTTGAAAAAAATGGTGTAGGATTGTGGATTCCCTAAGGTTTTTTTCCTAACCCATGCAAGAATAAACAAGGAAATGCATAACTAAACAGTGTATCTTATCTTGTGAGAGATAATTAAGCAAGCATAGCTTTGTAGAAAATTTGCTCACTGCTGGCTGACTGTCCTACAAGATGACTCCACCTTATACCAGTGCAAGGGGAAGAGACTTTCTCCTCTGTGAACCCACAGAAATCAGGGTGCTGCTGGGAAAATCATCTGGGTATTGCACAGCGAGGCACCTCTCTCTCTGCACAGTAACAGGCCTGTTTTAGTTGGGAATAAAATGGTTTACCTAAAACTTCCAATCATGCAGTGTATCAGGGATCTGTGGAAAAATAAAAACAGCAAGTGGCCTTTCAGGTAACCCATAATTAAAAGCAATTTTGAGCTGTCTTTTCAGGGAACCTACCCAGGGGAAGTATTTGGTACCTGTTTGACCTTCACGATTGTGAGTCCTTGGCAGTGTCAACGACCCTCTGAACTGAATTCAAAACTAATCTCTGACAGAAAAAGAGAAACAGAATTCATGCAAATCATATTAATTCCAACATTTCCCCAGTGAGCTGGGTATAAACTACAGCCTAATTAAATATTTTTTAACGATGTGAGTAATTTTTGCCAAGGGGCGGATTCAGGGGAAAATTTAATATGAGATCACAAAAGCTGTTCCCAGCGTTGATTCTGTAAATTAATGACTATCTGCCTTATGATAAAAACATGCTGCCAAGAATGAAAATGAAGTCGGCAAAGCTTGCTCTATTTGTCTAACAACCAAATATACAGAATGCAAAACTTTAAAGGCAGTGGGAAATTTCCATCGTGTTTGTGTGATATATTTGGGATAAAGATGCACCGTGCTGACAACCCAATAACTAGCTTTAAGGTACTGTCAGCAATATAAGGCCATTTTTAGCGTGTCAAGGTCCAGGGACATATTTTAAAGCAGCTAGTTAGTGAAAAAATTATATGCAACTTGCTTCCGGAAGAGATTCAAGGTGGCTCACAGTGAGAGACACATACACACAATGTTAAAGTCAAAAGGGAAGGTCAGAAATGGATCAAGGGCAAGTACTCAATTATTTGGTACAAATGTTGCCAGCATTACAGCTCCATGGATTCCTTCCTCAGACTGACCATTTCCACACCCATCTTGATCCTCAGGGCAGTTCATTCTGGAAACCTGAATTGGATTGCTGTCCAAGGTCATGGGGGTGAAAAATGGAGGTGAATACAGCAAGCGGGGGGATGATGTCAACACAGCCCTGGGCAGCTTATTGCATCTAAATCTATAAATGGCAGTGGACAAAAGGTGGCCTGGTAGATAAGCCTTTTCTTGTCTGCTTAGGACCAATTTGAGAATGGAGCTTCCCCTTGTGTTCAGACTCCTGTTTTAGGAAGCATTTTGACAAAAAAGCAACTTGGCATATGTTACAGAAAAGCAAGGCATGGTGCCTGAATCGAAGCCAGGGAAAAGTCCCTCATCTCACTTTGCTTTGTGAGGGCAACCTGCTTCTAATGATTCCTGTAGTTAACACCCAGAAGTTGCGGGCCGTCCCCCGTGACAGATGACTTGGGCTCTGCTAGCCCCCGGTCATTAGGCCAGCCCATCACAAGGGTGTTAGGAGCCATATTTATTTAAATTTCTGTCGGTGCCCAGCGATGGAGTTTGAATTTACAGTCTTTCAATTAGAAGGTCATCTGTGCTAACTAGTGCACCACTGCCTCATTATAATCATAAAATTAGTGAGAAAAGACTGGCATGAGTAATATGGAAGCGCCAGTTTCAAAGGTGAAAAGGTTGCTGTTTCCTCGGGTTGCAGCAGAAGAGAATGCAAGAGCCTGCTCTTGATCAGTAAATGTTCGCATTTAGAGCAAAGAGAAGTCCTCGAAACCCATTACAACAGAATATAAGGGTGTGGGATAAGTTTTATGAGAACACAGACAAATACACACGGTGACTATATTTACTGAAAGAGATATTTTTCCTACTTACACATAAATTTTCCTTGTAAATTAAATACAAATAAAAGCAGAATGAACATCTCCAAAGCTGAGCTTTTGATTTTTACCCATATTTGTCAGACATCTGAGCTGATCACTGGGAAACAATTCAAAATGAGACAAACGTAACCTGGGTAGGGCTGAGATGTGAACGCCCACAGCCGCTGGACGGGCAGCAGGCTGCCATGATGAACCGCATCCCTTCTACCCTTTGAAATAGTTGGGAAGTGGATGTTATCAACTGAATCATTGCGTACTACTTAATTAGCACACTAGAAGTGTTATTTTAAAACTCAGGAAAAGGAAAATAAACCACCAAAAGCAGCTTAATCCACAAATAAAAGAGAAAGGAAAAAAAAAACGAACACTATTGAATATTTATATCTATCAGTTGCTTTTATATCAGTTTTCTCATCTAAGCCTCATAATGACCTTGTAAGCAGGGGGTATTATGATCCCTCATGGACAGATGGGGCCGTGGAGGTGTGGAGAAAAGCACAATTCTCCTGTCACCTGGGAATGAATAGCAGGGCTGGGCTAGAGACCCACAACTGACCTCAAAGACCATATTCGTTTCTTGACAGAATTTGTATCCTAATTTTGTTATATTAATTGAGATGGTGCATACTTTAAGTACATTTCAATTCTCCTAACCTGAGGAAAGAGTCTTGAGGGACTCTTTAATAGTAATAGTAATAGGAAAAGTAATAATAGTAAACAACAATTTAAGGAATTGGATCCAGGGAGGAAGGAGTGATTTAACTCTGAAATCAGTAAACACTCATTGCTCTTCTGGTCCGTGTAAGGTGTTGTCCTGTGTGCTGTGGGGGCACCAGGATCAATAAGATGGCTCTCTGCTCTCTAACCGAGAAGTGGTGAGGTGGCCAACAGAGTGGTTCAAGGCGGCACGCAGGAGCCCTAACATAGAGGCAAAATGGGAAGACGAGATTGAGCGGGGCCCTGAATTAGTGCAGAAAGGAGAGGAAAGAGGCAATACAGTGTAAACTGTGGAAGGTAGGATGGTTTCCGCACAGGTACAGGCCTTGTAAGCAAAGTCAGGGAGAGGCAGGGAGATGCTTGCAGGCTGGTCTGCCTTAAAAGAGGGGATGGCCACAGTCTTTGTCCAGCTCTGTTTCTTCCCTTTGCATTCAACCTGGCTTTTTCTTCTTCTTTTTCCAAGCCTCCTTCCCTCCCTCTCTTCCTCTTTTCTCTTCCACGTGGCTGGCATCCTCGGGCCTACAATGAACACTGGAGTTGCTTAAAGGCTGGTGGCTCTGGCCTGGGTGCTGCCCTTGCAGCAATAAGGACCCAAGTCCTCTCAAGGGACAGGCTTGTGCTCCTGGCAGAGGCATGGGCCTGCCACCAAGGAGCCAGCACAGAAGGAAGGAAAGAAAGGAGGTTTTCTCCATCTCAATTCCCCTAGAAGGGACATGTCATCTCGTGGCGGCAGCAGGAACAGCGTGAGGGGATTTCTCTCATTCTGCAGTCTGAGTGCACCAGCCGAGCAGAGGGCTGTGCTCAGGGGAAGGGAGGTTCAGAGGTGAAAGCAATGAATAACGTGCACGTGGAACGGCGGCAGACTATTTGTAACAAATGCAGGATGACCCTCCAAAGCTCTGAGTGCACCAGAATCTCCCTCTAACTGAAGATAATCCAGAATCATCACGCTTAATTATTTTCAGAGGTTTCTTTGAGGTGTTTTTTGGTCTCAATTGGGGTTAGGGGCATCTCTAGCCCCAAAGGACGAAGGCTGATTTACATCCAGGAAGGAAACTTAAGGAGATATGCTCTATCTTGCTTGCCCCACCATCCCTGCAGCATCTCTAACATCCTCTCTCTGTGCAGCCGTAATTCTAGGTCCGTCTTCCATGTTTCCTGGTTGGGTTGACAAAGCATCTTCCTTACCTACAAGTACCTCTGTTCTCTTCTAATAAGTAGCTGCTGCTAAAATCTGTACAATTTCCTTTGCTTTGCTTGCAGAGTTTTCTCAAAGTGAGGTCTGAAGATCACCTGTGGCTGTGTAAGAAATGCAAATCATCTGGCCTTCTTAAAAACATATCCCTGCTTCCATCTACAGAGCTAAATCAGGCTGTCTTGGGATAAAGTCAAGGATTCTGCATTTTCAGCAAGAATCCCAGAGTATTCTTCTCCACACTATAGTCTGAAAGCCATTAGTTGGGTGGCTTGTGCTGTGCTAGAGAATTCATTCTTCAAAAACCTCTCCCCTCGCTCCTCTTGCCCTCCATACTACCACCGCCCTACCCAGCTTGGTTTCTCTCCCTGCAATCAGGCCACCTGGGGCATGTAATCATTTCTATGATCGTCCTCCACGTTCTACTTGCCATTTCCTTTGTTGCACACAGTCTATTCCTGAGACTCTTCTGATTCATTTTGTTTTCTTCCAAACCTTGTCCCTTCACCCCTGCCTCCTTTTACCTTTCTTCGTACCTCATAATCGCTGACATCAGGATGTTTCCCTCTGTTTCTTCTTATTCCTTACTACATAATTATTAAAATTCAGCTTAGTTCCTTCACCTCACAAAGTTTCCTTACACAGGGACCAAAAAAATAACCTTCTCTCTGTATGTCTGATATAATAACTAACTTTCCATGGAGTTTATAAAACAATCCTTTGGCTAAGATCTATAACAAAAATAACAGTGTTTATATGTCTATCTCGTTGCCTGAAACAGGAATGGCATCTTTTATACCTTTGCTATAGCACCATACTATTGGCCTCCTAGACATATTAAATCAGATTATGAATGGTTTCCAGCCCTGTGCAGCCCGCTACAGCATAACCATGCTGGTTTTTCAACGTCATTTTCTCTTGAGCTAGTTCTGTTAGCTGGCAGGGTAAAACCATCTTTTTGAGGTGAGAACATCTGGCCAGCTGCTTTAAGTACCATGTTTCGGGTAAACAACCTCATACACGGGTAATTGAAACCATAGATTTGTTTTGCGCAGGTGTTAATTGTCCACTCCATCTAGGATAGGAGATGCACAGAGAGAGAGATGTCCCCAGCATTTTTGGATACTCCCTTGAGACAAGCAAAATGTCTTGTACAGTGGTATTGTAATTTCAGTGCAAATATAACCTACAGGCTATTGCCTGTTCCTCTGGGGGACAGAAACAGAGCAAGGACATCTTTGGTTGGAATGACCTCAAACTTCAGTTCTTACCTGTATAAGGTGCTCCCCCTCCCCCTGCTTTAACTTCTTGGAAACCTGGATGAGTTTCTCAATAAAAGGACACTGCGAGGCCAGGGTACTCACAATTACCTGTTGTTCAGCTAGAATGCTGGGGGCAACACCAGGTCACACCAGGCTCCTCAGCACTAGTGTGGTGTTGACAAATTAGGGTAAATTTAGAGCAGAGGCAATGGCAATTGAGATTCTGGAGGGTTTAATTTATGATGATGGATGATGAGACTAAATGAGCCTGCTTTGGTCAAATGACCACTGAGGAGGAAAGCAGGATAACTGTCTTCCTACCCACAGAGGGATGATCTGGGGGCATCACTCCCCTTCTGAGCCTGTCTTCGTACGAGTGCTAGGACTGCTCAAATTGGTGCCAATCCAAAGGACTCACTTTGTGCTGTCTCCATAAGCCAAACTGTGGCACTTCATCAGCTGATTTAGAGTCTAAATACACAATTTAGACTCACTTGGGATTCTACCAATTAAGTCTTCAAAGATGATTTTTCTCACTTTTTACTAGATTTCCATCAGGCATTCCTTTCCAGGAGTTTAATATTAAGCAACATGTTTTCACTGAAAAATGTTTTAAAACAACAAATAGGTTAGAGATGTAACATGGTACATGAAGAAGATATTTTCAAAAAGCCATGCAATTGGAATAATGTATACTTTTTTGTATATGCAGTCTTCTTTGGACCTAAGGTTCCACTGGACCTAAAGTATGCTTGTGGCAACTTAAAATTTGATAACTTACATTCACAACACAAAGCCGGTCACACCCATGACATCAGCTCCAGTTCTTGTAGTTGACAGGCAGCCCTCAGATACATTTACCTCAGTAAGTTTGCTTTCTGGTCCCACAGGCTGCTAGTCTCGATCTGTTCCCTTCCCTTCTCTACAGACTCCTAAGCCTTTTTGATAACCTGGGGGCAAAATGAAATGAGAGGGCTGAGAGAGAAAAAAGGGTGGCAGGGGAGGTTAAATAGGTCACCATCAAGGAAGGGTCTTCAGTGACTTTCAGTTAATGAACCCATCTTGCTTCTGAAGCTGGGAAATTATTTTTGAAGGTAATTTCAAAAGAGGAGTTAGCAAAATGTGTGTACAATGGGACTGCCATTTAAATGAATATGTATCTATAGGTTTAGACAGATTTATCTGGGTACATGAGTTCTAGAACTTTTAAAAAAATAGTTAATGGAAGCAAAAAGCAGCAATGGCTGAAAACAACTATATACTGGAACATGCAAGATGAGACCTGGGATGGAAAGGCGAGAATTCACGATTCAGGACTGAGTCCACCCCCGGATGCTTCCAAGTCTGGCTGCCATTTAAACACAACTCAGAGGCATCTCTGACTTTGTGAAATAACAATGTGGTGCTGAGTCAGAGGGTGAAGTGTTCTGTGTAAAGAGGAGTTGTTTCACGCATTTAAAACTACATTGGTTCAAAGTAAAACAACTGGTGTTAATGAGATGGTAGTTCAGGAAAGAATAAAGACTTGGTCATTCAATAGAATGACCAACAACTAGATCTTGACTGCTTTTGTTTGTTACAGGAAAAATGCAGTAAGAAACAGAAGGCAGCATAATATATCAAAGAGTGATCTGGGGACTCTAATACATTCAAAGATGCTGGTCAAAATATTACTAAAGGAAGTCTTCTTATTTTCATGACCCTGATACAGGTATCGCTTCTCCATTTAGCCAGAAAAATACAATGTAGGAAGTAAGAAGATATAATAAATTAAACTGAATGAATGCTTGAATTTTCTTACTGTGCTACTCCATTTCATACATTTTAGAAGGATTTATGCTCTGCAGGTACTCAGACTATCTAGTTCATTAAACAAGTTAGTGTGTAGTCATTTATATCACATAGTTGGGCATAAGTATATAAGGACATAAACACTGCTTTCATGAGAAAATAATACACTTGAGTTTTACATCATTTTGGTTAACAGCACTTTTTTCAAAAGTGTTAAACACTATTACTGCAAGGACAGTTTATACTGTGAAACACTGTCCCCTTATTGATAACACAATGTATGCATGGGGACAATAATAATCCTTTCTACATTGAACATGTAGGACGCAGGTACACAGCAAGTATCGCTGTAGGATCTGCTGCTGTTGAACCCACACCTCTACCTGAGTTCCTGCATCCATAGAGGTCAAAGGGCTGCCAGGAAAATACTAAAATTTTGATCTTATAAATCACATGATTACATACATCTTATTTCTACATTTCATGATTACTCAAACATGTTATGAAGTATAAAGATACTAGGAGGCAGAAGTATACTAAACTATTTTGATAACTTTAGTTGGATCAACCCATCCTCTATGCAGGCATCCACTTACTAGGCAAAATGAATGGCAAATATATAGAAATTTTCGGGTTGAACAGTGTGACTCAAGATTATGGATGGAATGTGTTGGAGATCCAGTCTTAAACTAATTTAACAAAA